>NW_024352786.1:5173208-5690909 GCF_902729225.1 Pteropus medius | reverse complement strand
GTGAGTGTGTGTATTTTTTACCAGATATGCTTTCCTTTCTGTGAGAAGTTTCTGGTGGAGGAGGGAAAATACAGGCATTTTTCATTACTAGAATCTCATAATTAGTTTCTAACTCTGTTTCAAGTGAATGTTTTTAATATATATATTTTTATTTTTCAGTTACAGTTGGCATACAATATTATATTAGTTTCAGGTATACAACATAGTGATTAGACATTTATATAATTTACAAAGTAATAATCCCAGTAAATCTAGTACCCACCTGACACTATAGATAGTTGTTACAATATTATTTACTATATTCTTTGTTATATTTTACATGCCCGTGACTCTTTTGTAGTCTCTGATATGTATTTCCTAATCCCTTCCCCTTTTTCATTCACTCCCCAACCCCCTTCCCATATGGCAACCATCAAAATATTCTCTATAGCTATGTAATTTGTTTCTGTTTTGTTTGTTTATTTTGTTCTTTAGATTCCAAAGATAAGTCAGCAGCATTTCTCTTTTTCTGTCTGACTTACTCCACCTAAGCACACTACCCTCTAGGTCCATCCATGTTTTGCAGATGGCAAGATTTCATTCTTTTTTATGACTGAGTAATATTCCCTTGTATATATGTACCACCTCTTCTTTATCCACTCATCCATTAATGGACACCTGAGGTGCCTCCATATCTTAGCTGTTGTAAATAATGCTGCAATGAACATATGGATTTACATGTTTCTTTGAAATACGGTTTTGGGTTTCTTTGGATAAATATCCAGAAGTGGGATTACTGGGTCTTTCGTTGTCTCTTGTTATAGTCTTTGTTTTTAAAGTCTCTTTTGTCTGACATAAGTACTGCTACCGCAGATTTTTTTTTTTCATTTCCATTTTATGAAATATTTTTCATTCCTTTACTTTTAATCTGTGTTTCTTTTATCTGAAGTAAGTCTCCTGTAAGCAGCATATGTAAAGGACTTGTTTTCCTATTCATTCAGCCACGCTATCTTTTGATTGGAACATTTATTTACATTTAAAGTAATTATTGGTATGTAGTTATTGCCATTTTATTATTTATATTTTTTATCTTTTTTTCTTCTTCTTAATGGTCTCTAACATTTCTTGTAATACTGGTTTGGTGGTGATGAACTTTAGCTTTTTCTTGTCTGGGAAACTATTTGTCCTTCAATTCTGAGTGATAGGTTTGCTGGGTAAAGTAATCTTGGTTGTAGGTTGTTGCATTTCATCACTTTGAATATTTCCTGCCAATCCCTTCTGGCTTGCAAAGTTTCTGTTGAGAAATGAGCAGACAGTCTTATGGGACCTTATAAGTGACTAACTGCTTTTTTCTTGCTCCTTTTAAGATTCTGTCTTCCTTATCTTTGGCATTTTAATTATGATGTGTCTTGGTGTGGGCGTCTTTGAATTCATCTTGTTTGGGACACTCGGTGCTTCCTAGACATATATATATATGTCTAGGAATATATATATATTTCCTTCACCAGGTTAGGGAAGTTTTCTGTCATTATTTCTTCAAATAGCTTTTTAATTCTTTGCTCTCTCTTTTCTCCTTTTGGTACCCCTATGATGTGAATGTTGGTATGCTTAATGCTGTCCCAGAGGCCCCTTAAACTACCTCATGTTTTGGCTTCTTTTTTCTTGTTGCTGTTCTGATTAGGTGTTTTCCACTACTGTATCTTCTAAATCGCTGATTCGATCCTCTGCTTCATCTCATCCACTGTTGTTTCCCTCTAATGTATTCTTCATTTCAGTTATTGTGTTCTTCATTTCTGACTGGTTCTTTATAATGTTTTCTATCTCCGTTTTTTATGTGTTTTATCTCTTTGGTAAAGTTCTGTCTGAGTTCATCTATTCTTCCTCTAAGTTCATCGAGCATTCTTATGACCAGATAAACTCTGCATCTGGTTGATTATTTATCTCCATTTTGTTTACTTTTTTTCTGGAGCTTTGTTCTGTTCTTTCATGTGGGACATGTTTCTTTGTTGTCCCATTTTGTCAGCCTTCCTGTGTTTGTTTTTATGTATTGGGTAGAGCTGCTATGTCTCTCAGTCTTAGTAGAGTAGCCTTATGTAGTAGGTGTCCTGTGGGGCCCAGTAGGTGTCCTGTGGGGCCCAGTGTCCTTGGTCCCCTGAACCTGGTGTTGCAAGTGTGTCCCTTGTGTGGGTTGTCTGTGCCCTCTTGTCATAGATGAGCCTTGGTTGCTGTTTGTATGTCAGTGGGAGAGACTAACCTACGAGCTGATTGGTTGTGAGGAGTGGCTGTGACCCCTGTGGAGGTGTTGCTGTGCAAGGGCTGACCCTACAGAGCAGGATTCATGTTAGCAGGGCTCTGGTGCTTGCCCAGTTAGCCCTTTGAGTGTTACATTCTTGGATACGGCCGTGGGTGATGCTCTGGCTCAGTCTGAAGCTGGCTACCAATATGCCAGCCCCAGGCCAGCTGGGAGAGCCTCTGCCACAGGCCAAGTTTAGCTGAGCCTGTGCCCTCCCCAGGGCCACCTGGCATGAGCTACCAAGAAATCTGCAGATGGCTGCTGCCCATGCTGGGCTTGGAGATGCCACAAGAGGCCAAGCTATGAACCAAGGCTGGCTGCCGCTAGGGCTGGGCTTGGGGCTGCCCAGCAAGAAGGACAAGGCATGTTGAGGCAAGCTGCTGCTTATTTGAGTTTTGTGACCCTTTGACAGATTTTAGGAAAGTCCACAGCATGAACCAAGACAGGCTGTTTGTATGGAAATGCCACAGGAAGTGGTTTGGGTGGGCCCGCAAGTTGTGTGAGGTGGGCTCTCAGGGAATCACCTGGGCAGGGCAACTACTGTTAGCCAGGTTGATGGAGACTCAGATATGGCAGCCACCTGCATCTGCTTGCTGAGAGTGGGAAGGGCTTAACAAAGAAACAGTGGATTCTTCCAAGATGTTAGTCTGGGAGGAAGCTGCCCCTCCAGGCCCGGCCCTGAAGCCAGATAACTCAGTTCCTCATATGTCCCTGGTGCCTTTCAAGCTTCTGCTTAAGCACCGGAGCTCAGAGGGTATGAATCCATCAGTGAGTAAGTCTGAGCTCCAGCCCTTTAAGAAGAGTGCCTGGCACTCCAGCAACCCTCCTTACTCAGTCACAATCTCTGCTGGTTTTCACAGCCAGAAGTTGTGGGGACTTCTTTTCCTAGCACTGAGACCCCTTGCCCCTTCGGGCGTATCTCTGCAGCCAAGATATCCCTCCTAATTTTTAAACCGCCACATGCAGGTGTGGGACCAGCCTGTTCTGTGTTTTCGCCCCTCCTACCAGTCTCAAGATGGCTTCTTTTGCATGTCGTTAGTTTTAGGACTTTGTTCAGCTAGACTTTAGACTTAAGCCAAATTTCAATTATGGTGTTCTGTGGTTTAGTTGTAATTTTGATATCATTGTGACAGGAAGCAAGCACAGTGTTTACCTACTCTGCCGTCTTGACTGGTAATCCTCATAATTTTTAAGTGAGAAAATAATGCATTCTTAGCCTATCCCAAAACTAAGCCTGTTTCCCCAAATATCTCTCTAATATTCTTAAACACCTAAGATGGTTGTATCAGTAATAGAGAGTGATAGAGGGAGGTAAGGGATGTTATTTAGTCCATTTGGAGTGGGGGCAACAAATCAACTTTGAGTTTGTAGAATAACCTCAAGTTGAATATTCAAGTAGAGATGCTCATTTAGGAGCTGGATATACAATTTTGTTAGAGATGTCAACATTTTAAAATTGTAATCATACTTTCTATGATGAAATAATATTGCATGATCTGGCTTGAAGAATTCAGCATGATAAAGAGATGGCAGATTGTATTATCATTAGGACAAAAAGGAATATGATACCACTAGGGAAAAAAATAAAAGGAAATTCAAAATAAAAAGGTTAAAATGGATCATAGAGGGAACCAATTATAGTGAGAAAGTTGATAAATAGAAAAGAAATGAAGACTATGAGTAGATGTTTTCTAGTAGATAGATAAATTCACTAGTGGATACTGAACAAAAACATTAGCTGGTGATGTAGAGGATATTAGGATGGATATGTTGGTGAAAAAAATAGAGATGATAGTTGATATAACTTTTTCAGTGCCATATTATCTAGATCTCTTTAGTTAGAGAGAATACCTTTACATAAGTCTGCAAAGGATGAAGTCTCCAACCACAGACTGCTAAGGTATGGCCTAGCACATCAACTCAATTAATTCAGAAACTCTCACCTGATATATTGACTGTATAGGAAGTGATGCAAAGATGGAGACAGAATGAATCATGATTTTGTGGTGGCAGTGAGAGAGTCAAGATCTTGAGGGTAGTGAGTGCCCAATGGAGACGGTACACGTTGCAATTGGTCTCTCCTGCAGAAGTAGTATCCTATTTAGAATTTTTCAATGGCGTGACCTTGGCCGAATCCTCAACACCAACCTCCTCTCATTCCTGACCAGTATCTAAGCCTCATTCTCTTGCATTTTTCATCATTACTTAGGATATCCAACAGCCTTCCCATAAATTCCTTTGTTATTCTAAATTATCTGGAGTTTATCATTTGCCACAATACCCTAAGTGTAACAGGTGGGATGTGAAAAAATATATATTCTACATAAAAATGTTACTGCTAAATTTCAAGGTGTTTTTTATAGTCAGCAGCATTAAAAGTTGAAAATATAGAAAAAATGTTTTGAAAACTTGGCACTCAGGAAACTTAATGTCTTTTCAAAACTGTAAAAATATAAACTCAAAAACGAGAATGTGAGAACGTGAAGAGAAATCAAGATTAACAGCGTTTGGGTGAAATATGGTCTGAACAGTAACTTTATGTTCTATTGTAATTGTCCTTTTTGAGTTTAGTTCCTACTATGCTCTCTGGCCTTCAACCTACCAGACGGACATGATGAAAAAACATGATTCTAGGCCCTTGTGCCGTTGGGATCGGCCACCCACTTGTGTGTTCCAGAGAGATGGGGAAGCAAATGAAAGTACCCAGTGATTTCTACCAGCCCACAGGTTGGTATGTGTGTCTTTCATCTACAAATCTGATATATGCAGAAATTGTTTTTCCTCTTCCCAGTTCATAAAAATGAACCCAAACCTATCTTTAAAACATTCAACCCTTACACCAAACCTCTCCTGCCAAGTGGTCTTGGAAATCTCAGTGCCATTTCAATCTATCTATCAGCTGGAAAAGTGAATGGAAAAATAATAATTTTTTAAAGGAAGGAGGAAAAGAAAGTGCAATCATCTTGGCAGAAATATAATGTTTTAAATCTGTCAGGTCTCTTTTCCACTATAATAATCAAGACCATATATTCAAATTTCATTGCCATCCAAGAGGGGACTTATTATGTCTATCTCTTGGAAGTCAGCATTCAATTACTTTATCAGGAAAAATTCGGAAGTCATGCTTCTCACATATGGTATATTTTTATTAGCTCATGTGTATCCAGGGGTGGATTGGCTCACAAAGTAAGAAAGTATTTGCCCACTAGGACTTTTATTTGTGAGGTATGTTTCTTAGAGGGCCTACAACTCTCTTTGGTTATATTTCTGCTGGATTCCATTCCCAAACCCTGAATGTAATTATATATAAGTTCGGCAAAAACATACTGCCCACCTAACCCTCAGTCAGTCTTTTCTGGACCGAGATAAAAGCTGACCTCCCTAAAGATATGTATATGAGGGCATATCTTGGAACAGGGATGTGTGAAGATTAAGACCTCCTTATCTTGATTTCCTGCTTCCCCAGATTCCCAAGGAAAATAGCACTGGAATTTAGGTCCTCGATTTGAGGAACCGAAGTAGGAAATGCGGAAAATGTCATCATGGACCTTTATCTCTGGTCCTGTGCCAGCACTGAGCATCCATAATGATCTGCTTTTGTTAAGAAAAGGAAAACATCTCCATTGAAATGAATTAGAACACTGACTCCCTTACTGCTTTGCCTCCAACAGCTCTGGTGTATCCTCCTTGAGAAGTGTGTGTTTTCCTCAAGAGCTTAACTATTCCTCTGGCCCCAGAGAATGTAGGCATCTGTTCAAAGCAAACATGCAGCTCCGGGGCCTTGCTGCACAATCAAGTCCCCAAGAAAAAACAGCTGAATTTGAGTAATCCAAAGGAAGCCCTGAGTTATGTCCAACCCAGCTAGATCTCTGCCTGGCTGCCCAGCTCCTGCCCCAAATGGCTTTAAACCTCAGTGTGTGACTCTGCTATTTTGTGCCATCTAAGGGCATATATATTTTATATAGGTATAAATATAGGAACTTGACTTTTGATATGTCGTAGGCAAATTCCAATGGGCAACCAGCAAAGAATTTTGAGTGAGAAATAAAAGTTTAGATATCCAGGAAATGTTTTGGCTTAAGAAGAGGCACAAGCTTAAAAAAGTATAGTTTTGAGGTTAAGTACTCAGGCTCTGAAGTCAATCTTGACCAATTCCTTGTTGGTTGTGTGACCTTCGGCTTCATGAAGCCTCAATTTCCTTATCTGTGGATTGAAGGTTATAGTCAGGAATTCATGTAAAGTACTGCTCTAGTATTATTATTTAAAAATATAGTCATTTGACCAAACAGTGATACCTATGTTTATGAGACTAGACCTTGTAATCTTTGTTTCATGATACAATTCTCTAGCTCACTGAGCAGATAACAATACAGGTGTATGTTAGATACAAATCTAAAGGCATTCGAGGCACAGTATCCCTGGTTCGGCCACAATTTTTTCCTTTCACTTTTCCTTGTGTCTAACTTCTACGTTTCTTAGGTTAAGAAAACCAGTACATTGTTACAAAGAGAAAAAATATGCACATTTGCCTAAAGCAAGTATAGACTAACTGAAATGCAAAAGAAAAATCACTGAAAAAACAATAGCACTTTCAGACGTGGAATCAAGTGAAGGATATGCCTTATCATATGAGGAATGGAGGATCAACATTAGCAAGGTAGCTTATTCTCAAAGTTAAGTTTATGGGGAAGGTCTGCTTTGATGTAACATAACATTAGTTATGTTACAGCTGCATTTTACAAGTGTTACGCTTTTCATATAGAAGCTGAGTTGAGCTTGTCAACACCTCTGGTTAAAGCATCAGATCTTAAATATATATAATTTTAGATTGGAACTATAAGTGGTACTTCATGTACTAGCTAATTATTGGAATCTTCTTTGGATGTAACGGGTATTAAGGTTTTAGTATTATAAAATACAAAATTATGTAACGCTACTCAGAGTTTTCCACATCGTTTCTGCACCCCCACCGCCACTCATATAGTCAAAAGATCTCATAGGTAAGAGTAGGATGATAAATAAAGAATAACATAAAATTTAAATTTATCTTGAAAAAAATAATCAAAATCTTAATAGCCAGCATTTACTGAGTGCTTACTATTTTATTTGCTAGACACTGGTAAGTGTTTTAGGTGTATTATTTTGTTTAATGCTTGTAACAATAACTGGCATAGTAAGGAATATTATTAAGAAAGGAGAAGGAAAAAACAAAGATTTTAAAAAAAATTGAAGTAAGAAGAGTATAATTTTTTAAGAAGAGAAATTAAACTTCGATAAAGAGGTTGATATGAGATAAATGCGCAAAAACCAAAATCACAAATGTGCAAAGATCAAAATCTCTGTATTAATAATAATTGACTACATATGAAAATGTCTATCGGAGCAGGTCATAGAGGGGATATGACCACCATTTTATCCGTGAGCCCTACCTCACCCCCCCACCCCCACCTTTACCCCACCCCCCTGTCCTTAGAGTGGACACTCTGCCCACTGTTCCCACAGTGAGAGCCATTTCAGGGACACAGCCTTCAGAGAGCAATGTGTGGTTGAGACCATCTGGACGTGTATGTGGCTGAACCACATTAAGGCCTGTGTGTAAACTCAAGATTCTGGTGGCAGAGTCTGGAGCTCTACTTGTCTTTTGGCAACTAAGACAAACCTCGTATATAAGTCCCCTTGCTTATTAAACCGCCACCTACCAAGTTGGAGTGGCCTGCCCCTTTCTTTAGTCTCTCTTTGCCCTCAGCGTATGGAAGCTGGTTTTAGATTTCGCTGGAGAAACTTTTGAGTTTGCAAACCAACAATGTCCCATCCCAGTAAAGATGCTATACAACCTATAAAATGCTTAGGAACAAAATTAAGAAGAAAGAAACAGGATCTGCTTTAACACAACAATAAAATTTTATGAAAGGACATAAAGCAAGGTCTAAAAAAAATGGAACAATACACCATGGTCCGAGGGGGAAAGACTTGATTTACAGATGTCAATCTCCCTAAAATTAACAAAAGTTCAAAACAATTAAAACCTCACTGCATGATTTTTAGGGGGAATTAGATAAAATATTTTACCAGTTCATTTGGAATAATAAATACCAAGAATAGGCAAGAAAATTCAGAGAAAGAAGTAAGGGGAAACTTAACTTACCAGCCGACCCAGACTCATGAAAAGTAATAAGTAGTTCTTTTAAACCGCTCAGTTTTGGGGCGTTGTGTTATACAGCAATAACTAATCAATACAAAAATTATAGCTCATATATCGAATTCAATTATACTCATCAGCTGATGATGGCTGGAGAAACTTGGGTTGTGGTAAAGGTAAAGAATAATAAGGGAATCCGGAGTAGGAGCTAGAAGCTTTATGACTGGAAGGATAATGATAGAATCAATTAGAATAGTAGTGGCAAGAGATGAAATGCAATTAGGCAACAGTGTATATTGAAAATATAGCATTGAGTTACTAAATTATAAAATAGACTATATTCTTGATAAAATAAGAGAAAACCAGATAAGCAAAATTCTCTAGACAAGGAGTCGGCAAACTGTGACTTGGCTCGCTGCCTGTTTTTGTAAATAAGTTTTGTTGGAACGTAGCTACACACATTTTGTCTACATATTATCTAGGGCAGCTTTTGTGCTCCAACAGCAGAGTTGAGTCATGAGACAGAAACGCTATGGCCTGAAAAGTTGAAAATATTTACTGTCTGGCCCTTTTCAGGAAAAGTGTGCTGATGCTTGCTCTAGGCTGACAATGACTTCCTCCGCATGGAGTTCCCACATTGGAGTTTGTACTACAAGGAGGGGGCAGGCTTGAGGAATGGAGTAATACATGCAATATTTGGCCTGTATATCTCACCCTTCTGTTCCCTTCTCTGACTTAGAGGAGAGTGTGAGAATAGGGGGAGATCGCAAAGGGGAAGAAACTCAGAACTTTCAATGCCACAAAGTCAAAGAAATCAGGGTGGTACATGCTCAGTTGCCTCCTATTATGGGAATGAGATTGGATGGCCCAATAATTGTCAGCCATCCCTTCTGATTTGATTTGGGGCTATGTTGACTGAACTGTTTATTGGATAGATGAGAGTTTTTAGCATCATGTCGATCCAGCAACATTTTTCTGATAATAAGAACTAAAATTTTGTGAATATAAATAATTATATTTTTAAAGTAGATACAATGCAGAGGATAAAAATAAATATGAATTTTAATAGGCAATAATTCCAATAGCAGGGTTTTTTTACTTATACACATATAATTACTGTTCAGGCAGTTGTAGATTTACAAAGGTTGGTGGTGACCAGAACGTCCAGTTTATCAGCAGAAACACCAAATGTGTGGTGCTGACAGATCATCATGCATTTGGTCAGGATACATGAGCTAAGGTTCTTATGAGAACATTCATGTTTGCATTTCCTGACGTTAATGTTTTAATTTGTAATCTGTGCACTGTATTAAGCATTTGTGGGTGTGTGTGTGTTTAGTTTTCTTTTTAAAAATGAGAACAAAAGACAAATTTTAATGTCCCAGTTTTTCAGGGTAATCACCATATGCCAATAGCTGCATTGAGGAGCTTAAGTTTTTTATATTTTTAATCTTTGGAATGATAGGGAAGGGATTTGGTTTCTTTTATTCATATCTCTAATGGATTAAAAGTATTATGCTCTAAGTTTGCATCAAATTTTTTCTCTTGATGCCAAAAATAAACAAAAAAAAAGAAAAAAAGAACCTTGATAAAGAAAAGAAAATATAATTTAGTTAAGAGACAAACTTGAAAACACTTTTGAGTGATTAAAATTACATTAAATGGAAACTTTTAAAAGGCAATCTATTTAGAAAAGGGTCTAATGGATTGATGACTTCTACTGTGATAACTCTGAAAGAGAGCAGATGTGACATGGTAAAAGTGAAGAGCTCTGTTTTAAGGGAAGTTTGGGGTATTATGTTCAATGAGAATTTTAAAAATGTGAAAGTATTTGTTCCAGAACTTTCCATATAGTAGCTATTCAACATATTTGCTTTTTTCCTTTTTGAGGTAGCAATGTGAGTTCTCTGGTTTTCATTCTACCTTCTTTATAGACAGGATCCTAATTGTGTTGAGGTTGGTAATGTGCCAACCCCCAAGGGCTGGGTCCTGAAGCTCTTAGACTGATCATGACAGTCGGCTCCCCGCTTTCGCAGCCTCCCTTGTAGCTATCATTGTTCACTGGACCAATTCAGGCCAAAGAGACCTAAGAGGAATTGTGTCGTGTGGAGGCTTTCGTTTCCTCATAGGAGAGAGGGAACACAGCTAGCCACAGACAGTTTCTTTCTTCCTTTTTTATCTGGTAGGCAGACTTCAGAATATTTCCTTGGCAAGCTCTATAGCAAGATATAATGAATGGTATTTATAATTTTTCTTTAGTTGTATTTGAAAAAAGTCTAAACAAACGTTTTTTAAATTGTGGTCTTGACTATCTGTATTAAAGTCACCTGGGTTGCTATCTCTGCGTTAAAGCCAGGAATATGCATTTTTAAATGTGTGCCATCTCATTGTTGTGTACCCTAAAGTTTGATATCTGGTGGCATAAAAGCTGAGATGGATAGTTCTTTGGAATTGTTTTTTTAAAAAAAGTTATAATATGTTTTGATTTGGATATACATTCCAATTAAAAACTTTAATAAGCTTTGCACTTGACTATCTGCTCCAGAAGTGAGTTTCATGGGGAAGTTACTGTTTAGAATCACAAAGTAAAGCCCTGGTCCTTTGGACATTTTGAGAAATAATTGAGTTGTGAGTAACTGCCATGTTTTCAGATACAGTAAGATGTGGAACAAGGATAGTTCTCTCCCAAACTAGGGCTTTTATAAGTCTTTTTGCCTTTGCTAAAAGGTTAAAGCATATTTGCTTTCCAATAAATCTCAGAGATTCCTGAAATACTAAGGGTCCATGTAATCTTTTTAAGGCACAGGACAAGACCACCATTAACAGTAACAACAAGAACATTTTTAAATGTCTTTTTTTAATAGGTCCTAGGTTACATTTTCGGGTGTTTGTGGTTTGCTTGGTTCAGCTACACCCAGGAATTGACAAAACGCTCTCTATATAGCCCAGCCTCCTTAGCTGAAAGCCTTATAGTAAATAAGATTTTAACTTCAAAATGGAAAATTTAGCAGGCATTATGAGGTATCTGTAGCCTTCTCTAGATTTCCCTATAGTGCTTCCTGCCTTAGAAGACCCTCCAACACTAGGGAAATAAGGTGATGTCACCCTACATGGTGTAATGCTTCCTGTTGCCCTCTCCGCTGGGTTGTTAGGGTCACGACACAGATGTTTTCAGAGCCAAGCCAGCCTCCCATCCTTTTCGTATTTCTATTTCTCTTTCTCCATGGCAATCTTACCACAATGGAAAGGCTATAAAATATGAGAAGAAGGAATACTTCAGTCTCAGAAAAATGCTCTGGACCAGAGGCCTCTAGGCAAGTTTTTCAGTGTTTACTGTTTTTGTTTGTTTGTTTATTTGTGTTTATTTTCTTCATGCTCTAAGGAATGCAAGGCAGCTCTGTCACACTTCACAGAGTCTGGGCACCCACTTACCAGTAGAGACAACTCACTGCCCCTTTGGCTGCCAAGAGTCACTTGTGGAAGATTCCCACCCTCCAATCCTGAAGTAAGCCACGGGGCCTGGTGATGAGAGGTCAGAAGTCAGAATCAACCAAGTGACTTTTGGTGATAACCAGGGCTTCTAGGTTCTGGGAATTGGCTTAAATACAAGATTTAAAAGTGTTAGAGTAAACCTTTTCACAAAAAAATAAGAATAAAATATAACCACAAAAATAACAAAAATGGGAAAATGTTCAGCTATAGTAGATTAATTATTATTACAAATTAAAACAACCTGAAGGGTCTTGTTTTATTTTGGCTAGTGAAATTAGATGTAAGGTGTGACAGTGCAGGGGACTTTTGCTGACTCCACGTCATCTAATTTGAGCTACCAGAATGTTCAGGAAAGCATCAGCCTCTCCCACCTCTGACAGCTGAGGGATTACTGCTGTTATGAAGAATTCTTGTGATAGTGTGTGTGAGTATGTGTGTGTGTGTGTGTGTGTGTGTGAAGCCTACTGCAGTTAAGAACGAAGCATCTACATCAGACCAATAGAAGCAACCACTAGAGGTTTTTACCCAGGAGTGTGACATGAGACAAGCAGGATTATAGGTAGATGACCTTGTGGTAGATAGCCATGTGTGCTGAGTGGGGAGGAGGGACTGAAGAGCAGGACACAGAGGGACCAGTTAAAAGGGCTGTGCTCTTTCAGACAGGGAACCAGGAGGGACTGGCTTAGGTATTGAAAGAAGTAATAGAGAAGGGATAACACCTTTACCATCCTCTCAACTAGCTCCCTGGGCCTCAGACCTCTGACCTATTCTTTGGTAGCCACATATGCTTTAGCTTCATTGTTTACTCACAATGAGCTTTTGACAAATGAGTCCAGCAAAACCAATTTGTTTCTTTCGTGTCAGCGCCAAATACCAGATGTGTTTGCTTCTAGGGACTGTGCCTCAGGAAGACCTCTAGAGACCCTCCTTATTCCTCTTCTCTGGTGGCCCTCCCTCTAATTGTTCCACCAACATTGTCATGCTATTGGGACAGTCCCTTAATGTACTAAGAACATCTATGATGCAACTTTACCATTGAGTTCCTAGCTTGCATCTTAGAAAATTACAGGTGTATTTTCTTGATTTGGACTTCAGGACTTATGAGGAAGAACTCTGAGGAAATGAATTATGCTAATAGCTAATATTTGCTGTGGGTATGATGTGTAAGGCACACTCATTAGGTTGGCTATTATCAAAAAAACAGAAAAAGTGTTTGTTAGGATGGAGAGAAATTATATATTGGTGAGAATGTAAAATGGTGCAACAGCTGTGGAAAATAGTATGGTTGTTCCTCAAAAAGTTAAGCATGGAATTACCATACGATCCAGCACTCAACTTCTAGGTATGTACCCAAAAGAATTGAGAATGAGGACTCAGACAGATATTTTGCACCAGTATTGATAGCAGTATTATTCCCAATAGATAAAATGTGGAAACAAATTTTCATCAACAGATAAATGGATAAATAAAATTTTGTATATACATACAAAAGTGAATAAAATTCTCATATATGATACAACATGGATGAATGTTGAAAACATCATGCTAAGTGAAATAAACCAGGGACAAAAGGACAAATATTGTATAATTCCACTTATTTGAGTTACCTAGAAGGGACAAATGCATAGAGACAGAGAATATAATAGAAATTACCAAAGGTGAATGAGGAGAATGGAGAATTATCGCTTAATAGTTATAGAATATCTCTGGGATGATGAGAAAGTTCTGGAAATGGATAGTGGTGATGATTGCACAATATTGTGAACATACTTAATGCCACCGAACTGTACACTGAAAAATGATTAAAATGTAAATTTTATGTTAAGAATGTTTTATGACAATATAAATAAAAATATATTGTTTTATAACAATATAAATAAAAATATAAATGAAGACACATTTTTGGGATGTGTGTTCAGAATACCACTAATAAATATAAGCATATGACCAAAAAAATTGGCGATCACTGAGGGAGGGGGCTGTTTTGTGAACTTTACCCTTACAAATAAATGTAAAGCAGAAGTTTCATCCAGGCTTTTTGGGTGCCATACAATCAGGGATGTTAGAGAGGAGAGAGATGAATGGTAATAAAAAAGCTTTTTAAAGATTTCTTTGTAATTTCTCCAAGTTTACTTTTGATAATCTCTGGCTTATTTCTAGGAGTGATTAACAGTCAAAACCATTATGACAAAAGGGCCCATAAGCTTGTCTTTAGAAGAAGTTCAGGGGCAACTGGGGACACTGAATTGTACTCTTTGGTTAATCTTTAGGGAAGATGAATCCTGTATTAATTTTTTAGGGCTGCTGTAACAAATCACCACAAATTTTAGTGACCTAAAATAACAACAATGTATTCTCCTACGGTTCTGGAGGTCAGAGTCCAAAATCAAGGTATTGGCAGGACTGTGCTCCGCCTGAAGGCTCTAGGGGAGAATCCTTCCTTGCCTTTTCTAGCTTCTGGTGGCTCCTTGGTTTATGGCTGTATAACTCCGATCTCTGCCTCCCTCTTCTCATGACCTTTTCTTCTTTGTTTGTGTCTTGTTCTCCTCCATCTCTTATGAGGATACCTGTCATTGGATTTAGGATCCACCTGGGTAATCTATGATGCTCTCAGGGTAAGACCTTTAATTTAATTACATCTGCAAAGACCTTTTTAAAAAGTAAGATCACATTTACAGGATCTGGGACGTAGGTTGTAAACAGTTGTAAATATATCTTCTTTAGGAG
The DNA here is from genome assembly GCF_902729225.1 of Pteropus medius. NCBI lineage: Eukaryota > Metazoa > Chordata > Mammalia > Chiroptera > Pteropodidae > Pteropus > Pteropus medius. The sequence continues at coordinate 5,676,279 of NW_024352786.1, read as the reverse complement.
GCTGGGTGGCTGGGTAGGTACCATTCAACCATCTAAAAAATCCAAGATATTAAAATAGTGTTACCTTCTCAAAAGAAAAAGCTAGATATATGGAACCAGGAATGATTAACTTAACAGGATCATATCAGGAGTTCTACCAGAAACTGAAACATGCCCTGGGCTTAATTATCCATAAGTATGTCTTTTTTAGGGCTTCAAACGTTACTTTTTTCCTACCTCTTTGCCAGTCTTAGAAATTAGAAAAATATAAATTTTCTTATCACATAATCAGGATAAGCAGTAATAACTGCTATAACAATAATTTCAAACTCCCAATAACACAAAAACAGTATGTTTTTTGCACTTATTTCAGTCTACAGGTAGATGTAGATGATTCCAGTTTTTTGACACTGCTGCTTTCAATCTGCAGCTTCCTTGAGCATTTTGGAAGAGAGAGGAGGGATGATCATGCAAGGGTATCAGGGCCAGGCCTAAAAGTGGCCTTTATTTCTTCCTATCCATATTCCATGGGCCAGGATTGGTCACATGACTCCAAACTAATTGCAAAGAAGGCTGGAAAATGTAGTTTCTCGGAGTTCTCAGGACACGTTAAAGAGGTTAATGAGCTTTTAGCTACTGTCCCAATTTAAAAAAAATTCTTGATTTTTTCCCCCCAAAAGATTTAGATGTATTATGAGGGTCCATATTAGAAAACATGATAAAATAATAACTGAATAAGGAAATTGGGACAGTAAGAAAATAAGAGTAAGAGATATCTTGTACTAAGAATTTATATTTTATGAGCTGGAAAATTTTTTTCTTATTTATTATATAACAAAGTCACTATTCGTTCCTTCATGGTGCCAGCTCAGAATTCATATACCAAATCAATTTCCCTGTATCCGATCCAAACAAGGCATCAAAATGGAATTCTGTTTAATTAGTCTTATCTATATAACTTATTTTTGTTCTTGATGTAAGCCTAGGAGGTAAGAAAGAGTCTGATATTGCCTTCCCCATTTTATATAAAACAGAAGCATAGAAACCTTAGGTAAGTCTGTCACGCAGTCAATTGTTAGAATGCTTGAGTTCCCAAGACGAATGGAGGGTGAGCCTAGGAAGAATCTATTCACAAAGTATTGTTGAGGGATCTTAATTTTAAGCTCATAAATTGACTGTCCTTGACTGTATATCGTGGTTGGTTATGGTTGAAAGCTCATTCCAATAAGACTCTAAACCAAATGCTCTAGTTCTAAGAGTCGAGGTCAACTTTTCCTTGGGAAAACCTCTTCACTTCTTTGAGCCTCAGTTTTATTGCTGATAAAATGAGGATAACACAGTATTTTGGGTTTGGTAAGATATTTGAAAGCAGCTAGCACTTAGTAAGGGATGCATAAATGTTTATTCTAAATATTTTTTTGTGGTCTTCCCATGTTTTCTCATCAGAGCCTGCATCCCCTCTGATTTAGCACTGGAGTGGGCATTGGGGATGTAGATCATAGCTACAGCAGGAACAAACACTAGTTGAAGCACTACAACCTGGTCCCCCAACTCTGTGGTATAGCACATGGTAGGTAGTCAGCTCGTTCTGTGACATGTAGGATTCCAGATATTTACATTTATAACCTTAAACATCACCAAGTTTTAAGTGTGCTTTTCAGTCTTGTGAGGAAAAAATGGTGAGGTAAGCGGCAACATAAATAGGCTTATACTCATAATCCAATGAGTATGTTTTGGTATAAAGAGCTAGAATGAGAGAATATGGCCAAACACATATGAATGTTGATCTGGCCCAGAGTGATGGGCTTTGGAGCTTCGTGGCGAGCATGGCATGGAGCATGTCAAGGCTCTGAGGTTCTCCTTTGTTTTCTACTTTTAAGTATCTCAGATCCACATGCCAGGGAAGATTGAACAAGAGAGGTTGGTCTCATACCTGGAGCTGTCTTATCAGCTTTGTCTTACTGTATTTCTAGTTTCTTCCATCTGGGTCCAGGACTATGCACAGGGAAGAAGTAATTGCAAAGAAACCTGTCACTTTCTCTTTTATACAATATATAGAGAGGCAGTAACAAACAGTGGTCAACCAATGGGGCTGTTTCTACTGTCTTTCTTGTGGAGTTTTATTGAAGCTTGAGAAGAAAAAAAGAGTTGTTCTAGATCCTTTCTGCTTAATTAAGCTACCTTCTCCCCAGCCATTCAGATACTCAATCCTAGTTTATTGATCTCTGGAATTCATGTTCATTTAGACAGGGTTTAAAATCAGGGGTATGTGGACAGGTATAAGAGCTTTCATGAACCTCCTGAAATTATCTGGAAAAAAAACTGCATGTGTGTGCATGTGTGCTTTTTTTCTGGCTTTCAGCTGATTCTCAGAGGCATCTGTATCCTCCCCCTAAAATGCTGGGACTCACTAGTTAAAATGATATTTTCCCCATGAGTCTGGATCTCACTATTGGACATCAGTGCTATATTTTTTAGAAGGATTAGTTACTCTTACTCTTATTTATAGCTAATTGTATTTCTGTAACCCTACATGTAGGTATGGTATAATTTAATGAATTTCAGAATCCTGGCTCCCCTCCTTTTGATTGTGTGCCTTAGATGAAGTTACTTAAGCTCCATGTGCCTCTGTTTCTTTAGTTGAGCAAGCAATGATAATCCTTTTGTACAAGATTCATAGGAGGCTTTGAAGAAGTAAGTCTTTTGAAATTTGAAAGCAAGTTGCCTTGGCAAATATAAGTATTGTTAAGTCACGATTGTATAAAGGTCTTCCCAAACTAGACAGCAGTCTATTTTTTAAAAAAATTAAAGTAATGAGTGCTAAGTAGAAAAAATAGAGACATTAGGTAAAACATGAATAAAAGAAATCAGCTATAACCTCACTCCCTACACTCACTTTTTCCCCATAAAACCCACACTCACTTTTAACATTTTATTGTATATCTTTCAAGTGTTATTTGCAAAGAGTTTTTGAAAAACATAGTCATAATTATACTATTTATAATTAGATCAGATAGTTTATAAACGTAATTTCTTTAAGCCATTTTCCTTATTATTGGATTTTAGGTTGTATTAATTTCCAAAGTATTAATAAATTTTTCATGAATGTCATTAAAAATAAAATATTTTTAAAAGATTTCATCTATTAAGTAGATTTCCAAAGGTGGAATTTGAGCACCAGAGAGTATTAGTAATTTTCTTAAGATTCTTGATATGTAATTGGATCCCCAAATTATTTTTTTCCAACTTTACATTATGCAATGAAACACACTTACAGAAAAGTGCAAGCATGGTTCATTTCTCATCTATTTATTACAAAGAAATCACCAGATTACTTACATTGCCATTGTTTAACCACAGTCTTTTTTTGGAAAGTCACTTCTTTGATTTTATTTATAGTTTTATCACTGAAGCAAATATCCCTAAATCCTAGAGTTTGGTTTGCCTGGCTTTTCAAACTTTATGTATATATTATATGCCATCACACAGGATGTATACTTTTGTCTGGATTCTGATGCTTGATTTTATGTTTCTGAGACTCATTCCTGTTGTCACTTGTAGCTGGTAAGTTGTTCATTTTTATTGTCATAAAGTCTCCCCATCTGGGTAACAATTATTAGCTGTGGTCTACCCTCATCACATTACAATACCTGCAGGAGTTGTGTATTTTTATATTTCTTTATAAAGAAAGGAAAGAAAAGTTTGAGTATCTACTTAAGTTTTAGACACTTCAATTCTGAATGATTGTGGAGGAAGAAGGCAAGTGTGTTACATGCATATGCTTCAGTTTTATATGTGGTATGTTCACTGAGAGAAATAACTAATATGTAACACATAAAGATAATCTATGCTCTGAATTCTTGCTCCTTAGCTTGAAAATACAAGGTTATACAGGTGTGTGTGTGTGTGTGCGTGTATGTGTGTGTATTTCATATCTATGGAAACCTCCTTTTTTCTCCCAAAGGGAGAAAAAATATACGTTTGTTTCAGAAAGTACATTGTTAGTTCCTTTATATATATATATATTTGATTTAAAAATAGAAACAAACTTTTATATATATATATAAACAAACTTTTATATATATATATATTTGATTTAAAAACGGAAACAAACTTTTTTATTTATAAAGTACAGGGGTATTGAAGCAGATGCCTTCCTTATCTTCTACATGTCTTAAGTGGATCCAACTTTATGTGCTGATTCATTTAAAATAGAACTTTCTTCCGCTCATATGTTTGCAAATGGAGACATGATGGATTTTAAGAAATAGCAGCACCTCCACTATCATTCTCTCTTTATCTATGAATGATGATTTTTTGTATCTTTCACAGTATTAAGGTCTAAATTAGAAGTGTCACCAAACAAGTTCTCAGCAACTTTGAGCACATTTTCATCCGCGAAGTTCACAAAAGTGAGCTTATTTATTCACAAAGTGGTGATGGTGCGTTTTGTGGTGAAACAGAAGGTCTTGCAGACTCTACGTCAGGCACTTCACCCACTTCTGAAAGCTTCCCTAGTACATGTCCATGTCTGTGTGTCCATTTTTCGACTCCAAGGAAAAATAAATCAGAACTTTCTGTTGATTAACTGTATTTAAACAATTAACACAATTTCAGTACTTGCTGAACATGCAATAAATATTTGGAAGTTGTTACTCTAGGCTACTGAGTCCTGGCGGTCAGCATCTGTGCAAACAACATTTTTCACAGCATCTACAAACTTACGTAAGAGTTTTGGCAACATTACAAAGGCCTTCTCACCACCACGGTGCTTGCTGACACTCAGAGGAAAAATGAGCAATCTTTTGATTTTGTTTATCCATTGATGCTCAAGATTCCAATGAAATCAGTCCCAAAAATGAGGAAGCAATTAAAGTTTACTAATATCCAGGGTGTAAGAAAGGAAATGGATACTTTGTTTGTAGTATTTGAGATAGTGTGATCAGTAAATCCTCACTGCCCTGAATTATTGAAATAAATGACATATAACCTTCTTAACTTCCAAAATTCATTTCTGAAGCTCAGCTGTTCTATGTAACAAATGCCTACTTAGAGCTCATTCCCTATTACTTTAAATAAGAACTATAAGTATGATATTGTAGAGGAAGAAAACTTTTTCCTTCTTCTCTTCTAGGTTTTTTGGCTAGGCTAATAGTCAAATTGACATAAAACAGATTAACAGGAGAAAAACAAGTTTAATTTCATATATGTACAGAAACTTATAGAAATATGAGACTCAAAGAAGTGATGAAGGAATTTTTTATACTTTTTAGAGAAAGAAACAATAAATTTGTGAAGAATTGACAAGACAAAGGGGTTTTGGTTTGGGGGAGTGAATTAGTGAAGAAGTATCAATGTTTGGTGTTACACACACCATTCTTGGCCCTAAATTTCCTGTCTCTGGTGATGAGGATGCCCTCTGCCCTCTGGTACAGGGAGAGCAGCTTTTACATGGGATATTTTCTCTTGTTTTCAGAGAGACAGAAGAGGCTCAGAGTGTCCTTCTTGCACCAGCCATTTCCTAAGTAACTTTAATTTAAAATAATCAATTTGCCAAAGTGGCATATTTTGGGGTGATATGTTCTGCTCTCCCCCCCGCCCCACCAATTTCCTTAAATGGAACTAAAACAGTAATTATGTAAGTTACTTATGTACATAGGTAATAGATAAGTAATAGATTGTGAAATGCCTACAATATTGCTTCCTGATCATGTAACAATAGAAATAACGGCTAATAAATAATTTCCATGCATGCAGTAAGATATTGTACTTCCCCTTTGTTAGAACTCTTCAGCTTTTATTAACAACGTATTTGGAATTGTAGAATTTCCCTATGTCATTTAGTTTAATATGTTGTAACGAGTGCGATGTTAATTTGTGTCAACTCGACTGGGCTAAAAGGATTCCCAGATAGCTGGTTAAAACATTGTTTCTGGGTGTATCTGTGAACTTGTTTCTGGAGTAGGTTAGCATTTGAATTGTAGATGAGTAAAGGTCGACTCACCAACGCAAGTGGGTACCATCCAATTCTCTGAGGCCCTGATAGAACATAAAGGTAGAGAAAAGGTGAATTTGCTCTGTTTGAGCTGAGACAGCCATCTTCCCCTGCACTGTGACGTAAGCACTCCTTGTTCTTTGGCCTGTAGACTCTGGCCATGACTTATACCAGTGGCTCCCTGATGCTTGAGGCTTTGGACTTGGACTTACATCACTGGCCTCCCTGGTTCTCAAGACTTCAGACACAGACTGAGCACCATCAACTTTCCTGGGTCTCAAACTTGTAGACAGCAGATCATGGAACTCCGCAGATTCCATAATCATGTGAGCCAATTCCTATAATAAATCACTCTCTTTCTCTCTCTCTAATATATACATATATCTAAATCTAATATATATAATATAATATATGTTAGTATGTATACACACGCATACACACTAACTTAGTTCTGTTTCTCTGGAGAATGCTAATGCAATGAGTTTTAGGGATATAAATACACATTCTTTCTATGAAAGCATCAGCCAAAATAAGTGATGCTGAAAGATGCATATGTTCCATAAAAGTTGGGTATTAAAAACAAAAGTTTTTCCACCGTAAAATATTAGCCAGGGAGACATTCTGTGGGATATGAATGTACAATTGCATTTTAAATGCATAGTCATTAATTGATTAAATTTTGATACTTGAGTGTTTGCAATTATTAAGTGATCTGAAGAATAACCATTTCAAAATGGAACTAGTTTCTTTTCTATTTCTGTTCTCCCTAATCTCCCGAACCCTTTAGCCTATCCACAAAATAGAAGTAGTGTAGTTTGAGATTTTGTTTCTCTTACCCACCTATGAGCATATGGGACAATTGAGCATCTAACTATAAGGAGGAAGGGTGGAACCAGGAACTGCTACTCTACAGCATTTCTTACTGGTTTTCAGGAGCAAACCTCTATTTGACTGATGTTGGCACAGTAACATCGGCAAGTGACATTTCCCAGTGTGGGTAGGTTTGGAAAAAAACACTGTGTTTGAAGCCAAACAGACTTGATTTCTTTTTTATCTCTTTAAAAATTTTTATTAAAATATAGCCAACATATGATATCACATTAGTTTTAGATATACACCAATAGTTATTAAAAATTTATATACCTAACAGACCTGGTTTCAAATCCCAGTTTCCCCACTTACGAGATATGTGACCTTCAGCAAGCTACTGAACCTCTAAGATTTATTTTCTTTGTCTATTAAAGGAGAATGGTATGCCTTCTTCAGAGGGTTATGATAAGGACTAAATGACACAGTTAAATTTTAAAAACCGATACAAACCCATCCCTTAATAGACTGTGATGGTTAATTTTGTTTGTCAACATGGACTATATTTTCAATGAGATTAACATTTAAATCTGTGAGTCTGAAGTCACCAGATTGTCTTCCATGTGGGTGGGCTTTGGCCAATCAGTCAAAGGCATGAATAGAACAAAAACGCCAGCCTAGCCAGGCAAGAGGGAATTCTCAGTTAGACTGCCTTTGGACTTCATTGGCACCGTCGGCTTTCTTGGTTCTCCAGCCTGCCGGCCTTCACTGCAGATTTAGACTTGCCAGTTTCCATAACTGCATGAGCCAATTCCTTATAATAAATCTCCTTATATGTACATCCTGCTGGTTCTGTTTTTCTGGAGAACTCTGACTAATACATAGACCCATAATAAACTAGGGACTCAAACGTGGGAGTTATTGGAGGTTAGCATCGACATATTCATGGCATAAAGCCATCAACCAACATCAACAGACACCCACTAGTTTGAGAGTATAATATACCATTTGGCAGGAATAAATTCCACAAATTCATAAACCATTCAATTGACGTTAAGATAATTTAAAATTGTCTCCCTTCCGCTTAATGTAATTTTTCTTCATATTATAATAGACAATATGTTTTCTGTAACGTCAGAGAGCTGAGCGACTGCTGATTTTAAGAATGAGTACTTTTAATGTAGTGGGAGTTAGCATTTCTTAATAGATCCTGCTGAGCAGCTTGGGGCCAAAGATTGTCATATCATTTGCAACTTCAGAGGCTGATGACAATGCCTGATGTATAGAATCTATCTCCTAGATCTTTTAAACATTAATAAAAGATCTAGGGGCAGTGGAGGTCACCATGCCAATGATGTTTGATAGACCTCGAATCTCATTTTATCTAAAGTAGATGGAGTTACCTACTCAGTGAAAGTCTGTCTCTCAAGTCAAAATAAAAAATGTGGTCCTTAGGAATGGGGCTGCTATAATCAAATTTAGCATATTTGGGAGGAATGAAATGGGGGGCTCTGAATTGTGAAAAGTTATTATAGAATTATAAGATGATGATTTTTTTCTTACATTCAAGAGTAACCCAGGTTAGGAAGCATCCCTAGCCCTTGCTTCTGTCTCATATGGAGCTTCTTGCTCTTAGGTGGTGGTGGGAGTGGAACTCAGGAGATTTAGTCTGTTTAGTCTGTGGAAACTCTGCCTGGTAATTCACAGCACCGCCACTTCCTCTCCAAGAGTGGTCCTTAACCTCCATCAGAGCCTCCTCAGAATGGGACTACTACCCTCATTTTCCTCAATACTTTCTGACTTGCTTATCTTCCCCATAATAAACATCCAACAAATTGTAAGGAAGATATAAAAAGTGATTTTACTAAAGGATCAGCTGTACCTCAAAACAGCAAGCAGTTCAGCAACGAGGGAACCAAGCCCTTTGAGTGCCCCTGTGCTAAACAGTCCTTACAGATTTAGGCATTCCAGAGAAGAGTAACCTTGTGATTTGTTCTCTCTCTCTCTCTCTCTCTCTCTCTCTGGACACACATCTGTGCTCCTCTTAGTACAACCTCTGGTTTCAGCCCTCAAATCCTGATGTTTTCTTTTTTTCTGGGAAACTTCTTCCATCTTTAGTGGCTTTGGTTTTGGCCAGGTGCTCATGAATATTCTCCTCTGGACATACTTGGTTGATTTTGAAAGAGAAGAGGAAGATCCAAGAGGTATGAGCAGAAGGGGACCTGGAAGAAGCCCCTTGCTTTGGAAGACTCTGTTTATCACAAACATAGACACACAAAGTAGATTTATTAAATGGGCCCCTCTGTCCCTCGAGTTCTGGAGCTCAGTGCAGTAACAGCACGACCCATGGCCAGTGAGATGTTTCTCTACATCTCTTGCCCTCTGTCCTTGAAACAAAAGGTGACCAGGTCTGCATGCCATGGTGGTTGTGACTCTGTCATTGTTAGAGATACAAACTACTTCAGCATGCAGAAAGGATTTGAATGGCAAAAATGGTTAGGTAAGAAAAAAGACAAAGTACCTCATGATTCTGAGGAGGGTTCTTCCTCTGAATCAGCCTTTTAGAAAGCATAAATGCAGTTGCTCCTTGCAAAATGAAGTATTATTCCAAGTAGTGGTGAGAGTCCATTTTCTTCTCTTCATGTTTCAATTTGTGAATCCAGAGATATTTCTGGAATTAGCAAGATATTTCTGACAGTTTGTACATGGTTGCTTAAAACTGCTTTTCAACATTACAGTTCCTATCACTTATATTTTATATAGGTAGGTCTAGATGCAGTATTGGTAAAGAGTGATAGCAATTATTTATACTGGCAATTAAATGGACATTGAGTATAAGAACTGCAAATAATTTGATTTTTATAAATATATTTAATAAGATTTACTAATTTTTTAAAATATTAAATTAAAATTTATCTTTTTATATAATTTTATATCCTACAATGATAATTTTTATTTTGCCTTCTGATTTCTGTAATGCTTTTGAATATAGCAGAAGAAAATCATCATTTTTGAAAAAATATACAAGTAATTTCAATTAAAAATTTTCACTTTTTTCCTATTTTTGATGATATATCAAAATTTTATGTTTTTTAATGTCATTACATTTTATTTTAAATATTAGGTTATTATTATTGGTACAACATAAATTATGTAAAAATCTTTACTATAACAACATAATTAATACTTTTGCTGAAATGTAGGCAAGAAAAATGGATGAAATAAATACATAATAATTTATGAACCATATAGGTCTTTCTTTCATTAGCCATACGAGCATCACTGACCCATCAATGAAACATTCAGGCATGCAGAGTAGTAATTAAATTCAGTCTTTTAAAATATATTGGCCAGTTTCAGTAATATAAAAACCATAGCTTTACACAGTCTTTTCAGTTTTTTTTTTATGAATATATTTGTCAAGGTAAGAGGATGAAACATATTCAACAATTAGGTTGATTTTTAACTTTTAAAGATTCAAATAAATGATATATGGACCTCCATCTGTTCTGAGAAAGAGAAAAGCAGCCCAGATATCTGAAAGTCTTAAAGCTGGCTTCAGGTGGCTAGGAGGTGACTTAGTACTTAAAGCAAAGCAGTGGTGTTCTTAGGGGGACAGAGACAATTTCACAGAACACCAGCTTTGGTCAGGGTTCCTCTGTGACCATGATGGAGTAAGACAGAAACAGAACCACTTGGGAATCATGTTCTTAGTACAAGAATGTTTTCCAAACTGAAAAATGACCAAATATCCGCCTCTCCTAGTGATTATGAGACACTGCTACTTCTTTATCGATACAACTTACTTTGCACTCTTTTCTTTTCATTTTCCAAATAAGAATTATTAAGATTCCCAAAGATAGTGTTACGCCTGTTTCCTGACAGTGTCCAGTCCCGAGCTAAGTCCCACTTTCTCAAACTCTCTTCGAAATCATTTCACACAAAGCCTCAAGCCTGCACGTACCTTCTTATACTCTGCTAATTAGAAGGCCTATGTTCCCTACGATGAACACTCTCTCCTGTTGCAAGGAGTCAGTGATGCCAATGCACTGCGATGCCTTTGTGGTGGTTTTTAGCTGGCAGGTTTTGCCAACACTCGCTCTAGGTCCTGCAAATATTAAAGGAGGTCTTGCCGGGAATGTAGATTCTGATTTCAGTTCAGCTTGCCCACCAGCTGGAGTTGTTGCTGCTTCCTCACTAGTTACCAAGGACCAAACGCATGTCTAAGGTCATGATTAATGCCTCCCCAGACAGAACCAGAGGAAAGGAAATTCCTTCTGTTAAAATAACTTCAACCCTGAGGCTGATTACATGTAGTGAGTGAGCCTATGTGAGCAGAAGAGTGTAAACTTCATTTTGGATCCCCTGGTTCCAAGGTGTTCTGCCTACACGTTGGCGGTTCCTGATCTGAGAGAGAAAGTCGTCATGCAGGGGTGCTTACAGAGGGAGGACAGCTGGAGCCACATCTGGCTTCTCTAGCCTTGCTGTGAGGCAGCCTTCACTTGGAATGGATATTCTTATTTAAGTGTTTTTGCTATATTGTATTCTTTCCTGCAATAAACTGCAGATTTGTTATCATAAAAAAATAACTTTGACTCTGTTCTTTGTGAAATGATAAAGCTGGTGGTTTAATTATTCATGGAAGAATTCAATAAATATTTATTAAGCACCAGTCATGTTAGTCGCTATTATAGTTGCTGAGAACATAGCAGTGAATAAATGGACAAAAATCCCTGGGTTCATGGCACTTACATGCTATGTAGCATTATGACTCCTTTTTATGTTTGGTTTATATTAACAGAGTCTTTATGTAAGATGCAAATGGCTCTTTCTTAGTCAGTTAGGGTGGCTAACACGGAATGAGAAGCTTTTTGATGGCCAGTTCTGCTCCTCTCTACCTCATCCTCCCTCCCCTCTGTGTCCACCCCATTATTGAAGATGGGGGAGAATGGTTTAAGTTTTAAAACACACAAAGCTGAGGGCTAAATTCTCTAAATGTTGGTCTGTTTGGGTAGTTTAGAGGTATTTGTTATCAGCAACATATATCTTTAACAAATAATTTATATAAATTTAAAAAGTTGGTTTCAAATTAAATATGACCTCTTTCACCTCTAGCATCTTGCTGGAACCATTTAAGGAAATCAGAGCTTTCTTTTGTAGTTAGAAAAAGATAATCTTAATTCTAGCACTGGTGGGGTTATCACAACATCTAAAATAATGAAATCTAAATTTAATTCAATGCCCAAAATTTGTATTGAATACCTTCTGTGGGAAAGGATAGTATCTTTCTTTTATAAAGGTTAAAATACTTTGCAAACATTAGTGGACATTTTCAAGATAATGCCTAGATTTGATCTCAGTAAATTTGTAGCACACAATATACATATAGAGCAACGTTTTTAGTAATGACTCATATGTAATAGTGTCTACAATGTGGTTTCCATTATAACCTTAGTTCTCATCTGCTAGTAACTTTCTCCAAATTTAATCTTTTGGGTTGAAATTTTCCATGCCTGGTTTAAGCTCAAAGGTATTCAAAAAATTATTTTTTAAAGTTGCAGGGCAATTCTTTTGGCTATCATATATGCCTCTTCTAATTTCAATGTAGGCAAGAGAAAGGAATAAAGGAAAGATTTGAATATATGGGTATAGTATTTGCGTGTTCAACTAGAACCATAAAAAGGCCTTTATAGCCCAGACCTAAGATCATTTCACTCAGCTCATTTCCTCAAGTAACTGGAGCAGATGCACCATTACTAGTATGCCTTTGTCATTGCACGAACTATTCCTCTACGTGGACGCAGTGGATAAAAGGAGCCTTACAGATTAGGTTTCCATAGCGTTTAAATATGTATGTTTAGCTGATTATTGCGATGATTGTACACAATGCCTTGTCTCTGAAGCTCTAGGGTCTCTGTCATGTCCTTTCACTCCATTCCCTGCTCCATGTAGCAAATGTGTTATTTAGGAAATCAGAAGTGGCTTCTTATCAGGAAAAATAGATGATTAAGTCTTTTTAGGTGACATATTAAAAAAGATGTCTCTTCGATTTGAGTTCTAGTAGTCACTTTGCCAAACTTGGAACTGTTCTTAAGACATTTTTTTTTGCCCCACCTATAAGGGCAGCTGTGAGTACACTCTCTCTCCATCCAAAAATAAAGAATAAGCCTTCATAGAGATCTTGGTAGTTGAGGCTTATTGGTACACGAAGAAAAACAGCATTCTTGAGGACAAAAAATGTGAGAAAGAACACAGGCAAGATTCCTTTTGGGCCCACACAAGATAAAATAAAATACTCCATAACTATATTCTCATGTGTCTTGAATTTTCACCTCACACTTGATTTAAACTTAAATGTCATTAGAAAGTCATCACTGTTGAAATTCTGTAGCTTGATCTTTACCTAAAAACACATCAAATTGCCCCAAAGGCACTTAAAAAGTTGACACCTCATGTATTCTCTTTCTAAAGAGCTACCCATGTAGGTATGTATGCAAAACTGGTTTGCGTGCTTCTCTAGTCTCTGGAGCTCTCCGATGTAGACATATTCATATATATCCATGTAGATTCAGAATTTTCCACATGAAACAAAAGGAATCTCATAATGAAAAGCAACATTTTATATGGATCCATGCCAAGGTACCGGATCCTTGTTCTTTTCCAGTTGATTTATCTTAATGATGCTCTGTCAGGCAAAAGCCTTTATGAATTCTGCATAATGTCCTATTCAATTACAGCAGCATGCTTGCCTCGGCTTTGCAAGGCTAAGCTTGAGATGATTTTTTTCCCCTCTAAGAATCTCTCCCATATTTAGTGATAAAATGAAACCAGTTATTGCTGGAGGAATGCGATTAACAAAAAGTTTTTTTTAAGACTCATGCTTAGAAAAATTAAACCTGGATTAGTTTTACCAACCTTATTTTTTATTTGAACCTAGCTTTTCATTTCTTTCCTCAGTTCAGTTAGATACAGGTCTTAGAACTATGCTTTGAATTAGTTTGTGTAAGCAGACAGAATGCATTGTCAAAATGTTCCCTTTCAGCCTCGTTCTTCTACAGAGAAACATGGGCAAGGCTCCAGGTTGCTCTGTAATAGTGCTGTCTGGTAGAACTTTCTGTGATAATGTTAATATTCTATAACCACCAACCGCTTGTGGCCATCGAGCATCTGAAATGTGACTAGTGTGACTGAGAAACTGAATTTTAAATACTATTTAAATTTAATTCACTCAAATTTAAATAGCTACCTATGGCTAGAGGCCACTCTCACAACACAGGTCTACAGAATTTAACTCTTGAAAACTGCACTTGAGATTTTGGCAAAATGCTATTGTTGTAACAAACCATCCCAAACTTAGTGCCTTAAAACAGTAATTTATTATCTCTGGTGATTCAGTACACTGACTACTCAGCTAGACAATTCTCACTGGGGGTTTTCTCATGTGGTTTCAGTGGCATTTCAGTTGGGGCTGGAGTCATCAGAAGGCTCAACTTGACTAACGTTTAGGATGGCTTCTCACTCTGTGCCTGGGTCCCCGGACCAGTTTGTCTGGAACAGTTGGGGACTGGCCAGGCATCTCTCTTTCGATGGAGCCTCTTCAAGTAACAAGCTTGGATTTTCTCACAGCATGGCAGTCTCAGGAAGTTGAACTTCTTACATGATGTTAGGCTTCCCCGAGAATGAATGTTTGAAGAGACAGGAAGTAGGAGCTGCGTGTTCTTGCAAGTATGGAAACTGGCCCAGCCTTACTTCTATGGTCTAGTGGTCAGAGCAATGACAGAGCCTGCCCAGATTTAACAGGAGAGTCCTAGACTCTACTTCTGGATGCAAAGGAGGTAAAAAATATTGTGGCCATTTTTAGTTCTCCACAGCTATTCTATAGAGGGGCAAATTTTTCTAAGTACATCCGGTAGAAAGAGTGAAGGCAAATGCCTCTACTTTCCTTCTCTACCTGACCAATTATGTAATTTCAATTGCCTACCTTGAGGCCAAGAAATGACAAGAGCAAAGAATTTTGTGCTTTTGGTGGGGCTTTCGATGATGTCTCACTGAACTGGGACTTCAGATGTAGGGAGAAACAGTGTTTATTTTAACTCAGGATTCAATTTCATGTGAGGTCATTTTCATGGTTCTAAAATTATTAACATGAAATTCTGGTTAAAAGTTCTCTCCACAGTGTATGCATGTAAGTGCTGTTTTTATCTGTGAATATGTAATGATCGTTTTAATTTTTTGTTTTGTTAATGCAACTTCAGTGGTTGTGGTTGTATTTTTACTAAACCTTTTTTCTGCCTCATTCTGCATCAGGTTGATCTTTTTTTCAAAAAATTAATAATCTGATGTTAACAGACACTCATCATAAGCTTGGTGCATAAGCTTGGTGCATCTTTGGATTTCTCATGTTACTATACTTAAGTTTACCCACTTGATTTGTGTTTCATTATACATTCAAAACATTTCTTCAGTTTAACATCAACTTTCTACAATTTTAAAACATCCGTGTGGATATCCTGTTGTCAGTCGGTTTCTACCTATCTTGTCCAAGAAAATTATGTTCAGGTGAACATTACTTTTCTCCTTGAGTGAAGGCTGACTGCATTCCAGGACGGCTGTTAATAATTTGGTCTTGCCATTCAGTATTAATCAATAATGATCACACGATACTGCGCGATGGCCTGGGTCTAGGTGTCTGAGTCATGTGGAGGGTCAGCAGTTCCATCAAACGTATGGCTTTTAGTTTAGTCTTGGGATTCCTCCCACCTCAGCCGCCACACAGTCAAATGGCCTCCCAGAGGACCTTCTGGTACAGCTTTTATTTGGTTTCCTGCTCTTTGTTTCTTAGAGCTTCATGGTAGAGAGTGTTTCTTAGGTAATTGAATTCAGCAAGGCTTTAAGGTCTATATTGCAGAAGGAAGTGTGGCTATGTAGAATTTCCTTGGTGCACACCACACTGATCAAAGGAGTGTGCTTCTCATCACCATTTGGGGGCCAGATTAAGGGGTGACTGGTGATACTTTGTTCCATCCACTCCTTTCCTCTCCCCTGCAGTCACCTCCATTCTGATCCCACAGGAAGTCCCATAACCCCATTCCTTCAGGCTTTGCCTTGGCCTCCTTCGGTTCCATTTGCTCTGGCAGATGTAGCTGAGGCTCTGGCCTTCTTTATTATTAACAGCCATGGCTTCTGGTACCTGGCAGGGCCTTCTTAGTCCAGAGGGAATGGGATGGATACTCTGTGTAGTTTTGGGACTGGAAATGTTTGGCAGAATGAGGAAATCAGTACTTGGGAACTAAAATGCAAATTTTCACTCCCATACCTCAGGATTGCAACTTCTTTCCATCCTCGCAACTGCCATCTAGTCCAGACCACCAGGAACTCATCCACTCTTTCTCCCTTTCCTCCACTCCCCAGCTATCGCCGCAGTGATTATTTGGAAATGTGTATCTTATCAAGTCTCTTTCCTGCTCCCATTACTTCCCATTGCCTTTAACATAAAATCATATATCCTTATCATGATAAGAACAGTGTCTGTTTGTCCAGACTCATGTTCACCATTCCTTGCACAATCACTCAGCTCCACCCATACTAAACATTTACAGGCGACTTGAACTCACATTCTCTTGGCTACTCAGATCTTATGCCCATGTCCATGTTCCCTTTTCCAGTACGACTCTTCTCCCAGTCTTTTAGCTAACTCCAACACTTTTGATCCCTAGTAAGTCTTAGTTTAAATACTGCTTCCTGCAGGATATCATCTTCTCTGTCTCCACAAACCAGGTTAGGCCCACTGTTATATTTATGCTTTCGTCTTCATCACACTCAGTGCTCTCCATCATTGATTTTGTATTACTTTTCCCCTGTAGTAAGCAACTTAGGAACACTTATCCACCGTGTCCTGGCCACATAATGTCATGCCTGGATCAGAATAAGCATTTAATAGTTACTGAAAAATTGAATAAATTCCACATAATAGAAACATCTCCAATAAAATCTTATTGTTCGGCATGACTCTCAAATAAGAAATTATAATACAAATTACTATCAACTTGAAACAACTTTGGAACAAGAAATTTAATTCGTATCAAGTTATCTGTACCCTCTGCCTTTGAGTTCAATGCTTGCAATAAGGAATAATCTGAAACAATGTATAAATTCACAGTGGTAGCACTGTCTGAGATCCTTTTTAGATAATCCTAGTACCTAAGTATAAAGAAGATCATAAGGCAAAAGTGACAAAGAGGAAAAGAATTCTTCCTTTGTAGGAAGCCTTGATCCTCATTTCACTTTCCTGGACTTTGCTCTGTGCACATTGTGCCTGGCCAACCCCAGCTTTACATGAAAGGGCTTCATCAGCTTTTAACAAACCATATGGTAAAAACATCTACACATTTCTCCTGATACCTTCAGGCACTGCTAAGCAGCTGGTATTAATGAATAAGAATGGCCAGTGAAATCATGGTATGTTGTTGCTAGGAAGGAACAGTTTATAGCCAGGAGAATTATAGATTACTAGGCAAGAACACACAGGAATAGAGGGGATGTGTGATTTCTGCATCTCATCTAGATTTGGCCACCTGTACTGCTTAAGGCAATACAATGCTGGGCTGATTAACAAGTATTAATTCTATTCCTACTGATGGTGGTCCTGGGAGATGGGACCAATGCCTTCAGTATTTACCAGAAGTATTCAGAGCCAACATCCCTAACCAGAGCCAATGTCCCTAACTGAAGCCACTGGGGGAACAATGAAAAGAGTCCCTAGTTAAACAATATTTTGTAATGTTGTTTCCTTAGTTTTTCCATCTTTTCTTGAAAAAAAGATATTTGTTTCCTCCCACTATATACATTAAATTTTTTTATTATGTTGAGACCCAAATCCTACTATAACCTTTTAAGAGACTCAGATCTTACCATAACCCAGATGTAGGAATTTCCCCTGTCTGCATGGAACTCTTTCCAGCTTCATACAAACTTTGATGCAAAATTCTACCCTTTCACCAGGTAACACACACACACACACACACACACACATCCCACAGCATACTTTTTTGGTAGTTTTTGTTTTATTTTGCATTTCACCTTGCAACAACCTGATTAACATAGCTCAAGTGCTTCCTTCAGGCCCTGACCCCCAGCTTCAAATTGGATGATGGGGTTATAGAACGTAGATATAGATCTAAATGGTCGAAGCTTGGGATTTTGATGTCTGCAGAGGAAGAGTCATCTCAGTTGAAGGCCCTAAGGGAATGAGAGCTAGAGTTGAGTATCCTAAGTATATAATAACAATAGCCAATGTTTAATGAGTACCTAGTGTGTACCAGAAACAATTTGAAGCACTATAAACTTTTAAAACTCTTAATACTTTTAAGTACATACCTATGAAGTATGAAGTACTTATATTATTATCTTTTAAAGCCAGGAGTCAGGAAAGGATAATTAGGGAAAAAATTCTCCATGGAAGAGTTAAGTATTAGATTAGATACAGTTGAAGGGAGAAGAAATGAATTATAAGATTTATCTGAGAATATTATATAGCAGAGACAAAAAAATAGAAAATAAAAAAGAAAACATTTAAATAAAAAATATGTAAATACAAATAAAAAGAGACATGGAAGGCAGAATGAGAGAGTCTAATACACACATAACAAAAGAGAGGAGAGAAACAAGGGAGAAAAAATACTTAAAGAGATAATGGAGAATTTTGGTTGGCTCTAGGATGATGACCACCAAATCCAGATTTCTCTACAAACCCTATCCCCAAACTGTAAAATAAAAAAGGAACGCAAAGGATCCATACATGTCCCATGCCTAAGATATTTCCAGGAGACAGAGATATCATAAGCTTCAAATTACCTATGAGTAGAGAAACAGATTTAAATTCAAACCAGGCTACTAATGGAGCTCCCACCACCACCGCTAGTCTGTGGGCACCCAAAGTGCGAGAGAGCAGCACAGCGGGCATGGATGCAGCACAAATAAAAAAATTTTCAGTGAAAGTAGAAAAGCCAAACATTGAGGGTTAAAATGAGCCAAGGTCTGGGACTTAGTTCACAGCAGCAACTACAGAGAGGGAGCTTAAATGTGCATGAAACTGAAGGGAACAGCCTTGTAGAAGCATTGCTTCTGGAGGAAAGAGGTAAAGAGAGAAAAGGAATAAAGTGAAGTAGCAGAGAAGGAAAAGAAGGAAGAGTTAAGACTCATATAAAAATTAAAACGAAAAGAAATGAAAACATGCCAACTCCTCCCTTTCACCCAACCAATGTCATCCATTGAGGAAACTGCACTTCACTCTAGTGACAGAAGAGGGCGATCTTGAACTAGAAATTCTAATGCCTCACACAGGAACACTCAGACGAACTCCAAAAGAAGGTATTGTAAGAAGAAAATAAAAAATGAAAATGAAAATACTTTAACTGATGAAAATCCCCCCAAATTCATTAATAAATAGAAGAAAACTACAATACTGTACTCCATACTGAATTTAATATCAAGCAAGCAATTTAGAGTTATTTAAAAACCAACTTAGAATAAATTAATTCAAACAATAAGAACAGAAATTACGAAAAATGTAAAAAATGTAATGAGAGTTGATTGAAATTGGGAAAGACATTGAAGGAAAAGTAAATAATCTCAGAACTGAAGAATTAAATTACAAAGTGCCCAATGGAGAATAGACTTAAATGATAATTTAATAAGAGCAATTTTTTAAAAAAGAGAAAATAATATAAAGAAGGCAATAAAGACATTATATCTGTGACTTACTCTTGAATTGTACACTTGATACTTATTGGATTTCATTAACCAACGTCACCATAATAAAAAATTTCATCTTAAGAAATAAAAGAAGAAGGAAGTAAAGGGGCCAGCAAAATTAGACAATGATTAAATTAGACAATGAAAATCCAAATCAAGTATAATTGGAGTTGCCAAACAAACAAACAAACCCATAACAATGAACCAAAACTAATATTTAAAACTATAATCCAAAAAAAACTTTATAGAAATGAGGGAAAAACCTAAATATAAATACTGAAAGGGCCATGGTGAAAATCTCAGAAAATTGATTTGAAACAATGAGCTCTGTGATTTATTCTAGTAAAATTACTAGGTTCTAAAGACAAAAATCTTTAAGTCCAAATTATTTATAAGCATAAGAAAATCAACTTGGCATCAGATTTATCAAAACAAATTATAGTCGATCAGTATTATGTTTCAATAAACTCTAGACAAGAAAAAAGAGACAATTATTTTCTATTCAGCTGAGTTATATCTTAGGTGCTGTTATCAGGTTTTATAGATGTCTTAACAAAGTACTGCAGACTTGGTGTCTTAAAATAACAGAAATTTATTCTGTCATAGTTCTGGAGACCAGAGTCTGAAATCAAGGTGTTGATGGACCATGCTCTCTCTGCAATCTCTAGAGAAAGATTCCTAGCTTCTGGTGGGTTTGGCAATTGTTGATATTGCTTGGCTTACAGCTGCCCCATTTTAATTACTGCCTCTCTCTTCACATGAACTTCTTCTCTCTGTGACCCTCTGTGTCTCTCTGTTTAAACCTCTTATAAAGGAAATAGTTATTGGATTTAGAGCTCATTCTAAATCTAGGATGATTTTATCTGGAGACCCTTGACTGATTCTATTTGTAAAGACCCTGTTTCCAAATTGGGTAATATTCATAGGTTCAGGGGGGTAGGACTTCAACATATCTTTTTTGGGGATGTTATTCATCCCATTACAAGTGCCAAGGGAAAAAAAATAATACATTTTAATATATCACTCACAAGATAAATCAAGTGGACAAGAAAGACAAGAATAATTCTGGTAATCTGTAATTAAAATGAAGAGGTACTGGTACGTAAACATTCAGATCAATGAAATAGAATAGAAAATTTAAAACAGACCCAAATATACAGAATTTAACTTAAAATAAAGATAATGTCTGAAATTACTGAGGCAAGTATAAATTTTGAATTAAATTTATTGTTTAATACAGACATTGTTTGTATTAAACAATGTTTAATACAAACAATGTCTGTTTGTATTGTTTACAAACAATAGGAGACATTGTTTAATACATTATATAAGTTTCAAGTATACAATTCTATACTACATCATCTATATATTGCATCGTGTGTTCACTACTATAGTCTAGTCTCCTGTCACTATATATTTGGCTCCCTTTACCCTCTTCATCCTCCTCCATCTCCCTTCCCCTCTGGTGCCCACCATGCTGTTGTCTGGTCTATGAGTTTGTTTGTTTTGTTTGTTCGCTTGTTGTTTTTAGTTTCGTATCTCACGTATAAGTGAAATCATACAGTTTTTGTTCTTTTCCATTTGATTTTTTTCACTTAGCATGATACTCTCAAGATCCATCCATGTTGTCATAAATGGCAGTATTTCGTCCATTCTTATGGCTGCATAGTATTCTATTGTATATAGTACCACACCTTTATCCGTTTATCCACTGAAAGACATTTAGATTGTTTCCATGTCTTGGCTATTGTGAATAATGCTCCAATGAACCTATGTATCTTTTGATCTAATTTCTTTTTTGACTCAGTATTTTTCAGTAGCATATTGTTTAATTTCCACGAATTTGGGGTTTTTCAGCTTTCTTTTTGCAATTGATTTTCATTTTCAAACTGTTGTAGTCAAAGAATATGCTTGGTATGATTTTGGTTTTTTTAAATTTGTTGAGACAAGTTTTGTGGCCCAACATATATCCTTGAGAGTGTTCCATTGCACTAGAGAAGAATGTATATTCTGGTGTTCTGGGATAAAAAGCTTTGTAAATATTGATTTTGTCCATTTTGTCTAATGTGTCTTTTAAGGCTGATATTCTTTATTGATTTTGTGTTTAGATGGTCTATCTATAACTATCAATGGGGGTATTTAGTTTTCCTACTATACTTGTGATTTGTCAGTTTCTCCTTTTAGTTCTGTTAGGAATTGCTTTATATATTTTGGTGCTCCCAGGTTGGGTGCATATGTATCAATAAGTGTTATATCTTCTTGATGTGTTGTCCCCTTTATCATTATATAGTGTCTACTTTTATCTTGGAATCTATTTTGTCTGATATAAGTATCACTACACCCACTTTTCTCTGGATGCCATGTGCTTGGATTATCATTTTCTGCCTCTTAACTTGGAGTCTACCTTTGTCTTTATAGCTGAGATGAAGCAGGATATGGTTGGGTCTTGTTTTTTTACTCTAAAAGGTGGATTTTTAAATAAATAATTTGGGGACAAATGAATAGTCATTTGAGAAAAAAAATTTTGTCAGATATATTCCTCACACATTACACAAGAGTAAGCATCAAACAGAGCAGAGATCATAATGTAAAAGGAAAATTAGAAACAAACATTTGTGAATTTCTTCTATATATCTCATGTATAGGGGAAGATCTTATAAATATGACTTAAAGTCCTAAAGCAACAAAAACGATTGATACATTTTATAAAATTAAAAAAAAACTTTCTTATGGAAAAAAACACCATTAACAAATTCAAAAGATAAGTGACAAGTTATGAAAAAAATAACTTAAATATGTACCACAGATACAGTGCTGACATTCCTACTATATTTAAAAAATTAACATTTGTGGAGAAAAGACCAAATATTCAATTGGAAAATGAGCAAGAGACATAAAATGACAATCCATAAAAATGATATAAAATGGCTCTTAAACATATGAAAAAATTTTCAACTTTAGTCATAATCAGATAAACACAAATCAGAACTACACTGAGATAATATTTCTCACCTACCAGGTTGGCAAAAATTTAAAAGCTTTAGAACATATTCTTTTGGCAAGACTGTGAGGAAACAGCCACTCTTGTTCATTGCAGATGGGAATGTGTATATGGTACGTACTCTATGGAGAGGAATTTGGCAATGTCTAGCAAAACTACTATGCATTTTCTCTTTGACTAAGCAGCCCTGCTTCTAAAGATACACATACCCAAATATGAAATTATATATTTATGAAATTATTTATTGAAGCATTATTTATAAATACAAGATATTTTAACCAACCTGAATGTGCATACATTAGAAACTGGTTGACTAAATTATGGTCAATGGAGTACTATGTGGCTGTATAAAAAAGATAGAGAGCAAACCTATGAACTCATATAGAGTGCTTTTTAGGATATGTTATTAAATAAAAAGAATCAAAGCACAAAAATGTACATATAGTATGTTATCTTTTGTGTAAGACAGAGGAGAAATAAGAAAACATATATGTATGTGCTTGTACATGGAAAAAGAAATATAGGAGAGTTAAGGCAGAAACCAATAAAATTGCTTACATATAGAGTATGTGGGATATCACAAATAATAAATGAGTATGGCCAAAAAAACTACATAGGAATAATTAATGATATGATTCACAAGCTTAATTTAGATATCACTGAACTAAAAATTAAAGAACACACATTTTTTTTCCCCAGGAACAACATGAAACATATATTAAAATTATATAACTAACTGATTTCATAGAGATCGCATTCCTTGTCCAAAATACCCTAAGATTATAAATCAACAATAAGAAATTTTAAAACAATTCTTATACATTTGCAATTTAGAAAACATAATTTTAGGTAACCAAAGGTTAAAGAAATATAAATTGGAAATTTGAAATAATTATAGTAAATAGTGTGACAGCCTGCTGAAATGTGAAAGGGTTAAAGAATAATTAAAACCTGAAACTGCTCAAAGGAAGTCTATACCTTAGGTCTGGTTTCTAGAACCCCTAACCGCATTCTGTTAATCATGAAACTTGTAACAATGAGCTCATATTCCAACTGCCAATTTTAGCCTGTGTAACCCTACTTGCTTGCGTGGCATGAAAAATAATCAATTGTATATAAGCTGAAAATTACTGTTTGGCCATCGCCCATGGGAACACTGGCTATTGCCCATGGGAACATAGGCAAGCACCCATAGGATTATAACATTCTAACAACAAGCTTTCTGCTTCTGTACTCCCCGCTTGCACACCTGACCAGTGGGTTGACAGGCAGTGAATAGGAGAAAGATGGACCTTTGTGTTTAAGACAGAATGAGGAATGGGATTTAGGGCTTAAAAACCTTGTATCTTGGCATTTCGGGGCTGCTCCTTTGTACAGGACAGCCGCCGGCTAATAAAGAGCCTTTAAGAGCATACTTGGTTTGGCCTATTCTATACAGGCCACAACAATAGAAATACAATGAGTGCACGTGAAAATTAGTGAGATGCAGCTATAGTAGCACTCAGAGGGAGATTTATAGCCTAAGATACATTTATTTTTTAAACAAAATTAAGGTAAAAGTATTAAACATTCAACTCATATGGTTAGAAAAAATATAGAAGAAACACAAAGATGGTAGAAGAAGGGAAATAATAAAGATGACGTAAAAATGCAAGCAAGCAAACAGACAAAAACCAATGGAGATGATCATCAGCACTAAAATCTGCTTCTTTGAAAACTTTAATAACATATTAACTTTAATAACAGACAAGTTTCTGGAAAGACTGACCATGAGAAATAAACAGAAGGAATAAATTAGTACTATTGAGAACACCAACAACAAAAGGGCTCTAAGTGCCATAAAGGAGGGAATGATGACGAGGTTCCAGAGCAGAGGCCATATTTAACATTCTCTCAAGTGCAGCCCAGATGCTAACTCTGCTTTCATAATGGGTCCTGCATTTCTGTCTCTGTGTCTTTTAGGTTCAGCCTTTTAGTCTGGCTACTCTTCATTATTTACATATCTTCCATTTCCTTCACCACAGTCACAGAAATCTACGTATTTAAACCCCTAACTTCAAACCTATTTTCCTTTCTCTCGGTTCTCTCAAATTCATTGTTTTTGAAACACAAAGCCAAGTAGATAGATCCACCCTCTAAATCTTTTTGCAGTCTTATCCTTTCACTCTGCAATAAGCAGAAGCGCATAGTTCTAGAATGTACTTTGGAAGGAGAAAAAAGCAAATCTCTTAAGAGTAAAAATACTAGTTAACATCTAAAAATATTCTTTACTACATATGTTTTATACATATAGATAATTCACTAATAACATGGCCATCTTAGGTGCTGAATCTCAGCCATGGTCAGAAGGCAAAATATTGTTGAATTTCTTTTTTTGTAATTGTGCACTAGGGTGGTTAGCTTAAACTGAAATACTATAAGAGAATATATTAGACCCTTGGCATAAATGATAAATGTAGCTACCTAATGATGCTGCTCAAATTTTTAACATATAGATATTAACATATAGGTATGTTAGCCTTCCAATTTGAATGAAGTCAGCTTATTGATTCAGGCACTTGGAATGGTACCTCATACCTTAAAATCTTCTATCCTGTAACTTTTTCTTTCAAACATTTGAATTTAGTAAGTCTCAATGTGTCTCCTTAAACACTTTTGCCTGTAATTCTTTAAAACCATGTGTGACTTACTCCATATGCTTTTCATTCATTTACAATCAAATCATCAAAATACAGCCTTTAAAGAGCTATTTGATTTCAAAGAACATTTTTTAATAAGCATTTAAAGCCCTTTGAGAATAAAAACGGGATGCCACATTTTTCCAAGAGTAAACACAGCACAACCAAAAACACACTCATGCCCAGAGAAATCCAAGCTTCTGAATTTTAATTCTTTTCTATTCTTGAATAAATGTTCCATCCCCTATCTTTGTTTAACTCCTGGTGAAGCGTGAAAGGTTTTGAGATAAGGAAGTAGTATTTTTCAAATTACTATTTAAATATCAATTTAGCTACCATTTCAGCAGCTTCTGTTAAGACCCGCTTCTATTTGCCTCAGTTGTTCTACAGCAGTGGTTCTTAAAGTATGGTCCTGAGATCATCAACACCAGCAACATCTAGGAACTTTCTGGAAATGCAAGTTATCTAGCCCTTTGGTAGACATAATGAGGCAGAGCCTAGCAGTCTGTGTTTAACATGCTCTTCAGGTGATTCTAATAGGCACTCAAGTTTGAGAACCACTGTTCTAGGGCCTTGGTTCACTCTTTCATCTCAAAGACATGCTTTCAGGAAAGGTTATGAGCTCTGTCATTCACATCTTAGTTTGAATGATTTTATATATGGTACCTCTTTTGCAGCTATATTATGAATTAAATAAATTTTAGGTATCATGAGGAGAAAGTTTTTTTTTTTAAATCTATTTCCTTTAAAGAAAGAAAGAAAGAAAAAGAAAAAACAATCTTTCCACTTCCTCTGAGACTCAGCCGCTTGGAATGGTATCTCGTCCCCTAAAATCAGAAACATCCTTGAAGATTTTTTGGTCAAGAAATCAGGAGCTACAAGTTTTGTGTCAAATTAGGACCTACAGCTCATGGTTTGTGGATGCTAATTTATGTTGTATTTTGAGCATTTAAAAAATGTTGTTTTCTGGCTAATACCTTTTTTTTTTCAATAATAGAATATTAAGATGATGAGAAATTATAAAAAGTGAAGTATGATGTTATAAAGTTTTACTAGACAATATTTCCTTATATTTACACCTATATACTTAGAGGTGGCTTTGGAACTAGAAACACTTGGATCCAAATCTCAGAGCCTTTGCAACTTTCTAATTGCGAACTTGGGCAAGTTCCTTGATCTTTCTAAAACTCGGCTTATCTGTTCCTCATCAATGAAAGGAAGGGGAAAGTGTTTACCTTCTTGGAGTGTAGTAAGATTTAAATGAGATAAAATTTGGGAAGCATTTAGCTTGGTGTTTAATATGATAGTGATTATTATTTGGTACAATATTTGGATAGCTAGTAACTTGAGAAAATGTGTGTGTAGCAGGGTGGCATGGGGTGATCATTCAGTACTTAAAAAAGAGAAACAGGATTTTGTTTAGAAAAGGAATTGTTGGGGAGCCATTTTGCTCATGATCACCAGCTTTCTTCCAGTGGTGGTACTTGTTTCTATTTTCTTTTAACTGAATGTTGCTTGGTGTTGCTCCTGAAATAAATTCTTATTCCTTATATTCTATCTCCTTAACTTTCAAGAAAAATATCAATGAGACTGGCAGGCAGCTGATTGGCTTAGCGTGTGTTTACAAAAAATGAGATCCCTGGAAACCTAATTCCTTACGAGTTTACCAAAAAAAAAAAAAAATCTTTCCTTCAGCATCCTTACAGATGCTTGTGTAAAGCTTCTTGGCCCTTTGGTCTCCAGCTGGGTGGATGTAACTTTTCAATTCCTCTATGATTATTATTATGCAATTAATAATAATAGTGATTGACTTAATTGTCAACCACTTAGTTGAATTAGTGGTTAGTAAAGTCATTGTGTATTTAGGCAGAAAGTTCAGAGAGTTTATCAGAGTTAAAATAAAAAATAAAAGTGAACACCTGCTTTGAGTTTGTTGAGAGAAGAAAATTGCTTTGGGTGTCTTCCAAACTGAGCTTTCTGTTGCTTCCTAGCCATTTTTTGATTGTTCGATCCTAGGGTTCCTTGAGAAGAGAGCTCTAAATTGGGCTAATCTGTCCACCTTTTCCTGAAGGCCTGCCCATGGGAAACTGCCTTGTTTTAGTTGTTTTGAGTTCCAAGCTTGCCTACAGAATACTGTGAAGCCCCACACTGTAAGGGAATTAATCAAAGGAAAATTCTTCAGACATGAAAGGCAAGAGTAATGCAACAGCATTATGATTCTGGGACTATTTTGGCAAAGAACTGGCTGACTGAGTATCCTGGTTACAGGCTTCACATTTAGCTTATTTTGTCTTTCAACTTGTTTCAAGGGGTAATGCCAATTTTTTTTTAATAATTAAAAGAAATCCTATTGTTCATAATGACCTTTCAAAAACTTGGAAATTCTTTTTGTACCAGTTTTGTCCTTTTCATTTTGGCAAAAAGGGCTTTGTATGTTTCTAATGGAGATTTTAATTATAATATTTTAAAAGACTATATTGACAATTTCAGTAGTAATGGAGACCTAACTTTCAGTTCAGTTTTTATTTGATATTTGCTGAGGACGTTTCAATTCACTTTGCTTGTATTTAAGGGACAATTTTATCTAATAGAGTCATAATGGAGAAGTTCATAGTACTGATCAAAAAGCCTGGTCTATTAAGATATTCTCAAAAATGAGGACTCTCTGGCAGACTGTGTAAACTTGAGGCCATGCCCCAAATTTGAATTTTTGATTTTGAGAAGAAATATCTCAAAAAAATTTAAATCACTCTTAGGAGTATATATAGAGAAAGCAGATTGAAGATTTGAGTGAAGAAGCTCTTTGAGGTTGCATAATCAAAGTTTAGTTTTTGCAACATGCAAATGTACCAAAGTTCATTAACGTCAAGAACTTCTTTGGGTCTACTGTAATTTGTGCCTTGGAATTTTTCAAATATTTCTGATGTTAAATTCAAATAGAAAGACCCATATAATACTGCCATGCAATACTGATGAGAGGTGTATGCTATTATAATGGAGGAGAGGAGTGATTGTATCAAGGCTATTTGGTAGAACTGGCATGTATTAGAATAAAAGTATAATGGTTACAAGTCACACTGGGATGTGATAGAAGGTCTTATAAAAGGTAGTTTTCATCGAATTAATGATAATAAAATATATTAGACTGGGGATTTTGAGTGGAAGTAATATTAGCAATAGATAAATCTGTCTAGTGAGATACAGAGGAAGGGTTCTACCCTTTTCTGGTTATTCGTACCCTAGGAATGGGGTGTGTGACTACTTAGAGTTCAATCGAGTTGAGTCCAGGTTTCTGCAAGAATTAACTGTGCCTGCACTACTCTGAGTTGTCTTGGTAAGGGGGCATTTTTCTTATGTTCATTATATTATGAAGAGAGAATTCTTATGTAAGTCGGCAAATTAATATTTAGGAAAGTTGTGAAAACCTAGTTGGGTTAGCTTCAGTTTGAGAGAAATGTGGCAAAGGCAGCTCAGACAGTTTTATGTAGTGGAAGAAGATGAGGAAACCTAGGGGATGGACCTGAAATTCTATGTTCAAGAATTTCTTGAGTCTGTGTGCTCGAGTGCTTCTGGACACAGTGCTTTTCTCATCTACTGCTGAATTGCAACCAATTCAATAAATTAAGTTTTTGCAAGTCTCTGTTGTCTGAACTTGTTTTAGCTATCTTCATTGTTCCCTGGAAGAGGCTTCCCATGAGAAAACAGAGTACATTCTCCTGGTGGCCTGTGTAAACTGGCATGGAAAAATTACAGCTGCCTACTACTTAGACTGAGTTTGCCTGTCCCTTGTAATTTCCCAGAAGTGTTGAAATGAGGAGTTGTGGGAGGAGGAGCCAGTACCTGCCCCAAAGAAGCCGATACCTATAAAATGTACATTAGAGAGACAAATCTGATTAGAGCCCCAATTCTGCCTTTTGGCATCTATGTGACTTTGGGCAAGTTAGTTACTGACCTATAAACTGATAATCATAATATCTGATACTTATATACTCTTACTGAGTTCCTGGCATTATGTCAAGCACTGGCCAAATATTATTGCTATAAAGTGAGGACTCTTGTCTCCTTTTACAGAAGAGGAAGAAAAAATTGCAGAAGTTAAATAATTCGTCTTAAGTCGTGCTGCTAGTAGATGTTAGAGCCCAGAGCCCAGATTAGAGCCCAGGCATGTGGACTTTGACGCGTGTTCTCTCAACTACCACAGGATACTTCATGGGATTGTTGTTCACAAGTTTATGTCTTAAAATGTACAGATAAGCAAACAGTTGTGAGCCCAACATGTAGCACACAGTAAAATTGCAATAAATATTAGCCATTATTACAATTACATATCAGCACTATATATATTTTAATGTACACAGCCTTTACCCCAAAATTAAAATTATCAGATAAGAAAGCTGGAAATCAGATAGGATAAGTTCACTGAGCTGGTAAAAGGCAAATCCGTGATTTAAATCAGTATTTTCTGACTCTAGAGACCATATCCTTTCTCCTCTACCAGTAGTTTGCAACATGTAGTGAGTGTGAGGATTTCTGAAGGGTCCAGAGTTAATACAAAGGTGCTATGAATCCATGGTTGTGCTAAGCTTGTCTGTAGATTGAATGTATGATGTATTTCACGCATGTATGCACTATTTCCAGATGATTAACATATATAAATCTACTCTTGAAATTAAAAAAGCATAGGTTCATTAATAGGACTCTATAACCCATAATATCTTCTTGCCATTCTGAATTTTCCCAATGTTCAGATACCAAAAGTGTAATTACTCTTAAGTGGAAATCCATGAATATTTTTGAAGTTAAAAGGGTTTTCACATTTGAAAACTTTTGGACATAATAAATCACATAAGTTCATAAGCCTCCATGATTAGGAGGACTGTGCCTACTTATACATGAATTTATTAGTACACGATGCTGCTCTGGACAAATGCAGTGGCAGGAGCAAAGGGAAGCTCTATGGAATATCTTGTGCACGGATATTTATGCACCATAAATATCTTACAACAGCTTTAATGGAAGAAAAAAAGAAAACACCTAGAAGGAATTAGAAGCAACAGCTCTGGTTATGGAAATGTGAATACCTAAATTGCTGGTCTCATAAGTTTTGATGAATGTGATTGCCATTAAGATGAAGGGAATCACATGGCCCTCATCCTCAAAAAGTGTGTGAGAATTTTTCCCTCAAGGGTCAGATGAGTTATGAGCATTCGAAAAGAGGAAATTTAGAGTTAATTTTCCAAGTGACCGTTACACTGGGGACTATTGAAGAGTAGTAAATCCTATTACTGTATAGGACAGTGTACAAGAAGTAAAACAAAGCAAGCTTTTCCTTGTGTCTTTAATGAATTGGTATGTTGTAAACAAACAATTTGAGATATATATCAACCTTGTCTTCAATACCACTCATGTAATTTTAAGCCTCACCCCTAACATAGATTATGCATTGTGTTCGTAATTTTATTTTCCGTATGCTTTTAGTGATTATTTAAATCAAATTTAGTGACTCATAGAATGACAGTGAAAAAGACTTGAGTGAATGAGAAGTAAGAACATCACTGCAGCCTCTAACTCTTCATTTAAGACAGAATTTCAAATGATCTTTTAGCATGAGTGTTTCTTCAAATGCAAACTAGCAGAGTCTACTGTATGCACAGATGAGAGTGGAACTGCTTGGATTAAAGCAGAGAACCCCCACCCACTACCAAGCATCATCTCTCTAGTCCTGCCTCCTGTGGCCTTTGAGACACCTTTGGGGAGCCCATAGTTCTGGGAACCAGTTTAAAAACTACTACTTGATAGCCTTTCAAGCCCCTTACAGGGAAAATTTCCTATACAATTATGTCCCAAACAGATTTTCACTCTAGTAGAAAGTTTAATGTGCATATTCCTTTTTGCCTTCTTTTTGAAGGCATGATTAGCTATTACTCAAGATAACTTTCCTAATAATTTTCTCATGGCCTATCAGCTCAATCAATTGTGGGGAACTATTTCCTAAGGATTGAATGCCTTACAATATATCATTATGCATCTATGCAATGAAAGAATATTGAAGGAGGGTAGAAAATTATAGTAATATAAGTTATAACATACCTAATTGAACTGGTAATATTAACCAATGCTACCATTTATTGAGCACATTGTATAAATGCCAGACACTATACTTACGTTTTTTACTCACTTGTTTCTTATAGCATCCCTGTGAGCTGGACATGATCTCCTCCACTGTACAAATGAGGGCATTGAGGCTCAGGGAGTCTCATGCTAGTAGCTGGCAGAGCTGGGATGCCTATATATGTGCTTATTTATATATTCTGCCAACGTCCTTCAAATCTGTTTGTATGTTTTTGAAGGAGACATATATCTCCCCCAGAATAGTGCTCAGAGTAAAAAAAGTTATAGATTATACTACTAATAGAATCTCAAATTACAAAAATGAACTATCATGCAATTTGTGACTGAAATTATAATTTTAAACTTATTTTGAAGTGTTCCTCGAGATATCATTTTTGAAGAATTCTATAATAATTTATATTGTTAATGCATTTGATATTTCTAGGAAGCAAATTATAGGTTAGGGTACAGGATAAAGAAAAATATTAATGGGAACTTAAATAGCTGACTTAGCATTACTGAACAAGTCAGTGCTTGGGGATTTCGTGTGTGTGTGTGTGTGTGTGTGTGTGTGTGTGTGTGTGTGTGTGTGATATTTCACACTAATTCAGTGCAGAGCAAGTTTTACCTTTGTTATCATTATTTAACTTGCATTGGTTATTTACTACATTATAATGTCCTTCATCTTAGAAAACACCTCTCTTGATGCCATGGCTCCTGCAGCCAATTCCATATTTCTGCTTTTTATTAAAAAAAACAAAACAAAAACAAAACCAAATAACAAAACTCTTGGAAAGGATCTCCACTCCTCTACTGAAACAACTCCAGCTTGCTAAATCTTATAGTTAATTCTCAGTCCTCGTTTTAGTAGTCTGTCCACATCATTTGGCACAGTGCATCACTTCTTCCTTCTGGAAACTCTTTCGTCTCTTGGCTTCCGTGACGCCACACTCTCCTACTTTACTGACCCCTCCTTCTCCTTTGCTGCTGTCCTTCCTTTTCCTGAGCGAATACCATCCAGTTCTTGCCTGATTCTTCTATCTCATTTCCCTTTCTTCTTCTCCCACTCTCCTCCAGCCACCCTGGCCTTGCAAATTTTGAATACACTTTGCCTTTTCTGCCTTAAATCCTCTGTGTTTACTTTCCCCTCCATCTGACACTTTCCCCTCATACATCTGCATAGTTAACTCTCTCACTTCATTCAGGTCCTGGTCAAATATCATTACTCTATCCCTCACCCCAGCATCATTCTGAATTCCCTTACATGGCTTTATTTTTCTTTAAAGAAGTTATCATGATCTGAAATTATATAATTGTTTGCCCATTTTGTCTGTCTACCCTGCTAGACTATAAGTTTCCTGAGAGCAGGAACTCGGTCTACCTTGTGCATCATTGTATCCTTAATACTACAATAGTGCCTGCATTAAGAAGTGTTCAAAGATATTTCATAAAGTAATACATTTATGTGCAAAGCAGCTACATGTGAAATGACAATGCTTTGTATTTTATACATATTAGTAATACTCTTGATTTTTTAAATTTTATTTGTTAGTTCTGCAGTGGCAACTTTAGACATAATATATGAATTTTGTCTTTCAATCTTAATTTTATGACTTCATACATAGTCTCTTCAGGTTTTAATTTTCTCCTATTCCTTTGTGTGTATGTACTTTAACGTAACAGTTTTAATTTGAAATGATGGGGATGTATATTCATACATATATGAATCCATAGTGATATGTTCAGGTTAGTTATGTATGCTTTTTACCCAAGCACAGGCACACACACAAATACTGACTGGGGCATGAAGCCCACAAAGAAATTGAAACCAGATGATATATAAAGAACTCAAAGGTAAAGCACCAAATCCTTCATTCAGGAGAAATAGTTTCCATACTGAATAACGGATACACATATTGGCTTCCGCAGTAGCTCAAAGATAGATATTGCTGTTCTAAATGATAGCTGGAGCCCACTCTCCCACTAAAGTGTTTAAATTAGGCAATTAACCAAATTAGGACTGTCTATTCAATTAGTGATTCTAAATAAGATAGTCCTAACTCATCGATAGGTAATTTCTTTTGTAATATAGTGAGAAACTTGTATTTCTAGTAAGATGCCTAAAGTCAACCATCAGAGAGCTTTTCTTGAAATAAGGTCCTAACTTATTGATTTCACTCCATTGGAAACTTCAGTAAAGCAATGGAATGAAAAATGTAAAGCGGGATGTAAAAGAGAAAGATACGTCTTTGCTATTTTGGAGAAGAGCGATCATGAGTAGGTATTTCTCCAAATCAGACATGGTGATGCAGCCTGTCCAAAATTGTTGGTTTCAAATGGTCCTTTAGTCTCATCCTCTGACATGAGACTTATTATTAAGTCTCATGGTGGTTATTAATATTTCTCTTTTAGAATGTCAGATCACTTGTCACATATGGGTGCAATACATATCCCCAGCCACCCTTAATCTCGTCCCCATTTTCTTATTTATCTAATCTTGGAAATTCTTTAAGTATGCATTACTTTAGTAAATAGGAAAAAACATTTCATTGAGAATTGAGAACCGCTAGAAAAAAGATGGAATGTTTTCCGTGTAGGAATCATATCATTGTTCAAATATCCTCCCCCATCTCAGTGTGCAATATACACCCAATCAAATCAATTTCGCCTAATTAGGAAACCTCCAAACCCAGAGATATCTATAATTGAGTCCTCTAAGTTTTCAAATGTAAAACGATGAAGTAGCATTTTTTATGCAGACAATTTTCTTCATTCATGAATGTAAAGGAGTATGCCCACTGTAAGTTTAGCAGACTGTTTAAGATATAAGTTAATTCTAAGAGAATGAGCAAGCCCTTTGCTAAGAATGGTGGATGGCCATCTCTGAGACAAGTAAGTGTGGTAAACATAACTTCTGGTCACATATAATTTGTCTGCCAGACGATGCCTAACCTCACCCCATCTCTCATCCTCAACCCGTCTCTAACTCTTCCTCATTCCAGACACCCACTTAATCCTTGCTTGCTATCCCAGGGGTTAGGGATGCATAATAGGATGAAGTTCAAGGCTGTAGAGAGATTTTAGAATGGGAATAAAATGTCTGTTTCACACATTACTTGTTAATAGAAACAGCTGAAAGTTTAATGGTTTGTTTTTTGGGCTGTGTTTAAAATCTTCTGCATGAAAACAGCTGCATCAGTGCACAGCTGCGGCAAAAAGGACTTGTCAGAAATGTCATGTACATGCATATTTTTTTCCTAAACTATTTGGACAGATGATACTTTTCTATATATTTCTTCTCTCCATAGGTATACAGCTATATTTTATAACATATGTCTGGTAAACAACTTTATAAAATCTAAGGATAAAAATCTGATGCACCCTTGATGCATTACTGTTCAAATTAAATTATATTATCACTTTTTGGGACTCCATCCACCTGGGATATCCCAGACCATCTGCGTTTCTGAGCTTTATGGATTTAATATTTAGAATGTTATATGCAAATCTGAAAAGAATTAGCTTTGCTTTTAAAGAGAATCCCTTTGACGAATTTAGGAGATGAGAGAGCAAATGCATGCACCAGAGGGGGGGAAAAAATCAAGTTTTATTTTGGATATAATCATAAGTTCAATAACCAGTAACCACCTTCCCCTCACCATTTGCAATATGATGAATTTTAAAATTTTGATTGCTTTTCTTTAATGTTTTACATTGTAAAATGGAAATGAGCATACTGCATTTTAATCTTTCTTCTATTTTAAAGTTGGAGTGAAAGGAATCATGCGAAACTTACTGTTACGTACCAAATTTTTTGAAGATTGGTCTTGGCCATGATTTAAATACTTATGATGAAATTCAGAAGTTTGTTTAATGTTATTTCTAAATTTTTGAATGTACACAAAGCTCCATGAGCGCTTAATGACTGCGTGACTTTGGGTGAGTCACTTAATCTGTCCAAGCGCCCATTTTCTCATCTTTAAAATGAGGACAATAGTACTTGCCATACACTGCTGTGGGGAAGGTTAACGTTGGTATGGATGTATAGCACTCAATCTAGGGTAGTGCCGAACCTAGATGTTACCTAATTTACCAGCCTTGAAGGTCCCTGATGCCCTGCCTCTCTGATTCATGGCCTCGAGTTGAGACTTCCTTTGTACTTTTCCCGATGTTTAGTAGCTTGCAATCTTTATCCCTGGTATGTCTTGGAGTGATCTGATCGCCATAGGGGCCCAGAGCCTTCTATGCTCCTGGCCCCAGCTGATTATAGGTAGTTGAAAAGAAGCCAAATGCAACCAGCCCCTTTTACTCTGGGCAAGCTCAGATTAGCCCTTCCTTCACCAGGCATCCCCCAGATTCATTAGAACAGGCCTGACTTTAGACCCTGCTGGAGGCAAAAACTGCACCCACCATCACAACCCCATTGTATCCTGACACCGACCTGGATTGATTTGTAAAAACGTTGAGAGAGAGCCTATAGTTACAAAATTAAAAATCAAAGCATAAAATGCATTTTGGGTAACATATTGGTATGAATGAGATACAGACAAACAAAAATTCAGAATTCTGCCTGTTCCCTTACAGAGGGAATGAAGCTGAGGTTGAGTGGGGTAGGAAAATAAAACCGTGTGTGTGTGTGTGTGTGTGTGTGTATACATATATATTTTTTTGCTTTGGGACATGCATTTGCTCTCTCATCTCCTAAACTCATCAAAGGGATTCTCTTTTAATGCAGAGGTAATTCTTTTCAGATTTCTTAGGGAATAGGGCTGGGGTTGGGTGGGGTGAGAAGGTGGCATCTGAATTGATTTGGAGAGAGTCGACAAACAGGAAAGACCAGAAGTCCTTGACAATTCTGTAACTTTACCACAATCAGCCGTGTTTATTTTCAACTAAAATATAGCCTGTGAAAGAAAGCTATTTCATATCATGTACAGAAAAATAATTTGCTTGCTTGCCTTTTATTCTTGGAAATCTTTATAGCACATTCATTTTATACTAAGTAATCTAGAATTATTGTCTGGTACCTAACTCAGTGAAAGATCTCAATAGATTTATAGTTATTCTGAATATGAAATTGATGACTGCACTTGAGTTGAATAAACTTTCTAATTTTTGGTGGCTTGTACATCAGATGAGCCAATATCAGTGTTCTCAACTTTGATTGCCCATTAGGGAGCTTTAAAAAAAAAAACAAAAAACTGCTGATGCCTGGGTCTCAACCCAAGATTCTAATTTAATTGGTCTGAGTCATGGCTTGAGGAATAAAAGTTTTAAAGTTCCTCAGGTGATTCTAATATCTAGGCCAGGTTTAGAACCACTGGTCTAGATTAAGGATAAATAGCATAGGCTAAACCTATAATTTATGCAACCTGGCAAAAATCTCTCTTCCACTTAATTCAGTGAAGCTTTATTGAGAAGTCCTCTTCAAGGCTCCTTTAACCCTAAGTTTGCTGTTTTATGAATAAAACACTTAGGAATCAATGAAAAAAAATTAGAATCTTACAATTTTATTGTTTGAAGTATCATTATAAGCAGTCTAATCCAAATATATTTTTCCACAGAGAAGTACATATTGGTGAGGGAATTCAGAAATGTTAGTGCAAACCCACCTTTACAATTGGAAAGTATGAGTGAGAGCGAAAAAGAGAGACAAAAAGTTGTAAAACTTTCCTTAGTCTAGATAAGCTTTTTTTTTTTTAATGTGGTAAAAAACGCACAATGTAAGTTTACTATCTTAACAATTTTGAGGTGTAGGTACAGTAATGTTAACTATATACACATTGTTGTATAACAGATCTTTAGAAAATTTTCATCTTTCATGGCTGAAAATCTGTACCCTTTGAACAACAACAACTTCCCGTTTTTCCTTCCCCCAGCTCCTGGCAACCACAATTCTGTTGTCACTCTCTAAAAGGAATCGATCAGATTTATATAGTACCCAAGGATTCTACAGGAGAACACCTTTTCCAAAATGTACATCAGTTGTCAAATAGCCAAATATGTTATAATTAAAATAGTTTGTGTAGTATGATTAAAAAAAAACAAAAGTTCTAATACTCAAAAGGTTATTTGTAATCCAGAAAGTGATGTTGAAGTAAAGATGAGCAAGTGAGTCACTTTTGTATCTTTTCAACAACAGCAATTAAAAACTTCACTGAGTGTTTTTATATTTCTATGTCATTCTTCCAAGACCTACCTTATAGCCAGTAGACTGTTTAGCAGTCCAGCCGGTAATTGCATTTCTGAAGGCCATCAAGTATAATCTCTTCAGCTCATAATGACAGAACAGATTTAGTAGTGGAATTTCCTCTGGATGGTAATACATGTATGACACATTCTTTTCCCGACTTTTTCTTTTATCGCCTATGTCTTTAAGGTGTTATTTTCCTGGGTCCAGATTAAAATTTCTTATGTGTTCAGTATTTAGTAGTTGGGGGTGTGTTTTGGCATGTGTGTGTGTGTGTGTGTGTGTGTGTGTGTAAGGGGGTGTGGTATATATAAATGACTACATAGCTAGAAATCAAGCTGAAGTTTCCCTCTCTTTGAGTAGCACTTCTTTGAAGTACTTTTGCCTCTCAGTGGGGGGAGTCATCATGCTGTATTTCATGTCGAACGTGGCCTTGTGTGGCTGCAAGCTGGACGATCGGAAAGCATCAAGATCAAGAAAATCTGGGCTGATTTTACCTTCTATGGACTTAACAACTTTCACATGAGGAGAGAACCTCATATTAGACAAAGGATGATTAAAGGCAAAATTTGAGTACAGTGGATTACGCTAATGCCCTCCAGAATGCAGCAGAGAGGGTCTTATTTGCGGGGCTCGAAGGTTGCCTTTTTTCCTTAAATTCTTTTTGGTTTAACATATATTTTCTCTTCTTTTTAATTCTTCAAACTGAGACATATTTAGTAAAGTCTGACTGGTGGAAAAGACACTCATTTGTGTATGTTGGTGTCACGGAAAGAAACCTGCATGGAAGCTGGTTTCAGGATTAACCTAGAGGACTTTCTCCTTTCTTTAGACTGGGTAAAATAGTACACAGAAATAATACGTATACAGGAGAAAATGGAAAGTTTATTAAGAGTGAGCTGAGAAATGCATTAAGTGAGACACAAGCATGAACTTAACTCTGGTGGAAACGTGGCTGGTCATGTTCTGGGGACAGTGTATAGAAAGGCGAGAAGCAGCAGCAGAACCATAGCATGCCTGCTGGCTGAAATCTAACTTTATAACAAGATGAGTTTCAAAGCCCTGCCCTGTATTCCTCTTTGGCCGAGGCATGGGTAAATTCCTGAAATGGCCTATTAAATTTCACCTTCCTTCTGGAGAAGGTAGATGGCTTTACCTACTTGCTTAAAAAAATGAAACTCAAGCCTTTTTTTTTTTTTTTGGTATAGAATGTTTGCAGTCAGGACAAACAAGGAAGTGTAGGATATTGTATCATCAGAATAATTTTTATTATACATAATAGAAAATCCAACTCTAACTGGATTTATAAATAAAAGGATTTATTGGTTCATGGTACTGAAAAAGTCCAGAGATAGGGCAGTCAGTGGGGGAAGTTTGATCTGGGCTCTTGCTATGTTTCTGTGTGATATACTCAGTTTTCCTCATGTCATTCGGCCTTGTTCACATATTGGCTTTGTCCTCATCCTCTCTTCCTTCATGGCCACGCTATGGCCTCAGCTTCTAAACCTCATACCTTCACAGCAACTTTTTCCAGAGCAGGAGAGAACATCTGTCAGGGCCACTGTGTTGCACCACTCCAGAGAACACAGTTCACATGACATATAGTGTGGCTCTTGGAGTGGTAGCAAGTGTCCCAGAATCCCTAGCAAAGTTCGATTATCCCTGTGTTTGATCCAGTGTTGGCCCCAGGAACCAATTGCTGTGTCGGGGAATAGAACATCTTGCTGGGTTTACTCTAGGGCTATGGAAGCCACCTCTGTAGAAAAATAGAGATTAATTGGAATCAAATTGAAGATGATTTTTAAGGGATAAGTAAAATAGTACTTGCACAGGAAACTAACAATATACTGCTTTAGATGTTTTGGATGAGAACCGTTCCTTATACCCCATGACAGCTACCTTGAGCTCTCAACTTCTCTGATACTTTTCAAGTTCCCTACCTCTTCCTTTTTGTTTCACTCTTCAGACTATTTCATTTGATTTCTGCTTCC
This sequence comes from Pteropus medius, assembly GCF_902729225.1. Lineage (NCBI taxonomy): Eukaryota > Metazoa > Chordata > Mammalia > Chiroptera > Pteropodidae > Pteropus > Pteropus medius. The sequence continues at coordinate 5,636,774 of NW_024352786.1, read as the reverse complement.
GCTATTCTATTTAAACAGATCTTGCCTTGTCATATCCAGTGGCACCTTTTAAGTCTTGATATTCTTGACCTTTGTAGTATCTGATAACTTGATTACTTCTTCTTCTCTCTTAACTTTCTCTTTTGACTTTCCTAACATCATGACTAGTCATCATCCACACCGATACTTCCAGTGAGACACCCATGATTATTTAAATGCCTGAAATGGATTTTAATGAGTTTATAGCATTATTTTATATTATTGCCCATTCCTTGAATTTTTTGAATAAAATTTTTTTCCTCCCATAAAAAGTAATTATTATAGATACAGTTATACATTATATAATGCTTTATAATATCATTATGGATAATTTGGAACATTTAGAAAAGGAAAAGGAAGAAAATGGGCATCTGTAGCCCTATAACTGAGAAAGAAATATTATTATCATAGCAGTCTATTTGATATATGTACTTAGAAATCTGTGTGGTTAAATAATTTTATAGAAAATTATGCTATTTAAATTTTTTCTCTAAGTCAGGATCATTGTATAAAAATTTAAAAATATAGAAGTAAATTTCATGCCCTGGAGACAGCCACAATCGGCATTTTTACATTGCTTTACTGTTACGAGATGTCGTAAAGAGGTGACTGGAGAGTTAACATTTGCAGCAGGAGTTTTGCTAATCTTTTACATTGGAAAAAATTTCAACAATTTTGTCTGGCCAATATGGATTTTAATGTTACAGAAAATCATCACTCAAGTTCCTTTGCAATGGACATAGTCATTATGCTGCCTTACACAGTTCTCTGTTGGAGGGTAAGTGATAAGATTTTATGTATTCTCTCAGTACAATGTCTAATCATTTAAATATTTTCTTCATTATTTGCAAGGCAGTAAGAATAGGATCAGTTGTTTTCTGAGCTATCGGTTAGATTCTGTGTGAACCATGGGATAAAGGGTGGGACAAGGTAAACTTCCTGTTCTAGGGATGGAGAGGAAGAAGCAAGTAAAAGCCGAAGGAAGCTGAGTCAGACTTTCCTCTCCAGGTTGCAGAGCTGTTTGACAGAACACAGAAATCCTCCCAAATAGTGATTATGTCTTATTTTGATTAATTTATATTTGCTGAGAGAAGTTTCTGAGATTTTCCAAGATGATATATATTTTTTTAAAGTGCTTATGTCCTTGAGAATATATTTTGTTGCCTTTGCACATTGGCTGAGTATAAAATCTTATTTTTTTTGGGGAGGGGGGCATTTACTGTTTTATTCAATAAGTCGAATGACTACCTGAGTTTTATTCTTTTGAAAAAACATCTGCCCTGTCTTCACAGACATTTTATTATTTCTTTGCCATTCAAATATTTTGCCAAATGATTTTAGCTATATCTTTTTATTGAGTTTACCAGAATATGGTGAAGGTCTCTTTACATGAGAACTCAGGGGTTTTAACTTCAAGTCAACAAAGTTTTCTTCATTCATGTATTTAATTTTTATGCTGTATCCAGTTATAATCTCTTTGTTTAGGATGCTAAATTTTTACTTTAAATTTTTATTTTCTTTTCCCTGGGTGCTCCATTTTCTCTTTTATCATTATTTCTTTGTCTTTTTTTTTTTTTAAATCTAAACTCTGGTAGAGCATTTTGAATTTGTTCTTTATAACACTGATTTGATTTTTCACAGTTTCAATAATATATTACTGCCTTCTATAAGCATTTAAATTATTTAATTTTAATTTCTTTCCATCATTCTTTATTTCACATATATTTTATCTTATTTTGTTTGTTGCCTTTCAGCCTCAACTCCTTACTTACTTTCTCCTCCTCTCTGTTAGAGAAACTGTCTCCCTATATTCTGCTGAGGATACCAAGTTATCTAAAATATTTCCAGCCTCCTTCAGTATGGTTCCTCTGAATCTTCATTAAAAAGTTTCATTTCTATAGACTAAAGGTTTTTCCCTTCTAAGGCTCTGTATTTTTTCTGCTTTCTCAAAAGACAAATCTATCCTTACTATTTCACAAAGTAAAGTGTGTGGGTTGCCCTTGGCCCTATTTTCTGCCCAGTGGTTCTAGAGGAGTCTCCACCAGTGTACAGAAGGCAAGTGAATGTGCACAGCTAGCAGTTCCCAGGGCCTGAAAGCCTTCCACTAACTCCCATCAGTTTTGTTGAAATACTCTTCATTTACCTTCTAAGCTCAAGTACTCTTAAGGTGAGTAGGACAGGCAGGAAACAAACCTAGTTACATGGATGGATTGCAACTAAGACCTTTCTTGACTCCCAGAAGGCCATGTACCACTCTACTATCTCCTTCTAAATAATCTCCCTCCTCCTCCCCTTGCTCTTCCTCCCGCCCCACCCCCAGTAGATTCTGGGAAGTTACTTTCTTCATTACATTGTAGAAAAGTGAGGAATTGATAGAGGTGGTAAAAGACCAGTAATTTCATTGTCTTTAAAAAGTAAGAGGTAACTTTCCAATTTTCTGATTTCTAATTTTCTATAATGGGGAAAAAGGATGAACGATCTCCCTAGAAACTTTTGGACAAACATGCAAAGGGGAGGTCTAGCACTGGTAGTCTATTTTGTGTGTTCAGCTTGGTTTTAAGTAGTTATACTTACCAGATTCTAAAATTAGGTTGATTATTTAGCCTAATTTAAGGTACTGAGAGGTTTTGTCTCTTTCTATGTCTACATGATTATTTTGATAAGAAGTTGTAAGGGGTCTTTTTCTTAGGAGCAAAACTAGCTACCCACTTTGGCTTCCTGGGTGACATAATCCACTTCTGTTCTTGCTACCATCCAATGCATTTTCACTCTCTTTGAGAGGATATCTCTAAACCTCACTTTTAAGCTCCAGTAAACTACGTAGAGGCAGTTATTTAACTGCTACTGGGTATCCGCACCCATATGTCCCATACATACCTCACATCCAACTGTCAGTTTCACCTCCTTCCTCAGCTGGTTCTTTTCCGGTGTTTCTCTCTTGGTGGATGATAACAACATTCATCCCATCACCTAAGCCAGAAACATGGGAGTCTACCTAGAATTTTATTTCTTCTCCTTAACCTCTCAAATCTAATAAATAATAATGTCAACTGATAGCTAGTACTTATTATATGTCCTTAAATACATAAACATTGTTCTTAAACATTGGCATTTGTTAATTTATCTAATCTTTATGATTACCTTATGAAGTAGGTATTCTATTTTTCAGGGCTTTATCAGGAGCAGGGTAAGTCAAGTGAGGCACCTAGAGAACTTCAAGGAAGCACTCGCTCTCAGGGTTATGCAAGGGCACACTTCACTTGCACTGCTCTGCTTCCAGCCCTCTTTCTTATACTATCCATATTCTAGATGAGGACATTAAGGAACAAAAGAGTGAAATAATTTGTCCAAGCTAATCTATGAGCTTTATATTCTATTGGAGTTATTGCTCGGTAACTTGAGTAATTGAGAGAGAGTTTATTTCAGTTTTCCCTAGCCCACATGCATGATTTGGCTTAATTTAGCATTTAAAGATGGAAAAGAGACCTATTAGTTGGATTTAGAAGACCATGAATGGGAAAACATTGAATTGACATTAGTCATTATCTCCCTCTAGTACTCCCATTCTTTCATTTCCGATTCCAGGCTAAGAGTCTTTGGGGTATATGCATCCTTTCCTATAGAAGTGCTTACAGCAGGGATAGGCTTAAAGTCTCCTTCCAGTTCATGGTTTCATTGTGCAGGTTCCCATATTTACAGACCAGGAAAAGCAAGAGAAGTGGGTTTGGGTATAGACCATCACCCCAGCAGGTTGGCAGTATGTCCTTCACAGGAGTCCCATTCTCTTACTAGGGCCCAGTTCTCCTAGAAGGCTCTCCAGCTTTAGCTTCATCCTAGCATTCCAAGACTAGCCTCTTACGAAATGGTCTATTCCAGCGGTCCCCAACCCTTGAGTCACAGACCAATACCTGTCCATGACCTGTTAGAAACCGGGCTGCACAGCAGGAGGTGAGCGGCAGGCCAGCAGAGCTATTTGTATTTGCAGCCGCTCCCCAGCACTAGCATCACTGCCTCGGCTCCACCTCTGATCATTAGGCATTAGATTCTCATAGGAGCACCGGTCCCTGGTACCAAAAAGTTGGGGACCACTGATCTATTCTGAAGCTGGACATTAGAAGAGAGTGTCTTCATTCTTCATTTTCATTGGATTATTTACCCAGGACCCATATAGAAGAATTAGTGGGTAGTTACTTTCATTGTTTGATTAATCTGACTCAGGGAGATAACTTTACTGATGGATGATATAAAAACATTTCTCTGGCTAGGTAATGTTGGCCATTATAAATACTTCTAATTCACTGTATATTCTCGGCCCCAAACATATTTGCTTTCTGAGTCTCAACAGGTCATTGTGACTTTCCTTTGTTATCCAGAGGGAGAAAAAATATATAATATTCTTTATAGAAAATTCTCAAACTTAGTTTAATACCTACCTCATACTTTTATCTCAATTTCCTACATTCATTACTCACAGGACTTTAAGAAATATTCATAAAATTACACTGCTAAATTGAAAATCTGATTCTAATAGTCACAGCCAATATCTATTGAGTGATTTTTTTTTGTGCCAGGCACTGTTCTAAGCACTTCATGTATCAACTCACACAAATATCCACAACAACCCTATAAGATGGGTGCTATTATTATCACCACTCTACAGGCGAGGAAACTGAGGCACAGAATGGTAAAGTGTTTTCCCTGAATGACCCAAATGGTAAGTGACAGAGCCAGGATTCGGTCTGGGCAGTCTGGCTTCAGAAGCCATGCTCTCACCTACTTTGCTAACCCCCTTAAAACCCTACAGTAAGTCCTATTTGAGACATATAATAAAGGCAATGTTCCTTAGCTCAGAACACATTCCACTCTAGTTCCTTACCTGTCAGATTTATGAGTAACACATAGCTTCTTGCTACCTGCACGTATAATGATAATCCATATCTACAGGTCTCTATGCATTTTCTCTTCCAAGGTCTCCCTCCTCTTCTCTGTGTTGTCCAGCTGGTGATCTCTCCTCCATCTCCTTCCACTCCCTACACCTCCTACAAATTATTTCTATCCTGGGATAGTTCTTTTGCTTTGATGTCTCCTTCATTTATCCCATCTCCTTCATTTATTCTTAATTATCCCAGGGGCATGTGGACTTTCCTTAAAATGTGAAGATTGTGTTCAGTATCTGATATAAAATTAAGAGTGATGACTTACAACTGTAACTCAACCCGATCCCATCGAATCATCCTTGAATTGTCTTCTCCAACTGTTCTTGAATGTACTTTTGATTATTGGAACCCGAACCATCCTTGGAACTATCTAATTATTCTTTCAAGTATAAGGAAACTCAGTTCCAGGGAAGTTGACTTGGCCAAGGTCACACAGTTAATTAGTGACAAATTCTAGATTAAGTCCAGGATGTCTGACTCAGAAGAATAGTCTCTATTCTGTACCTTTCAAGTCTAGTTCAATAAGGGAGAGAAAATGGAAAATATTTTTGCTTTACTTCTTGTTCCACATTTTTTCTTATGCCAGCAATCCATTTTCCCCTTTGGCTTACATTTGCAGTATGTAAGTGTCTGCCTCTCTTTTTTGAGAGGGTGCCAGGCAGATTCCCATAGCTCTCCTCTAATCTTTCTGTCAGGCTAACTCTTTCTCTTGGCATATCTCAAATTCATATCTCTGATTGCTCATAAGAAAACATTATGTACACTATTGTCTTTAATTTCTGAGTTATTTTTTCTAATAATACTAGCACAGAAATACAGAAATCATGTGCTTGTCATGTGGATGGCATATGTACTTTTATTGCCCATCATTAAAAAGAAAATATTACTTAAACTTTTATTTGTGTGTGTACAGTAAATAAAACAACTTGATGTTTGAAGAAAATAGAAATGTCGATTTAGCTAGGAGTCAATATTGTGGTTATGCTTCCTTTTCCATTAAGACGAAGCAGTAAAAGCATCTAACAAGGACCGTATGCATGGACCAGAGCACACAGACATGTATGTGAATAAGTGGCCTCAGCAAGAGGTACAATAGGTAAAGGTCATAGGAAAGAAAGCAGCTTCACAGACATCAAGGAAATAGCAACTAGTACTGACAGCCAGACATTTCAAATAATAACATGGATCCTAGAACCACTTCAAAGGAAACTGGTCAGGAAATAGACAAGTCATGAATTTGAATACTTCTGAGATTCCGGAAATTCAGAAGCAGAGCCTTCAGATATTTGCATTGAGGTAGATCATGAGCAATTATTTCATTTCTGGAAGTTGCTCAAAGCCTTTTGTGGAAACAGAAGACTAAGACCATTTTCTGCCCTTGAATGATGCCTGTAAACTTAGAAACATGGGACATGTTTAAAAAAGAAATCCTAAAATCATGAAAAATGTATCTTGTGCCTAAAAACATAAGATGTTTTTTCTTTTGAAAAGCAGCACTCTATGAATTACTTTCTCTACCAGGTAATTGAAAATTGATCTCTGAGGTATTTCTCAAACTGGTTGTACCATTTTAACTTGCAGAAGTACATCTGATGTTTTTTAGGTTTGTTAAGCTCTACTTTAGGAGAATATATAGGCAGGGAGCAATAATTAATTTTAATGACTATATTGATTTTTGGATCATTGTAATTAAATGTTTAAAGAGTTAAGTTAAAAATGTTATGTTTGGTACACAGCAAAGGAAGGATTTTCTTTTGTGATTTTTGATTTTTAGGGACACTGATCTTAGAATCATATATTCTTCATAAATAAACAATTATGACTTTTAAATATAATTATTCAAAGTAATAAAAGCAAAACAATTAGACTGTGGTTATTTCATTTCTTGGTCTTGTTGACATTTGCAAAAATCATTTCCAGGACTACTTATTTTTAAATGAGCAAAATGTTTCTATTCCAAATCCATAAAAGTGGGCATCAGTCTTTCAGAAAACAAATCTCTCCACTGGCACCATTCGTAGCCTAGTATTTGGAAGTGGACTTCTGGTTTAAATGGACATAAAAATCTAGTTACAGCCACATCACAATTTTGTAAAATTGAATTTGCTGTTCTTTGGGCATACCTTCCCCAGAAAACCTCCCACAGGGAGGCAGTGTGGTGTAGAAAATAAAACACCCATCTTACCTTCTAGCTTTGCCAATGGCTTCTGTAGGATCATCTCCAATATTTTCCTTACTTTTTAATCCCTTTTTGCCATTCCGGTCACAAAGGCATCCTTTTCTATTATGTAAAACTCATTTATTGTGGTTAAATATATTTGTCTTTTATTTAGCAATATGCTTGTATGAGAGAGGAGGAAAATATTGCTTATCCATGCATGAGTGACTGGGAGAACTTCAGTTAGAAATGCACAGTCTTAAGTAGCAGTTGACACTGCTCCATGTACCTTATAACCTCTCAAACATGTCAGAGTTCTCTATATCACAGGCTTGTTACAGGTGGTAAGGGGACTTTGGGCACATTTACTTGTTTGTTCAAATTCTTCTGAAAGTCTGTTAGGTCCCAGACACTGTGCTAGATGCTGGGATGGAGATGCAAGACATGGATTCAAATTTCAAAGAGTTCACAATCTAAAAGGTCAGAAAGACAGCTCTGAGGAAAAGAACACAGCATGGTGTTACTGTAGCACTATGCTGGCACAGAGAAGGGACACCCGAAAAGGCAAGGAGAGAGAAGACAGGGAGAGTTTTCTGAAGGCATCAAAAAGACACATACAAAAGCACTGTTTTATGACTGTTATGTACATGGGAAAATGTGCACTGGTTAGTGTTGGTGTAAGGTGTGTAAGAGGGACCAGCAGACAAGAAGGTTGGACTTTTTGTGTGGATAACTAATAGTCATTAAAAGATTTTAAGCAAGGGAAAGACATGATTATATTTGTATCTTTAATAACTTTGCCTGCTGATACCAAGATGAGAGGAAGGGTGAAGGGCTGATTTTGCTACATTAACCCATGTGAAAAATAAGGGTCTGAAACTATGGCAGTGGAAGTGAAGATATAGAAATAGGATCCTATTCAAAAATATTTTTGAGGCAGAATCTAAAATGTCTTCTAACTAGTCAAACATATGGTTAAGTGAGTGTGAGCAGTCTAGGTTGACTCTTCTTTAGTTTCTGGTTTCAATGGTTGGTGGACGGTGAAGACGTGCAAGCCATGACACATATGTAAGAGGAGATAGAGTTTTAGGGGTGCTGAATGATAGTGAGCTAAGTCTGAGGTGTTGGAGTTTGTAGATTCTCAACAAATGTTAGTTCATTCTTTTCTCCTGTTTCTTTATCCCATGGAATATTTGTAGATGCCCAGTAAGCATTCGATGTATGAGTCTGGGCTGGAAATAGGTCAGCAACTAATCAACATTAAGATGGTAGGTTTAGCCATGGAAATGGATGAAATTGCCCAGAGACATACATTTATGTAGAATGAAAAAAGAGGATGCAAAGGACTGAACTCTGGAGCAAATTAATATCAAAAGGGCTGTAGAATTATTATAATGTTGTTTGGCTTGCGAAACATGCCGACAGTATTGTGAAAACAACTAGTTTTATTCAGCGGAGCCCAGTAGTAACATAATTTTGAGATAATTTTTTTTTTTTTGTAGCAATACAAAGACAAGGACAACTAAATTGCTGATATTATTGGTTCTAAAGTGTACTTAATGACAAACCCCAATTCTAAATTAAGGCAACTTCTGGAGTGTGGTTGTGAGTTCTATGGCAGAGAATATGCTTACTTGATTGATCTCAAATACTTGGATGGATTCTCTGCATATCCAGAAAGATCAGATCATGTTTTTGCAGTTGTTCTTTTGCTGTTGTTATCCTTTTTGGTTTGTTTGTTCAAGTAAGTAAACTACATGGAGAGAACTATTCTTAAGACTTTTTTCCCCCCTGTTCTGTTTGTCTTTATTTTCAAACTGAGAAGGTCATCTCCAGTAAACTTTATCTCTGAGAGGCTTCCTTTTCTTTTCCCCAAATAAAAATTGTGGTCTGAATACACTGCAAGGAACTGCAGATACCTGCTGTTTTGTTTAAGGGCATTATAATGATAGGCAATGGGACTCTGTGTGGCTATGAGTTAGGCAGACTGCTGGACCCTATAGAAGAGAAGAGAGAGACAGAAGAGGCCTAGAAGTGGTAGCTAGGTAGTGAGTAAGAAAGGTTCACTAATGTAAGTTAAATTGGAAATGAGATTTACTTAGGGTATAGCTAAAAAACAATAGATCCTCTCTCAGTCTTGAAATTTGGATCCTGCCGTGTGTGTACACTTGAGTCCTTGTGCTGTCTTTGTACTGCCTTCTGAGCTGCCAGGATTTGGCTTGGTGTGAATCCCTTGATGAGTTCATTTGAAGACATCTCTTTGACTTTCTTCTTCTTATCTCTTTTCCCTATAGAATATAATTTTATTGTAGCTCATCTTCCCTACTCCCATCACCACTCCCAAGCCATTCTGTGTCTGAGCAGGTATCCAGGTTATTGACTCAAGTAATCTGATAAACAAGTCTATGCTAATATGTATGTAGTTAAGAACTAGAACTCCAGGGTTCTCTATGCATATCAGGAGAACAAGTTACTGGAGATAGAAGCTATTGAGATACAATGAACTTCTCTGTCTCACTCAGTAGGATGGCTTTATAGGTAAAGATGTCAGGGAAAGTTTGTAAAACTATGGCAGTGGGAATTATGTAGATGGATAACTGATAAATTTGTTTAAGCAAAAACTTAGACCTTTCTAAAGTCACCCTTGTATTTGGAAAACTAAATCAGAATTTTACAGACCAAGCCCACTATGGTTCAAAACATAGGAAATTAAATTTAACCTATAAATGCCTGTTGAGGAACTAAAGCTTATGAAATGAAGAGAGTAAGACTCACCATAATATGCTCATTCATGCTGCTCCAGACACACTAGCTTTCTTCTCTTCCTTGCATACAACAAACACACTCCTTTCCTCAAAGCTTTCCACTTGCTGTTCTATCAGCCTAGAGGCTCTCTCGTTACATACCTACATGATTTTCTCCCTCCTTTCCTTCACTCCTTAGATCTGACCACACTGTCTAAAATAGTATCTCTCCCATCACTCTTTATTCCCAACTCTATTTTTCTTCAGAGCACTTACATATTACTGAACCACATGTATATTTATTTGTTATTATAGTTAATAAATACAATTAAAATGAATAAATAGTGAAACTGAGCATAGAACCCAGGTCTTGGAGCCCCAATCCATAGAAGAGAAATGATAGGGAGAGGGGAGGGTGGAGAGAATCTGAATGGGAGTATGTTGGCATGTGTGTCTCAAGGCAACATTGGAGGTCCACGCAGAGGATGTAAGAAAAAGTTCCCCCAAGCCTGGAGCTGCTTCTGTCTTCAGCTCCTCCTAATTAAGACTAGAGACTTTTTGTAGATCCATAATTGTTTTGGGGCATACTCCTGAGATTGTGATGATTACTTCATTGGTTAACTGCAAGAGAGGAAGACTAGGAGACTGCATAGAGAGTCAGTGAGGGCAGCAGTTACAAAAACTGCCAAATCCATGGCTATTTATCTGGGAAGGGCATGAGGTTTTCAGAAATGCAGGTAAATTGCTGGCTTCAAAGAAAGTGGGAACATTTGTATCTATCTCTTTGGGTTGTTTTGTTGTAGATCAAATGAGTCTGTGTGTAGTGCCTATAAAATAATTGTCACAATAAATGATATTATTATTATTATTATTACATATGGGTACGATTAAACAGATAGTCTCCTCGCTTCATTCCACCTCATGGATTTCCCAAATTTGTCCAGCCTATGGCTAGGAAGAAAAGTTTACTCATCATATAAGAAGTGTATTGAGCTCTTCAGAAGCAAGCAAACAACACTTATAAATGATAGTATATTCATTTTGATCGCCATTGTCACTTACAAGCTCACTGTGCACTTCTGTTTTCCTAAAGACTTAAACTCAATGAAGTTCAAAATGTATTTGAAAAACTTTTTTCTTCATTTTTGAAGTTGTATATTTGGAAGAGAACTTATCCATATGTTATTAATTATTTACTCATAATTAAGGACTTCCAACCAGTAAAAAGGCACTTTCAAGATTTATTTTCCTTTGGAAATTGGAGTTTCCTTTGGTTTCATGTTGGACTGGAAACAGTAGCCATGTCAGCCCTATTCAGGCAGGAACAACACTTCTAAAATATGTTTTTAAAATGAGCTTACCTGCATATCCCCACTAATTAACACAGGGCCTGGCAAATAATAGGTGCTCAACATTTGTTGGATGAACAAACCGTTAGGTGACTCAAATTTTGTGATCCTAGTAGGTATTTGCATTCAAGGGTCTTTTCTTGAGTGTTTTCTTCCTAAATAAATTGTGTAATTATAATGGGTTTATTAGTTTCCTAGGGCTGCTGAAAGAATTTACCGCAAACTGGGTGGCTTAAAACAATTTATTTTCTCACAGTCTGGAGGCCAGAAGTACAAAATCGAGGTGTCAGCAGGGCTGTGCTCCTTTCGAAGGCTCTGAAGGAGAATCCGTCCTTACCTCTTCCAACTTTTAGTGACTCCAACTGTTCGTTGGCTGTAACTCTAATTTCTGCCTCTTCACATGGCCTTCTCCTCTACTCTCTCATAAAAACACCTGCCATTAGATTTAGGGCCCACCCAAATAATCTCGACGATTTTATCTTGAAATCCTTAACTTGATTACACGTGTAAAGTTGATTTTCCAAATGAGATCAAATTCACCGATTGTGGGATGTGAACATATCTTTTAGAGGGCCACTATTTAACATACTACGATGAATAATGGAAATTTTCAACATTTATAGTTGGATTATCTTTCTTTTGACCAGTTTTTCACACTATGCCACTGTATGCAGAGTTTTACGAGTGTTTAAACCTGAGAAGGTTGAGGACCTGGTTTGTGTTTCAGTCTACTTTAGGTTAGAAGATGGGGAAAAACAAATCAACGTTTTAACTGCAGATGGGAAAAATACATGAACGTTGAAAACCAGTGGGTGGAGAGAGGAAGCTAAGTAAGTACTCAAGAAGGAATGTTACACCAAACCTGATGATGTCTGCATGATATATTAGGGATGGGTATTTGAAACAGTAATTTGAGTGATGACAAATGCAAAAGGATAGTGGTTATGATGGTATAAAGGGGGCCATTTTGTAATAATCTCAGTGTTTCACCCTTTGAGCGGGAAAAGTGGTTTGTGTAAAGAACTGATAAGCCATAAAGACAAGGCCAGAGACTCCTGGGATTAACAGTTTGAAATGAAAGCTCCAGAAAGAATAGTGATCAGGAAAGAGACTCGGTGTAGATTGTGGCTTCTACATTGAAACCATCTGCATTTGATTTGGCAGTAGTAAAATGTAGTCTTAGAATGTATAAATATCAAAAGAAATAGTACATCAGCGGTAAGTTATTCCAGCATTAAATAAGGAGCCAGTGAGAACACTTTCAGAATTATTGTAATTCTGGTCAGCATTTCATTGAAAGGAAATTGTGGAAATTGAAAATGTTCAACAGGTGGCAATTGCAGTAAGGTTTTTTTTTTTCCTTCCCAGTTAAAGATAAAAATTTAGCTGAAAAATTGAGCCAGTATTGCTTAAGTAAAAGGATTCTTGGAGAAAAAAAAAATCCTGAAGGAGAATGAACATACTGAATATGTTAGAAATAGAACTTTAGCACAACAGGAAGACCTTGATGAATAAAACACTCAGTGTGCTGCTGAAGAACCCAGTAGTAATTGGAATAGAGTTCCTTTTGTTCTAAGGCTTAATTGTTGAAATGGGATTTTAATGCACAGCCTTTTTAAAAAATGAAATAAAATTTATTTATAACATCCAGTGGTAGAGAAGTCATACTATATATATATATATATATATATATATATATATATATATATATATATATATATATGTAAAAATGGAAAGCGCCTGCAAATTTGGAGGTTAAGAAAAACAGGTGCTCAACATTTGTTGGATGAACAACAATCTCAAATTTATACTTGAGATATCAAGGGAAAATTGTAAATCTATCCTTTCCTGTCTCTGGAACTTTCCTTTGGTGAATTCATGATCAAACTCAGGCAGTTGAAGTCAAATAGTGATACTATTGAAGATACAGGGATTTATGCAGAAATGAAGGTATATATTTGCCATGTGAATGTTCTTGTCTATATACAAATAAAATCAGTTCTTCCCATTTATGTTCTTTCGAAATGGCTGAGATAATGATATTCCTAAAGCTTCAGTTTCTGCTTATGCCATTCAGACTCCTTTATTTTTCTTTTTGTCTTACATAACCATCATTCTCTCTCTCTCTCCATTTTCTCACCTCTGGCTAGACACAGGGGTATCCAGCCCCCGCTTTGATTCCGACAACATCTACGTTTCAGTTAAATTTTCCCAGCATGTGTTTTTTCTAGGTTTATTTTGAGTTTAATATTATTTATTTTTATTTTTATTTTTTAGGCAAGGCAACCCTTGGTTGACCTCACAGATTGCAAGGACCTTGTCAGTTTACAGTCCTTTATTTTTTAATTTTTTATGCCTACAGCACCTGGTCTTCCTAGGTGGTCTCCCATCCAAGTACTAACCAGGCCTGACCCTGCTTAGCTTCCGAGGTCAGATGGGATTGGGCTTGTTCAGGGTAGCATAGCCATAGACTGAATTTAATATTAAAAAGAAATAAATTTTAATGTACAGTATATATAATTCAAGAAATCCATCCTCAATTGCTAAAAAATATAATCATCTTATTAATTACATGACTTTTTTCAGTTTTAATTAATAGTGTGAGAAGGAGTTTCTGATTATGTCCCCACGGGGTGCAAATCAACCCATTCTTCTAATGTTTTTTTTTTTTACCTCTCAAACATCCTGCCACTTATTCTCTGAAGTATTTTATGACCTAAAGATTTATTTACTAATTTTCAGACTCCTAGAGCAATGGTCCACTATGAGGGCAGCACAGAGCTTTAGGAGAGTATATAATAATTAATTGGAGAATAGAAAAAAAGGAATAGAATTCATATTTATAAGTATTTTTACATAAAAATTCAAGTAAAAAATTAAGCTTGACTAATTCATTATTTAGTAAATGGAATGGTGACACACGTATTTGCTTTATAAATATATAGTGTATATGCATTTTAGAAAATCCTATTGGTGTTTTAAAATATATTTTCACTTTATATTTTTTAACATTAAACTTTAGACTTGAAAGTAACTTTTTAAAAAAAGCAACTTATTCAATAATACCTCAAGATTTTGAACTTATTCAATAATACGTTGGGATTTTGAAAGTTTTTCATTTCTGACATATACATAGACCCACATTTCTGGGTCTCTAAAGCTTTTTGTTAGAAATTCTTCTTGCTGCAATACTTGGGCAGGGAACAGGAGTGCCCAGAAGTCTTGTAAAGAGACCCCTGCAGAATTGCCAGGGCACTGACAGGCTGAAACAATGACTGTTTTTTCATGTCTACATCTGTTTTGAAGATTTTATGTATTATATTCCTTTCTCCTCCTTTGTGTTTTTTTCCTGCCTAAATACTGCATTAAAACACACACTAACTTGACAGTTCTTCTTTGAGTATGATGGTTCAGCCTAGTTCAAATACAATAACTTGCCAAATCTTAGTTATAGTGGGAGGTTCCAGTCTTGTGGAATTTTTTTGGAGTAGGGAGTTTCTAGAGCCTAAGGTAGCCATGTGTGACTAGATTAGCTTTCAAGATAGGTAATCTTTTTAGTATTTCGGCTATCATGGTTTATCTTTCTGAAGCAGTTTGTCATTCTCTGCTTATACATTTTAGATCTTAGCACCCATAAAATAAGACATTTATTATTTATCAGTAAATGTGGTGTTGTAGTCACAGTGTTAGAATTTTTTTCTGTCTTTTCTGCCCTTATTACTTTCTTAGTCTTTCTTAGTCAGAAAAAGGGAAAAAACCTCTAAAAACTCAATTTGTCCTCACTCCACTTAAAAATAATTATTGAGCATATACTACATTCCAGATACTGTGCTAAGACATGGAGCATGGAGCAGTCATCAAAACAGACCCAGTTTTTGCTCCTCAAGGAATCTATAGTCTATTAAGCTATTCAGACAAAAAAGTCGTAAAAGAAGAATTTCAAGGTTCTATGAGAGTGCCCTTTTAATTTTATTTTATTGAGATATAATTGATATCTCAACATTGTATTAGTTTCAGTTGCACAACATAATGATTCCATATTTGTATATAGTCTATTTTTGCAAAATGGTCACCACAAAAATTCTAGTTAATATCCATCATAATACATAGTTACAGAATTTTTATGTGTGTGATGAGAACTTTTAAAATTTACTTTCTTAGCAAATTTCAAATATGCAGTGTAGTACTATTAACTATACTTGTCATGCTGTAATTATATATCCGTGACATTTATTTTATAACTGGACGTTTGTACCTTTTTACTTCCTTTCACCCATTTTGCCCACCCACTGCGCCACCCCTCCGGCAACGACCAATCTGTTTTCTGTGTCTATGAGCTTGTTTGTTTGTTTTTTAGATTACACATTTAAGTGAGATCATATGGTATTTGTCTTTCTCTGTCTGACTTTTTTCACTTAGCATAATGTCCTCGAGGTATATCCATGTTGTTGCAAATGGCAAGATTTCATTTTTTTTTTTTTATGACTCAATAATATTTCATTATATATATATTATAACATCTTCATTATCAATTCATCTGCTGAGGTACACATAGGTTGTTTCCATATTTTGGCTATTGTAAATAACGCTGCAGTGAACATGGGGGTACATATATCTTTTCAAGTTAATGTTTTTGTTTTCTTTTGTTAAATACCCAGAAGTGGAATTGCTAGGTCCTATAGCAGTTCTATTTTTAATATTTCGAGGCACCTCCATGCTGTTTTCCATAGTGGCTCTACCAATTTATTTACCCACCAACAAGGCACAAGTATTTTCTCCATGTCCTTGCCAACACTTGTTAATTCTTATCATTTGATAATTGCCATAATAACAGATATGAGGTGATATCTCATTGTGGTTTTGATTTGCATTTTCCTGATGATTAACTGCTTTTTTCTTGCTCTTTTAAGATTCTCTCTTTGTCTTTAACTTTTGGCATTTTAATTATGATGTGTCTTGGTGTGGGTCTCTTTGAATTCATCTCGTTTGGGATATTCAGTGCTTCTTGAGCTTGTATGTCTATTTTCTTCACTAGGTTAAGGAAGTTTCCTGTCATTATTTCTTCAAATAGGTTTTCAATTCCTTGCTCTCTCTCTTCTTCTGGTAACCCTATGATGTGAACGTTGGTACGCTTGATGTTGTCCCAGAGGCCCCTTAAACTATCCTCATCCTCGTTTTTTTGAAATTGTTTTTCTTGTTGCTGTTCTGATTGGGTGTTTTCTGCTACCTTATCTTCTAAATCACTGATTCGATCCTCTGCTTCATCTAATCTACTGTTGATTCCCTCTAATGCATTCTTCATTTCAGTTATTATAGTCTTCATTTCTGACTAGTTCTTTTTTATGTTTTCTATTTCCATTTTTATGTGTTTTATCTTTTTGGTAAAGTTCATCTATTCTTCCCCTAAGTTCATTGAGCATCCTTATAACCAGATGAATGCTGCATCTGGTAGATTGCTTGTCTCCATTTTGTTTAGTTCTTTTCCTGGAGCTTTGTTCTGTTCTTTCATGTGAGACATGTTTCTTGTTCCATTTTGTCTGCCTTCCTGTGTTTGTTTCTGTATACGAGGTGGGGCTGCTATGTCTCCAGGTCTTAGTAGAGTGGCCTTATGTAGTAGGTGTACTATGGAGCCCAGTGGCACAGTTTCCCTGGTCTTCTGAGCTAGGTGCTGCAGGTGTGTCCCTTGTGTGAGTTGTGTGCGCCTTCCTGTTGTAGTTGAGCCTTGGTTGTTGTTTGCACATCAGTGGGAGAGAATGACCCATGGGCTGATTGGTTGTGAGGACTGACAGTGACCAGTGGAGGTACTGTTGTACAGGAGCTGACGCTACAGAGCAAGATTTGCTTTAGCAGGGCTCTGGTGCCTGCTCAGTCTGTTCTTTGTGCCATCCTCATATGCGACTCTGGATGGTGCTTTGGCTAGTCCAAAGCCTACCACCAAGCATGCTATCTCTGGGGCCTTCTGGAAGGGACCCTACCTCAGGCCAACTTCAGCAGCAGCTTATGCCTTGCCCGGGCCACCTGGAATGAACCACCAAGCAATCCGCAGTTGGCCACTACCTGCGCTGGGCTTGGAGGTGCCTCAAGAGGCCAAGCTGTGAACCAAGGCCAGCTGCCACTATTGCTGGGATTGGGCTGCTCAGCAAAAGGTATGGGGCACATTGAGGCCAGGTGCTGCTTGTTTGGGTTTGTGAACCTTTGAGAGATTTTAGGAAAGTCTGCAGCATGAGCCAAGACAGGCCATTTGTATAGAAAAGCTACTGGAAGCAGCTTGAGTGGGCCTGCATTTTGGGTGGGGCAGGGCCTTAGGGAATCAGCAAGTTGATGGAGACTCAGATATGGCATCTACCTGCCTGTAACTTCTGGCTGGGAGTGGGGAGGTCTCAACAAAGAAGCAATGGATTCTACCAGTACTTCTTGGAGAAAGCTGCCCCTCCAGCCCTCACCCTGAAGCCAGATAATTCAGTTCTTCTCTTTACGTCCTTAATGTCTTTCAAGCTGATGCTCCAGCACTGGAGCTAAGAGGGAGTGAGTTCATCAGCGAGTAAGTCCGAGCTTGGGCCCTCTAAGAGGAACACCTGGGTCTGGTTCTCTAGTAGACCTACATCTCATTCAGCCACAATCTCTACTGGTTTTTACAGCCAGAAGTTGTGGGGACTTCTCTTCCTAGTACTGAGACCCTGGGCTTGGAGCTATATTTCATTATATATATTTCATTATGAAGCTGTGATCCCTTGCCCCTCTGGGGGAACCTCCATAGCTGAGATATCCCTCCCGATATTTAACCACCTCACTCAGATGTATAATGAGCTTGTTCAGTGTCTCTGCCTCTCCTACCAGTTACACCAGTCTCAAGGCTTCCAATCTTTGTCTTCAGCTGTAAAATTTCTGTTCAGCTAGACTTCAGGTGATTTTCTATGATGGTTATTCTGTAGTTTAGTTGTAATTTTGATGTGGTCATGAGAGGAGGCCAGCACAGCGTTTAACTACTCTGCCATCTTGACTGGAAATCTGTTCTTGAGATTGCTTTGGCTATTTGGAGTCTTTTGTGGTTCCATATTAATTTCAGAATTGTTTTATTTCTATAACAAAGTGTCATTGAAATTTTGATAGCAATTGCATTAAATCTGTAGATTGCTTTGGGTAGTATGGGCATTTCAACTATATTAATTCTTTCTATCCATGAGCATGGAATATCTTTTCACTTATTTGTGTCTTCTTAAATTTCTTTCATCAACGTCTGATAATTTTTAGTGTACAGGTCTTACACCTCTTTAACTAAATTTATTCCTAGGTATTTTATTCTTTTTTAGTACAGTTGTAAATGGAATTTTCTTAATTTCTCTTTCTAATAGTTTATTTTTAGTATATAAAAACATAACAGATTTATATATATTCATGAGAGTGCCTTTTCTTAAAAAAATTTCTATAATCATATTTCCATTGAGATGAAGCCAAGGAGGCTTCTGGGCCCCGCATCCCCTACCCTATTTCAGCCCACAGGCTCCTCCTTTCCATATTCATACAAGCAAGACCATGATAAAAAAGCTACAAAAGCACTGCTTACTTTCTTGTAGTTATTTTAACATTATTTGTATCCAGATCTAAAAGTGGGATCAATTTTGGATTATTTTAAAACATTTTTTTTTGTGGAATAGTTAATTGTTTTCTCTGGGAGGGTGGAAACTTTTGGCAACTTTTTTTTATGGTTGTGATTCAAAAGTTTTACTGACCCGGTCTCTTTTTATTCATTGTCTCAGGCCAAGTACAGCAATGAATGGAAGATGATTTGAGTGTAAAAGTCCTAAATATAATCTTGGTTCTATAGCAAACCAATAAAAAGTTAATATTTGATTGTTTCTGGAACTACATAGAGTATGCAAGTATATTTAATGTGAAACAAATATTTTCCATATATTATTAACATGTGTAATGGTCTTACTGTAATCTTCCTGTATGCACAGATCTATTAGCTTATATATTAATTTGGATGATTTGACAGCTCTCAAAACAGAATTACTTCATTTTAATGTGCTTTATTTTATACATACACATACACACACATGTATGTGGGTATGTATGCATGTGTGTCTGTATGACTAAAAATATCCTAGCAGACTCTTGGAGCTATATTTCATTATATCTGAGAGACAGAAAAAAACATCAGGAATGATTGTTTTCTGAATGCATAGCTTATCTTACTAAGAATAGTTCTTTTGATTTTATATCTTGCAAATGAAAAAGTATGAATTAGGTAATCCTAATCATGAACTTGTCTGTTGTAATTTATTTTTTATATTGGCATTTACATTTTTAATGTATTTAATAACCATAGTACAAAATAATTCTACTGGTTATAGATCATTGCAAAAAAGATGAAAACTAGTCAGAGAAAAGTAAATTAAGTAGGTGGTAGACCCAGGAATAGAATTCAGCTTCATATTCTTTAGCTTGTGCTTAATTTCTAGGGCCATTTTGCTTTTATTAACCATAGAAGAGCTTGTGCAATGCCATAAAAATTCGCTTACAGAATTTTAGGGAAATAATTCTTTAAGAAATTTCTAGTGAGAAAACTTTACAAACTCTTAATTACATTAATTAAGGATAACATTTTCCTAATTATGTGCTATGAGTTCTTTGTTCAGAAAATTGGGAAATGTTGTGTTATATAAAATGAAATAGATTTCTTTACTGTAGGATTTCTGAGAATCTTTCAAGTTTTACTGTGCCCTGTAACTAAAGGAGAAAAATAGTATATTGCATTTTTCTAATCTATTTGATCCAAGAACCATTCTTTTAAGGCACCCTTATTCACATTTCATAAGTTAAAGTTTACAAAATATTTATCTAGGATGGTGGCTCTTGTGTGCCTTTCCATTTGATATAATAATTTGTACACCTGAGAGCTGCTACAGAATCTCAGGGTAGGAAGGTGTCATACCTATGAGTGAATATTTTAATCAGCATATCGAGAAAAGAGATTTCCAATGAAAGAGATTTTTGCTGAATGACTTTATTATGAATCCATAACATGTATGTGTCACCCCTAAATGAATGTGTTGAAGCCCTAAACCCCAATGTGGCTGTATTTGGAGTAAGGAAGTAATTAAAGTTAAATGGGGTCATAATGATGGGATCCTTATCCTATGGGGTTAGTGTCCATCTAAGAAGATATACCAGAGAGCTCCTCCTCCCCAACCCCACATTCCCAAGTCAGTGCTCAGAAAACAAGGCCATTTGAGGAATACAGTGAGGAAGCAATGTCTACAAGCCAGAAAGAGTGCTCTCACTGGAAACTAAACCCTGCTGACATCTGACCTTGGACTGTTAATCTCCAGAACTGTGAGAAAATATCTCTGTTGTTTAAGCCACCCAGTTTATGATATTTTGATATTATGAGCAGACTAAGACACACTTTAAGGCTTAAAAACCACCAGAGTTAAAGATAATGGGAAAAGTTACTCTTTTGCTCCAATTATTGCCTGACGAGGTATTTTGTAAGGTAAGCTGGGTGGAGACAAATAAAGTTGCCCTCAGATATGGAAGAAATGAAAGTGAGGAAAACCATGGAAAACCTCATAAAAAAGGTTTCATGTAGTGGCCTTGAAATATATTCTATTTATCTTTATTGTTACGTCATTAAGCATCAAGGATTAGGTGGCACTGTGGTGGCGGAAGAGCATTGATGATAAAGTGGCGATGAGGAGCACGAAGGCAGCATATACCGAATATGCAGCTGTCCTCTTATACGCAAGTAGCCTTTGGTGAGCCCAACTGCCTGGCCATTGAAAACTGGAATCTTAGACTTCAGACTCAACCTCATTAATAGACCTGCTTCTTGAATTAGTTCCTGCTTCATGCCAATGGTTGAGCTCCCCATATTTTTGCAGTGATTGAGGCCCAGCCTGGCACCAGCTTGCATTTGCTTCTCCTTGCTAAAGTGGTCAGGAACTACAAAAATCAGACATAAGAAAGTAGTTCCAAAGCTCATTTCTTTTTTCCTTTGGGAACCGAACAGCATATGTAGCAGAAATCTCACAACCACCCACCTTGTAGAAGACCTATTTAGAAAATTTAACAGAAAAGGACCATAATCAGTACATTATTCTCCAAAGGCAAATGTGTGTGTGTGTGTGTGTGTGTGTGTGTGTGTGTGTGTGTGTGATCCACTTGCATTGATTTTAAATAAGTGATTCAATTGTAGAGATTGAAAATTATATGCTTTTAGGTTATATTTTATTTATGAATCACATCAAAGTATTTAACAGGAACTTGTGGTTTAAAAAACATTCATCATTAACTCAAACATGCAAGCATAAAAAAATAATTTGGCTTCCAATTTGATATAGCACATGATTTTTCCAGGTGAACAAGAATGGACATTTGAGTGAGACTCCGAAGAGGCCAGAGTCCATGGGAGGATCTCTTTGACTGCCTCAAACACTGCACAGACCTGTCTTCACATGGGAGATCTAAAACAGTGCATGAAAGCAGAGACACAGGTGTCGACCAGGCCCATGAACCAAGCCCACTTTGTTTGTATTATACACAGTGACCTCCTTTCCTGGGGGTCAGATTGCAAATGGAAACTGAGAGCAGCACTTTGGAAACTAACAAGTGCTGATCTTGAGGTGATGCCATTTTCCTTTTAGACGTGAGCTTGCTGCATTTCATGATGACATTTCAGTAGTGGGCTAAAGACATTTGAAGTCTCCTTTTTTCCATCAGTGTCCTGGCTTGTGTACTTAAATAGAAACCCGCAAATAAAAACAACATAAGCAAAGCAATTTAACATGCAGCTCGTTTTAGGGAGTTCTTTTAACAGTCACGTTTGGGCGATTCCATCTGATGTTACTTTTGTCTTATAAGTCACCACTTTATTCATCTTGGAGAAACAATACTACAGTCTGGAATCTTGTTCAGAACTGTCTTGAGATCAGAGGCAACTAAATAAGATGAACACAAACAAGGGTACCCCATTTGAGGCTATTAGCTTCTCTTCCTTTTGCTTCACTCTAACACATATGTCACAAGAGTGGAAAGTAGTTACTTGACATAAATATATTCAAATAAGTACATTGGATTTCTTTCCCTGGAAGAATTACCCTAAGAAGAGAGCCTTTGGATGTGGATCAAGCTGCTGCACTGAAGGAACAAAACTAAAGACCAGTGAAAGTTTAGCACCAGTGAAAAGATTCTCACCATCTGCTAAATATGCTATTCCATCATGGTGATTTAAAGAACCAAGAATGTCCCCAAAATCTGCTTTGGAAATCTTTTTCTTTCAAATCCTCTTAGCAACCGACATTATTACTGCCTTATGGTGCAATGTGACTACAACAAAAACGCTCATGTATCCAGGTGAGAGACTATAATAACAGTTCAGCCCTAGAGACTGATATCACATGAGTCTTGGGAGGGGGGGGGGGGCAGGGAAACTTCACCCAGGATGTGAAAGGTGAAAGGTGGCTTTAGTTTGCCTCTCCTCATTCTTTTCACTGAAAGGTGTTCATTGAGTAGTGACCACTGGACTTAATGTTGGTGGGAGCTTGGCATATGGAATGCTGTCTCTGGCACGAGAAAGAGCCAACTGCAATTGGCTTTCATTCTTGCTATGAAATGCAGCAACACAATACATAGATGGTTTAGTGAACTGAAGAGGCTGTGAAATTAATCTCCTTGAGTACTTTTCCAAACATCCCAAGCTCCTTCAGGTAAATTCCACCCCCACCCCCTGCTTCTTTTGTTTTTCTCTTGGTAATCTCACAGGAAACCAGTCTCAAGATTTTTTTTTCTAGAGGCCAAACTGGGATTTCAACAGGATTGAGATGAGATCTCACCTATCAGGGTAAAAATATCTTTCTTACATGGTCAGGTCCCTTCAGTAGAGACCTGAGCATTGAGGAGAATGGAGCAGGGGACCCATCTGTCCAGGATTTGCCTACTTATGGAAAATGCTAAAGCAATACCATTTTTAATTCAGAGATTCCAATGCACATTAAAGATGCTAACACATTAATCTTCACACCACCCTTAAATAGATAATCAGAATCATCATTTTCCATACATGAGTAGTTGTCAAAATATAGAGCTTATTTGTTTGGATGGTACTTCAAAAAAGTTTAAACTTGAAATTTGGGCCACAAGCAAATATTTTTCTATTGCAAAATTTTAAAAATAAACATTCTTTCAAATCTTCAACATTGCCCCATTCTATTTCTCTCCACTCACCCCATAAAATTCTGCTTACCAATCTCTTTACAACTGTAACCTCAGGGCAATAGTTAGACTTCTGAATACAGATGTCCCTATCAGAGGTGGAATAAAGGCACAAGACAAGAACTCTGGCTATGCCTCAGTCATTGAAAAGGAGGAAGGTGCTGGAGAGAATGTAACTATCACCTGTTTCGGGAGCAGTGAACTGAACTGCGATTGCTGGGAACAAAGTTCTAAAAAGGAAAGAGCTGTTGGTAGAAGGTTCTTTGTCTGCTCTTTAGAATGCTTCTACAAGAGGAGATGGAGGGCAAGCCACAAGGAGAACGCTCTTGCAGGAGGGTGGAGTGGTTAAGATGTTAGGACTAGGAAGAGTTTTAGGTGCAGCCATGGAGGTGGCTGATGGTAGCAGTGGCTGGTGGTGGCAGTGGTGGCTGCAATGAAGGAGGAGGAGGAGGAGGACCAGGAAGGTTGGGCATGTAACTGCTTTCACAGGACTGGGCATGGGGCCTGCCAAATTGTACCCCAAGGGTAAGCAAAAGTAATCCCAAGGATTGTGTCATAGAACCAAGTTACAGGGTCAAAGTTCTCTACTTTCATGCTTGTGTAAAGAGAAGATATATTCCTAGTTTTTGAGAAACTCTCAAAATCTTGAAAATCTCTTGGTATAGCCAAAGCGTAGTAATTGGTAAAGAGTACTCAGAACCATGTAAGGAAAAAGAATTTGCAAAACACCTTCTCCCTCTCGTTTTTAATTTTTTTTATTAGATTCAAGTTTCATTGCATAATTAACTATTCATTTTCACATATTCTTATAATTCTCATAAGCATCCAGTGACATAGGTTCATCATTGTTTCTGTTTTACAGATGAAGAAATAAGGTTCAGAGAATTGAAAGTGAATTACCTAAGATCAGCAAGTAGCAGAATCAGAGTCAGATTCAGTCCCTCTGGCCACCCCACTGTATGTCAGAGTCCCAGTGACTGTCCTATTACCTTTCATCAACTATCATATTATCCTTTAATGTTGCCCAAAGGTTAGAACTGCCTTCAGAGCCACTTCGGACATTGGTACCATGAACATTATTCTAAGCTTAGATGACAAAACGAGATTTGTTAAATTAGCACTGCAGAGTTTCGAATAAAGTCATATTGAAAACTCAACAAATAATATTCTTGCCTAACAAAAGTGCTTGATGAATTTTTTTCAGAAGTACATATTACATCTTTAAATGCAATTAAGAGAATCTGGGTTTGTTGGAATTAAGGGGTGTGTGTAGTAGATTTAAATTCTTAGGGAGTAAAGTTTCACATGGATATTGTTTTAGAAAAAGCAAGAGGCAAATAAAATGGAAAAAAAAGAAACAAGAGCAGGTTCAATTAAACACATTTTTACTTGTGAAATAGATTCCCTTTAATCATTAGAGCTTTTAAATTCCACTGTATTTGGCAACATTTGGAACTTCCAAGTCTCTTACGACAAGGACTCTAAATAAAGAGACTTTTAAATTAATAGAGGCAGCAGTCCTATATTAACAGACACTCAGGAAAGCACATGCTCTCCTGCTGATGAGGGTGTTTAATATGCATCGGTCTTTGCTCTGCACAGCACTCACTTTTCCCCAGAGCAAAGCAGTTTATCACATGGGCCCGGCTCTGCTAGAGTTTCTGCCTGTCAGTTTGGGCACCGCAAGATCCTGACCATATGTTCAAAAATAAAAAAGATCAAAGAACTAATAAGTAGTGGTCAGCATGCCTGTAGTCAGTACAAAAGAAGTAACAAAGCAGGGCAGCAGCCTTCATTTCAGCCACCGTGCTAGAAAAAGCCCCAAATCACTACCACACCAGAATCTGCGAGTAACATTGGGAATTGAGTCTATAAAACATGCACTAGGTCTGTTTCAAAAAACAAAAAGCAAAAACAAACAAAAATCTAAATCCACCCTGAATAAAAATCAATGTTCTTAGGCATACCAGATAGTAACATTTATTTCACAGATTTTATACTGAGTTTAAAGAGCTTTCACAGATTGTTTATTTTGAACTCATGCAAATAGGGCAAATCACTGATGTTTTAAGACATAGAGAATTACAGGACTTTGGTCCAACTTGTTTCATAGGAACAGAAACAATGTTGACAATAAAACGCAATATTTTATTTTCTGGGTCCCACTCTCAACATCTGCCTGAAGTCTGCCATCTATAAAGAGGTGCACAGCTTCCCTATGCTGCTCTATCATTCTCTCCTGAGCAAGCTTCTAGGGAGTAATGTCTGATGCCAGAGAGTAGAATCCATGAGTTTTTCGATTTCTTTTGCATTTTTTGAGAGTACAACTGGGAGTGAATGATTACAAAGGAAGACCACAATGACATAGTAACAGATGCGGCAAAGAATCAGTAGTGGAAAGGTTAAATAGAACAGAGTATGATTTGGGCAGAACGCAAAGCTGCATTAAATTACTCTGGTTCAAAGATTCCTCAGTTGCCCAATCTTGCAGGACCGATGTCAAAAACAACAGCCAAAACAGTTTTTTGGGAGTTACTGGAGAAAAGAAAAGAAGGCAAGAGCATGTGTGAGTGCTGGAGTCAATGACAGGCAGAAGGGATGTTGAGTGCCGGAGTTCCGTGCTCACTCACCTTGGTCTGAGAAGGAAGTCAGGGACCTCTACGGCTTTGTGAAATTTCTCAAGTGCCCTTGGAGATAATAGGTCTGTTAGAAACAGCGACTCGTTGCAGCTGTGTGCTTCCATCCCACGACCGTCCACAAGAACTTAGCATCACAGAGGAAAGGACCATAAGAAACTCATAACCACTTGCAGTTAGTATTTTTCTAGGGGCAGAACTGCACCCATTCATTCACTTATTAATTCTTTCCCCTTTCATTGATCACTTTATGAACGAAGACACTGAGTCTGGTGTTGAGAGGATAAAAGACAGCTGAGACATGTGCCTGTTCCTGCCTACTAGACAATGTCCCTGCTCCACTAGATAGTGTCAGCCCGAGGCAACCTGATCACTGGAATATTGAGACACACTCACAGGCCTTTCTGCTAGGTTCCTGCAGATACTGCAGTTTTTCTATGCACCTGCACTCCGTCGTGTAGACTCCTAACTTCCTGAAAAATGAGAAAATAAGGCCTTATAGGCTCTAGATCAGTAAAACCACTAGTTTTCAAAAAACAAATTCAGATCCCCAGAAACTTTCTGAGTATTCACATGAAGCAGTCAGATAAGGGGAATTAAAAAGATCTCTAGTTCGAGGTGTCTCTAATAAATTCATTAGACCTCTGATTTTGAGGCCTAGATGCAGCTACATTTTTTTTTCCCCCTCCAGAAAGATGGTGACTTTGGGAACAACTCTGTTTTCTTTCCCTGGGGGTTTGTAAGTCTGTGAAAGAGATATCACTGGCCTCTGAATTAGAAAGTTTGCAAAAGTCTTCCCAAATAGCAAAATGACAGATTTGAGAGGTTCCAAATTCACTGAAGGTGATAAATGGAATGTTTTTTTCCACCTTTTAAATCGAAATCTGTTTCAGGAAAACATGCATAGTTACAGTCAAGATTTGCGTGTCGAAATGATATTTTGAATCAATTGGCTTAAATTACATTCTTAAAGTAATTTCATCTGTTTCTTTTTACTTTTTAAAGTGTTGCTACTAAAAAATTTAAAATTAAATATGTGGCTTACGTTATAGTTTTATCAGAGGTACTGTCCTAGAGCACTTGGAGTCTGAAATAATTTACCATTGAATTAGTTTTTGGTCAGGAGTCGGGATTCTTGGGTTGTTAGGAACAGAAGCCACTCACATTTTGTCATGCCAGAATAAAAGATTGTTGTAAAAACATGGAGATATAGGATGAATCACAGTCAAGCCTTATGAGAACAGAAGCAAAATGGGAAATCGGCAGAGCTGCGTTCTTTCTGTCTCTGTTTCTGTCTGTCTGTCTCTTTCTCTCTGTGTCCCCTTTTTCTTTCTCTCTGGGTTTTCATCTCTACTTCTCTCTGTGTATCTGCTCAATCCTCTGTTGTATGAGCAAACTTTTCGTTGATTCTGTTTCTCCATGATTCCAGTTTGCATGGGGCTTTTGCCAGTGATGGTGCAAACTTTGTCTCTGACTCTGTGTGATTTTTAGCTCGGCTTCCCACAGCCGTCTCATCAGCTTCTCAATTCAAAAATTGCAGGGAACTGGACTGTCCCAGTTTTGTTTGAATTCCTCTGTGACTCGTGAGATACATGGTCACCTGGATAGGGATATTACATTCTGGGACTGTGGATAAAGTTGAGCTAGAAGTAGTTTGGTGGGGCTGATACATTGAAATATTGGACAATTATATATTTCCTGGCATTGTTTGTCTGTTCCTTTGGTTATCTTCCATTTCACCAATATCATCAATCTTTCCCTGTCTACTGGATCATTTCCATCAGCAAAGCAGCTCGCTCTAACCTCTTCTGTTCTCTTTAACCAATTAGTTTTGTCATTGCCCTTTCATACCACTGCAGCTAACTCAGACTTGGACTGTATCTCAAGTAACTGGTGTTTGATTCAATTTGACAAATATTTATACATATCTACTGGTTGTATGGCATTTTATGGAGAAAGCTGGGGGTATCTGAGGTTACTAGAACCAAGCTGAGGAGACCCCTCAAGGGTGCATTCAGGAGAGCTCTGACTTCAAGTGCAAATGCACGCTGTCTTCTGGCCCTTGCTGCCAGAAGTTCTGTAGACTTTCAAATAAGCCCATTTCATTTTAATATGTCTTGAAGAGTTTTGCATGCCACATAAAATTAAGAAGAAAAATTTAAAAAGGAAAGAAGAAACTAATGTTTTACTAGTATTTACCATCTTCTAGGATCTGCATTAGGAGCTTTACATAGATTATCCATTGAAACATCTGAAGTGTATGTTCTAGCTTTTATTTTCTGCATACATGCTGGCTTCCTTATAAAATTTAAGTTCCATATTAGCAGAGACTTTGTAATCTTATTGCCATTGCATCTACTGCAGCTAGCAATAATGCCAGATGGATAGGAAGGATTTAGTAAAGACTTATAAATAATTTAATGAAAGTGGTATGATTGATTCATCATTGAGATGGCCGGGTCTGTGAAAAAAAAATGGCCAAACCTCACATAGTTTGTCTCTCACACAGTTCTGGGCATACAGACCACAATCAATAGATTGGTTGAAAGAAGAGTAATTGATTATTTTTTTTCTGCTTTACCTTCTCAATTGCTTCTTTTCTAGATCTTCATTTACATACTTCTGTTGTTAAACTTAATTCTTAGTAATAGCCAACACAAACCTAGTAAGATTATTTACAAGACTGCCTAAAAACATTTGCCTCTGGGAAAGAGTATAACTGTGTTTAAAATTTTATAGGGTAAAAAGGCAAAACAAAGGTGACTGAGAACTATAGTGGCCCAAAGCACACAGACATTTCATGCTTGTTTTTTTTAAAATAAATATTCTTTAAAAAAGTTATAGTACTTTAGTGATCAGAATTAGAATTCCCAAGATTCTAATTGATTGGACTTTCCCCTTCCTCTAATGATTTAAATTATTTCACTAGGGTTTGGGATCGTAAATAATAATTTTTGCTTATACTCTAAAAGCCTTTAAGTCTTTTGATCAAAATCTTCCTGAAACTTTCCTAATATTTTTATATTAGGAAAACTGATTTTATATGGAAATCATGTAAGGAACAATATAAAAATGTGTTATCTTCCAGAAACATATTGTAAGAGAATCCATATAGTTTGTGTCATTTTAAGTCATCACAGTGGCACCCTGAAGCATCCCAAGTTCTGAAGGATGATTTTAGTTAGAGAGTCTGCCTGTTACTGTACCTGCCTTTTTGCTAAAAATGTTTAACCCATTGATGTGAAAAGAATCTTCTCCATCTTTGAGCATCTTTCCTTAAACTTTGGTTAATATGTTTGTTAGTTTATTAATCACAAACATTTTTTATTTAAAACTAAATCAGGCATTTTTCATTTTGTGTTTAAAGGGTTATGGATCTTTGACAAATATTAATTCTTCTGACTTTCAATAGGTAAACGATTATATCTACAGAATTACTACAGATATTGATTGTTCATTTCTCATTTAAACATTTATATTTCTTACATTTAAAATTGAAATATGTACCTAACATAATAACAAACTTTATTGCTTTGCATTTTTCCAAAGAATAGATCTCTTAAATTTTAACTCTTGTTGATAATATTTTAAAATTTTTGGAATAATTTTCTGGGTTACAGTACAACTCTGATAGCCATCCAAAGATACATTGGTAGAATTTTTAATTGCTTAATGATACATCTTTCGCTTTAGATATTTTAATTGTCCATTTAGCTCATTTTCCCATTTTAAAATTGGCTGGCACTTTTATTGATTTGGAAGAGCTTTTAAAAATTATGGATAGTTAAGTCTTTGTATCTGTGTTGCAATTATTTTCTTTAAGTCAGGATTTTTTTATTCAATCTTGTTTATAGTGACTTTCATTGGAAACTTAAGATAGTTAAATCTATCTTTTCTTTTATGACTTCTGTTTTTCTTTAGAAAGTGTTTTAAGAGTAAAAAAATATAATTTTATATATTTTCTAATTATTTAATATATTTTTCTTCATATTTAGCTCTTTATTTTATCTGGAGTCTGTTTTATGAATGATGTGATATCGTATTTTTCCATAAAAGTATCCAGTTATTTCAGCACCATTTTTAAGAAGGTTTAACTTTTGAGTTTGAAATGGCAACTTTATTACATGCCTAATTCCTATAAATACGTGGATTCTTTTTATGGCTTACATTCTGTTACACTGAATTTTTATTTTATTCCTGCACTGTCTTTGGGTATGTTTGACATCTAAACCACCATTTCAGGTGCTTTTTAATTATTTTTCTTAGTTATTCTTATTTAATTCCTTTTTCATGTAATTTTAGAACAGCTTTTAAGTTTCATAATATCTCTCATTACTATTTGATGGACGTTTCTTTAGTATTATTACATTAGGGAGAATTATCATTTTTAAAATTATTGAGTTTCTTCAGGAGCAAGATGTATCAGATATTCAATTCTTTGTTAAAGGACTTTACAGATTTCTGTAAAATGTTACTTTTTTTTTCCATGTAAGTATTACACACTTTTTGTTGGTTTTCCTTATGTATTCTGAAGTTTTGGGTTGCTGTTGTGATAAACTTTTCTTCATTACATTTACAATTGGTTATTGCTGGTTTATAGAAAAGCAATTGACATTTTTACTTTGATCTTATATCTAGACATATTTCTAGTTCTGATTTTCAGCTGATTCTTGTCTTTGATAGGCAAATATATTATCTATAAATAATTATAATTCATCTTTTTTATTTCAAATATTTATAACTTTTTTATTTTGGAGGAGTTTATTCCATTGGTAATATAGTTGATACGGACTTAAATGTTAGTGTATCATGAACATCCTCGCTTTTGTTCTGTCTTTACTGAGATGTTCATTATAGATTGTTGGTGAATATCTTTTACAAAGCTGAGAGTTGTTCCCTTTTGTTTTAATTGTGATTATGTTAATACACTTTCCAATGAATGTTCCCTATTTTCTTGGATTAAAACTAATTTTTTCAGAATTTATTATTCTTTTAAATTGATTAATATATTTATTATTTTGTATCTAAGCTTATAAATGAGATTTGACTTAATTTTCATTTTTTTGAGTGTGCTAGTTTTGTTTTATATATTAGAGTTTGGATACAAGTCTATGGAAGGTAACCGAAGTGTATATTGGGAATAATTGTGTGTGTGTGTGTGTGTGTGTATGTGTGTGTGTGTTTACATCTCTCTCTCTCTCTGGGGAGTGGATTTATGAGAGACAGAATAGTTTTCTTAGAAAATGAGGTTGGGGAGAAAGTTTGGAACTTGTATTCTGGAGAGCCCTGAACAGATCTTTAAGAAGTTTG
This sequence comes from Pteropus medius, assembly GCF_902729225.1. Taxonomy (NCBI): domain Eukaryota; kingdom Metazoa; phylum Chordata; class Mammalia; order Chiroptera; family Pteropodidae; genus Pteropus; species Pteropus medius. The sequence goes on along the minus strand of NW_024352786.1, from coordinate 5,605,406 downwards.
TTTTTTGTTCTGTAGGAAGCTATTAGAGTTTAAGAAAATTGAAGATGAAAAAATTATTTCCTTACGCAGAGAGATTAAATATGAAAAATACAAAAAAAGTTGGATTTAGAGCCACTGGATATCATAACCATAAAGAGAGCATTACATGAATAGTGTCATGGGCACAAAAATGAATAAAACAGCTATTAGGTCATTAGGGAGTTTTGAAAAGAAGCTTCACAAAACATGACTTATAGCATTGCAAAAACAAGAGGCAGACTGTTCAAGAAGTATTGCCTTCCTAGGCAGATACTGATGAAAATTTAACAATAAGAAGAATTGGAGTGTTTATTAGGCAGGGTTGTACTTAATGGTAAAGTGATAACAGGCAGTAAAAGGTGGGGGAGGGTGACAAATATAATTTGTCCATCAAATTTTATCATACAGCAAAAATGTAGATTACTCACTCTATATAAATGTTTGACTTGTGACATATTTGACACTAGAAAGTAAGCCCAGAAACGTTACCCCATGCTCATCGACTGAAGAGAAGTCCCTTAGTTGTCTCAGGGTGGTTTATTGGATTGTTCTGCACAGCTGCATTCCTCAAAAACCATTTTTCCTCATGAAATATAACACACAGTTAGAAAAGTATACAAAACATAAATGCATAGCTCAATTAATTATCTTAAAGTGTAAACTGTGTAACCGTCATTTTGGACAAGAAGTAGAACATTGTTAGGACCTCAGAAGTTCTCCCTTTATCCAATTACTACCCTGTTTTTGCCCAAAGGGAAGCACTCCTTATTTTTATGGAATTTGTCTCTGATTTTTGTTATAGAGTATCATCTAATAATACATCTCCGAACAATATAGTAATGTTTCCTTCTTTGAACTTTATGTAAATGGAATTATACATTAAATATTATTTTGTATCTGGCTTCTTTAACTAAACATATTTTTAAGAGTACTCCACATTGTCAAGTATAGCTGTAGGTTTACCATAATTTTTTGTTCATTCTATAGTCGACGGACATGGTGCTATGATTTTTATGTATGTCTCTTGTATCACATACATATGTATGCATATCTGTTGGGTAGGAGTGAAATTGGGTCATAGAGAATGCATTTTCAATGGTAGTAGATAATAGATGATTTTCCAAGGAGGCTAAACCGTATTCCCAAGAGCACCATTAAAGAGTTCCTGTTGATCAGCATATTTGCCAAAACTTGGAATTGTTAAGCATCTCAATTTTAGCCATGTGCAGGCCATGCAATGATAGTTCATATCATTTTAGTTTTCATTTTCCTGATTACAATGAAGTTGTCCACCTGTTTACATGTTTATTGACCATTTGGAATTCCTTTTTCCAAAATATTTGTTCAATTCTCTTGCCTATTTTTCTATTGGGTTGTCTGTCTTTGTCTTTTCCTCACTGATTTCAAGGAATTCCTCATATATATTATCTTATGAGCCCTTTTTTTATTGTAGATGTTAAAAATATTTTTTCTTATCCTCTTAACTCCGTAGGGTTATATTTTAAGAAACAAATATTCTAATTCTAATGTTAATATGAACTATTTTATCATATCAATCTTTGCCTTCATGATTAGTGATTTTCTTTTTTTGTTTTTCTTTTTATTCTATTTACTTTATTTTGAATCTTTTTTTATTTTCCCAGTTTTATGGATATATAGTTAACATACAACTTTGTGTCAGGTGTGGTGTATGATGTGTTGATCTGATACATTTATCTATTGTAAAATGATTACCACCATAGCATTAGTTAGCACTTCCATCCCATCCCATAAATACTATTTCTTTTAATGTGAGAACATTTAAGATCTACTCTCTTAGCAACATTCAACTTTATAATACAGTACTATTAGCTATAGTCACCACGCTATACATGAAATCTCTACAACTTGTTAAATTAGGGCCTTTTTTTTTGCCATTATCAATCTTTTCTTTCCTTCAGATCTCAAAGTTATATTCCTATTTAAGTGTTTTATACATTTCTCTCCTTCTCTAAATCATGCCCCTCATCTTTCTCTCCTATGCACTGAAACTGCACTTAAGATTTTGCCTCAGTTCTGTCTTCTAGAGAAATCAGGCAAAGATAGTGTGTTTTGTACTGAGCATGCAGACACATTTTTTCCATCTAGTTTGATTATTTCTGTTTTTAATTGGTGCTTTAGGCCTTTATACTTAATGGAATTACTGATAAATTTAGGTAGTTTTTTTCTGCCCTATATTCCTTTTATTTTCTTATTGCCCTTATTGGATTATATTTTATAACATTATATTTTGGAAGACAAACATTCTTTTATTAAATTTTTAGTGATCCTCTTAAAAATTATAATATGCATCCTTGACTTAACCAAAGTTTAATGTTGGTTGGTAATCTTACCCTTTTCTTAGAGTACAATCATAGGACATTATTTCATTTGCAGTCTACTGAAGTTTATGCTATTGTTGCTATGTATTTTATTTTAACCCACACAAGGCATTATTATTATTGTTTTAAACCATCAATATTGTCTTAGATTGTTTTCTTTCAAAAGTGGGCGTTAGTCAAGAATTTGGGAATAGATTGTCTGTAACAGAGGTAATCCCAGGAAGAATAATAGGGAAGAAGAAAAAGAAGGGAGAAAATTTAATAAAGGATGCATCAATGAGTCGGTTACTATGGTAGGCAACTGTAGCTCAATATTGTTCTACAAAGAAAACATGTATTTTACAGCTCAGTATCATGATGATAATGATGATAATCCTGGGTTATTTAGCCACCAAAAGTCATCATTTACTGATTGACAGTTGCTCCTGGGGTTTTGATTCTCTCATACTTCCAGGTTGTACCTCCTTGTAGCTGCGTGAGATTCCAAGGTATTAGAAAAAGCCCTTAGGCAGAGAAAAAAAGAGAAAAGTCACTTGGAATATGGATTTATCAGCTTGCTGGAAACTCTCTTCTCTTGCTGTTGCTATAAGTAAATGGATCAGAGAATCAACAGTGTTTCCTGCAGAGCATCCATTATGTTACCAGTCACATTCATGCACCCTGTGTTATTTTCCGCTCTGTTATTCATGCTTCAGGGTGGTGGCTGGCCACGAGTTATTAAAAATAAAATGAAACAAATAAAACCCCACACAAAATTCCCCACCAAAACCCTTTCAAGGGAGTGTTAGTTGAATAAGCCATAGTCCTCACTGCTGAGCTGGTCCCAGGGTGATAGCCCCTTGATAGGCACTCTATTTATAAATCCATTATGCTAGCATCATGGTGGCTAAGGACAAAAGCTGATTTACCTCTACTAGATAAGTTAGCTGTTTTTCAGGATCTCTTCTGCTATAGATGCTCTCTGGTGAGCCTGAATGTGAGGCAAAGACCTGAGCAGTCTGTCCTCATTTCCTTAGGTCTGTCCACTTGCCTCTTCCTCAGACATCCTTGTATTTCATCCTCTAAAGGTCTACAATGATCTTTCTTTTCTCCTTTCTCTTTTATAATGGCTCTACTGGTTATGGACATAACAGGGAGCAACATCCCTACATCTTTTGAGTCTGAGGATAACAGTAATGTCTGAAATTCCAAACAGAACGTTTGGCTTACCATATTGGCTATTGGGGAACATATCAGGAGCTTCACTTGACTCTTCCCACTCTGATGGCTATTACTCCACAGGTCAGAGAAATAATGTGAGGGTTCTGACAGTTGCTAAATATATCTATTCTGATTATTCACTCAGAGAATGAGGACATCACCAGGAGTGGATTTGTGGACTCTTTGAGCCAATTACGCTCAGTTGAATACAAGATCATTGTGGCATTTTGTGTTCTCTAGAATCACAGTAAACTCTAATTCTATATCCAATAATTTTCTAAAGATCTGGGTATTTCCTTTTCTCCTATATAGTTGCCCTTGAAAATGAATGATCGTAAGTCCCTTTGGGACATAACATGCATTACATAATCTTGTTTTGACACCGTGGGGATCCTTTCTCAAGGGAACCTGACCTTATTTCAGTTGACTGGCTCTGGTTATGAGAACTGGTTCAGAACCAGAGTCAGGTAAGAAATCATAATTTTTCCATTAGGTTGATTGACACTGGGCTTTGCTCATTAGCTCTTGCTCTTTATGTTTATATAGGTTGAGCAACACTCTCATTGGCTGCCCATCTATCTTGCCTCTAGGAATAGGATGGTCTATTAGCCATCGCCATAGATCCCGATGGTCAAGGGCTCCTGATTGTCAGTCTGGCCTTGCTGCCTAGTACAGTAATTATATACATATTGCCTCTAATTATCGAGAGCTGAAACATGGCCTTTGCTCTTCTAAAATTATATCATCCATGTTGACATTAAAGAATCCCATGGAAGTCCTATAGAAGCATCTTCTACTATTACTTCTGGACCACAGAAAACAGCCCCTCTGAGTCTCTCAGTGATGCCTCAGTGAAAGCAGGGTCCTTCAGTCCCTCCTGTGAACACAGTCAACTGGTAGATTCTCTGATCTCATATAATTAATCTACTATAATATTTCTATTCTTTGAAATTCCTGGCCTTTTTTTCAGTATCTTCTAAGGAAGTCTGGAACAGTGGGTCTAACACTTTATTTTATTATTAATTGGATCAGTTTTTAAAAATTGTGGTTAATACATGCAATAATTTCCAAATTAATTGAAAATTGCTGACAGTCATGTTCACCTTCCTCATATACATGCTATATTTCTGAATTGTTGTAAAATAAAAGACAGTCTTATGCTTACTGAAATATGCTCAGTAATTATCCAGACATAAGAGACATGTTGGTATTTCCCCTGTCTCCCATTTTGTCTCATCATTCCTCAATCAAGTCAAGTTTTTCTTGCAGTACTTTCATTCTCACTCTTTCTTGTCCTGAAAGAAACACTTCCTTGATAAAAAGACTCCTTTGAATGAGAATGCAATCAGCCTATATCCCTACTCAATAAAGCAAAAGATTTATAAACGAAAATGATAGAGGCTGTTGACCCAACATATGAGATGTCAGTGAGGGTGGTGCAAAGAAATAGTGATAGCATGAATACTCCTACTATCTCAGGTCCTGCTACTTCTTGACTATAGCTTTCCTGCCCACTCTGGGCCATATGACTTAGAAGGAGAACAGCATGTAAGAGCATGTTCAGTGATATGTTTTAAAAAAGCAATTATACTTTCTCTTTTCTTTCCAATATTGTGACATTAGCTTGCTTCTCTTCTGTAGCATGGAAGTGCACCGCTCATATCTCCTGCTGTGGGGCTCCAGTTGCTGTTCTTCTGGATTCGCCATCACATTTGTGTCAGGACTATGATTCTTGCAAACTGTTCCCAGTCAATGACTGAGCATGGCAACAGTACTAAGGCAAGATTCTGGCAAGATGTGGGGCTCTTCCAGTGGGAAACTTTGCCTAGGACTATACTGCAGTTCAAGACTCTTGCAGCCCAATTCTTCCTTCTCTCCATCTTTTACTAAATGTCAGACCCACATCATATTTAGAAGGCTTTCCTTGCCTCTGCTTTCTTCCCTAATACATTACCTGCACATTGTAGTAGTTATTCATTGGTATATAACAAAATTAGATACTCAACTTAGTGTCTCATAACACACATTTATTAGCTCACAGTTATTGTGGGTCAGGAATATGGGCATGGCTTAGCCAGGTCTTCTGCTTCAGATTCTCTCATATGGCTGCAATCAAGTGCCAGCCAGTGCTTGAGTCTCATCTGAAGCTCAGCTACAGAAGGACTTGTAAGATTTAGTTTCTGTGAGCTGCTCTACTGAAGGCCTCAATTCCTTGCTTACTGTTGACTGGAGGCCTCCCTTAGTCCTTTGCCACTTGGTGTTCCTACTACGATGGCTCATTTCACTAGAGTGAGTGAGTGAGAGAGAGAGAGGCACTTCTAGCAAGATGGAAATCACAACATTTTGTATCTTAATCACAGATATGACGTCCCATCATCCTTCCATATTTTATTTGTTGAAAGCAAATCACTTGGCCAGACCACACTTAAGGGTTACATAAGGCATGAGCACCAGGAGGTAGGGATCACTGGGGTCATCTTAGAGGCTGCATATCATACACATCTAATACCATTTTAATGCCTGCATCTCAGAGGACCCATGATCCTCGAAGGACCTAAACCAACACATCTTGGAAAACAAAATTCTAAAAAACGGCTTTATTTACTGGGACATTTGATTTTAACAAGGAGATAATCTCTAAACAAAAATGGATTTTTTGTTATTTTTGCTATTTTAGTATGAAAAAGGTGATTTATGCATTATAAATTAATAGAATTTTGTTTCATAACTGACTACAAATGGAATGAATGGAACTCAAATTGAAATCATTATAGGTGGGAGTACTAGTTCCTTGGTTAGGGTAAGTCTATAAGCATTTTACTTTTTTTCTTTCACATCAGTTGCTCAAATAAATGCATCAGAACAGTTCCTACTGGTAGGAACAAACTCTTCAAGATTGGTGCATGGGAATGTGGATTGGTGAGGTAAAAAAAACTGTACACAGGTGAAAATATACCAGGTACTTTATTTGTCATGACAAAGTGCAATATTATGCAACTAACAAGAAATTAGTTTGAATCCTTCATATACCAGATTAATAGGGAATTGTTTTTATCTGAGAGAAAGTCCAGTGGTATAGGAGGCAGGTAGAAACTATAAAAATATTGTTATAGACTTTTACAAACAGGAAAACCAAGACAAATAGCATCCAAATCTTTTCTTTTATCTTAATAAACATGTGAATAGTAGAATAGAGACCAGTTTATGTTCCAGCACCCTGACCAATCAACTGTTCTTTCTATTATAATACATCTATTTTGAATCTCCGAATTACCTGAGGGAATTTGGCAAGTTGGCCAGATTTCAGAGAAAAGTGACTGATGTATCAAAGGAGTAGAGGCTCTGCAGGAAGTTAAGAGCTAAATAAGAAAATCTTGGTATAATTCCACAGGGATATATATTTTTTTAAGCTTTGTCTGAAATAAGGAAGGAATAAAAAACTGAAATTGGGAAAAGATAAATTCAGACTGACTATCCAATCCAAGGCAGGGGGTTGAGGATTATTAAAGGAAATAGTGAAAGTTCATTATATGAGACAATGAAAACCTAGCCCAGCTGTGGTGTTCCAGCATGCACCCAGAGTAATCCTATCTGGGCTCCAGGGAGTAGTCTGACCTGGGTAGCAATTTCCCGCTTTAACTTAGAATCTCTATTATTGCATTAGTTTTGTGCTTTGGCTCCAGGCATAAAATAGTTTGCAATGGTGACTGTCCACTATTTCCTGTCATTGAATTTGTATTTCTGTGAACTGCCTCATGTTCAGGGCTGCTAACATCTTCTACTTGCCTCGCAGCTCTGAGGAATCTAATAGACATTTTCACGCTACAGTATGGACAGCTTACAAAATAAAAAGCTTGTGTTGGGCTTTGCGGTGTTCATGCCAAAGATATTTATCACTTATTGTTACCTGTGGGTTCAGATTGATACAGGAATGTCCTTGTTCAAAAACTCTCCCATGTGACCCCCCCAAAAAATATATGTATATGGGAAACAGCCCTTTTTTATGAAGTGAAAGATTTAGTGCTAAAATGATAGGGAAACAGCTCCTGAGTGTGAATGAAAGTTTTGGTTAGCAATGTATATAAATGACAGATGAGAGGTGGGATTACTTTCCTTTCATGAGGGTTTATGCAACCATTTTATTATTATTGTACAAAAATTTTCCTCTATTTTCTTGGAGTTTGAACTCAAGCCTCAATTCCTTAGGGCTCTATTTTGCTCTACTCCATAGTAGACTAACTGGAAAGTCTGAGTTCCAGCTTTGCAAGCTACTGTTGACCTTAGCCCTCAAGGTGGCTCAGGGCACCTGGAGCTCTTGGACAGTCACCTTGGGCTGGGGATGACTTGTCCATTTTTCTCAGTGTCTGCCATACAACCATCATCATGTAGGCAAACCATGCCACATGCAAGTCTGGGCAGTCCTGCTCTTTTCTATGTATAATCCTTCTAGATCACTTTGATGCCTTGGAACATACAAAGAAAGTTCAAGAGTCAGATGTGTTATATTTCCCTTTATTGACTCTATTTCTCACAATCTTCTTTCTTCCAACTGAATCTTGCATCTTCTCAGACATAAAAATATGTATGTCCACTTCAGAGTTCTGAACATTTCTAATGAAAATAAGTCTCCAATTTAACTTTATTTCAAAAGATCTTCTTTAGCTAAAATAACTTCCATTTCAGTTTATGATGCAGTAGGAAAATAAAATTTCAGATGAGAAATTTTGAGATCTAGCTAGACTTTTTGCTATTAGATGAATCACCTAACCTCTCCGGGCCTCATCTTTAAAAAAGCAAAAAGTTGATGATCTCCAATGGCCTTTCAAGCATTATGAATCTAAAGAAACTCTCAATTTAGTCATGCTACCCTCTGGTTATTAGTGTTATTGCAAATGATTCATGATCATATAACATAGAAAAACACTGTAAATATTAAAATATATATTTTTATTACAGACAATATAGGGTTTATATAGTTAATACATGAGTAGATACTTCATCTTAGGCACTGTGCTTGTAATAGGGATGCAAAGTGACTAACTCGTAGCCCTTGCTCCTAAGAAGTTCATGTTCTAGTGGTGACAGACAATAAACAGAAAGTTACGTTCTATATGGTGAGTTGATGATAGAGATGATTCTACATTCAAGCTGCTTTACCAAGGCAAGGATGGATGCAACCTCCCAGAGGTGCCTTTGGTTTGACAAAGGGATATGAGGAAGACAAAGTCCTGGGAGCTGCTTCTCCTTGACTCAGCTGGTTCCACATGCATACTCCCTGTCACCGTGGCTGAAGTCCTGTCTTTACCCCAGTAATTAGAATGGACCTGATCACATAGCATCTTGGTGCAATCCTTCATCATGTTAGGAAAGATCCCCTCTGGGTGTGAAAGGTGGGAAAGCATTTTAATTTCTATGTACGAAAGTTCACCTTGTACAAAACACTGATGTATGAAAGTCACGGATTATGGATAGCCTGTACTTGCCATCTGTTACTTGGCTTTCAGGAAGCTGGTACTATTATATTTAACTTTTGAATTATTTAGGGCAAATGTAGCAGTTCAGGAGAGAATGATTACTATCAGAAATTAATGCTGTAGAAACAGGAAAACCTTAACATTTTGGAAGGAAGAAGAAAAGTTCTTTGAGTAATAAAAAAATTTGAATTGAGAATATTTTTTAAATGTAGCTTTGTTATTTCCAAGTAAACGACATATCCAGTACTTCCAGGAAACAGTACCAGCAGCTGTTTAGAGTCTGGGTGCTTCACCCACTACCTTCTTGGACTGGGATCTGGTATTTACCACTACCCGTTTGAGCTGGGCCCATTTTTAAAAAGCTTTAACTTCTCTCTCCTTCAGTGTTTTATCTGTGGAAATGTAGGTTTGTAATAGAATATATCTAACAGAGGATTAAGTGAACCATGTATGTTAAGCCCTTGACAAGTGCTTGGCTTTAGAAAGCACTCAATAAGTTAGCCTTGATAGTCGCCTTGATGGAGGCCTTTCCTCAACTCACTTTCACATCTAGCATCTCATCTGATCTAATTTCACCACAAAATGTTAGGTGGATTTTGCTAACGATGGCCTAGAAAGGTGAAGTGATTTGTCTAAGGAGAAACAGCTGATTTATGTACAAATTGTGTTCTTTCAAGCACCAGAAATCTCACAATAAAAGACATTAAAAATTATGGCTTGCCGATTCTTTTAGGCCTCCACTTTTCCTATCAAGTCTTAGTCTAGAGAGATGTTTTCATTCAATTTCCATAGCTTCCATTTACCATTAGCTCTAGTGCAGCAACTTATCGGCCCCTAACTCTGGCTGGGCAGTGAGTTCGTTGAGGTCAGGGCTGTGGCAGGTTTGTATGTAATTCTTTTGACTTCTACAGCAAGTGCTCAGCCAGGGTTCTGTCCCAGTCAGTTTGACTCCTATGCCTGTGATCTTAAATACAATCTTCTTAAGTCTGTGGTTGGTAAATAACAGAATAATGCAGATTAAAGAGAAAGTTGTGTTGCAATTGTCCTAAGCAAGAGGAGCCAAACGATGGAAGGAGGGTTATAACTTTCAGCAGGAAAGGACACACCTCAACTCAGTTTTTAGACAGGTAGGAGAACCTTTTCAGCTCTATTTCAGGAAAGTTCAAAATGAGCCCTTGTACCATGATTCCCTCCTTAGAAAGGAGCACCCCTCGAGTTGCAGGATGCTGAGCTCTTATTGTCAGAGCTCCCCCTGTATCTGCACCCCGACTCCAAATTCTTGTACACTTTTAACGCCCCTTGCGGTGGCCTGCAGCCCTGCTGAGGTCATATTTATTGTTTGTTATTTTTGCCAGTTACCTCTCAAGGTAACAATGATTATTTTTGTTACTCTTCTGTTCACAAACTTGCATAGAATTTGAATGATCAGTTGCAACTCTATTTTCCCCATGAGCCTATTATTTTTAGTGAGCAGTTTTGCAGGGTGCAAGATTTGTCAGGAACATATATACAAGTGCTATAGAAGAAAAGCCTGTAAAATTGCTCTCAATTTTCAATACAATCCCATGTCCCTTACCTGAAACAGTGGAGTCAGTGACATTTTGAGATTTAAATATATATATTTAGATTTTAGAAAAGTAATAGGTGCATAGATTATATATTTCATCCATAGCCAGCGCAGTGCATTCAAATTCATTATAGTAAGTGGGATGAATGAAAATTGGAAATAGCTTCATGTTAGTTTAGTCATATTTTGCCATCAAATGAGTTGTGAAAAGTACTTTTGATTTTTAGAGCTTTGTGGAATTTGGAATTGACTGCCTGGGCATCTCTCATGGCCACCTCCTTTCTGCTGCTCCAACTTCATTGTCACCTGGAGCCCCGTGAAAGCCGGCCTCTCAGAGAGGCAAATGGCTTCCTGGGCTGCCTCTGGGGAAACAGAGAATGAGCTGCTAACCTTCGGATTTCCGCAGTGTGTTTGGTAACTCTACCACAACTTTCCGTTGGACGTTCCATCCTGGCTGTGGAAGGGAAAATAAGGACACTGCATTTGACCGTCTCTCCCTGCCCACCTCTTCCTCTTGGTTCCTTTTTCCCACTCTAGAAGGGCTTTCTCCCTCATGCCCAAGGGAGACTTCTCTTATGTCATAGTGTCGTCCTGTGCTTTCCTATGACTTACATTAAAATCACTAAGAATTGAGTTCAAGTATTTAGTAAGAGAATTATTTAATGAAGTCCCATTAGAATTTCATCATAAAACACATTCAAAAGAAATTGATTCCACAGCATGGGCATCAGGGGTAGCATTCTATAGTATTTTTAATATTTGTTAGATTTCATGCTGTATATGAACCAAGTTGTTTCAAATTAAAAAAAACCTGAATTTAAGAGTGAAAATTGACTTCTGTATTAATCTGTTTAACTGCTATAACGAACTATGATACACGGAGTAGCTTATAAACAACATTTATTTCTCACAGTTCTGGAGCCTGGAAATCCAAGATCAAGGTGCTGGTGGATTTGCTGCCTTGTGACAGTCTACTTCCTGATCGATGGCCATCTTCTCACTATAACCTTACATGGTGGAAGGGGCTGAGGAGCTCTGTACGGTCCCTTATATAAAAGCACTAATCACCTTCCAAAGACTGCCCCGTCACCCCCCAAAAATACCACTGCCCTTGGAGATTAGGGTTTCAACATATCAATGTTTGTGGAGGACACAAATTTCAATTTATAGCAACTTCTTTCTTAAGTTGGGTTTCACTTTCCCCAAGGACTAGAGATTATCTAAAACAAAAATAATTTAGTTCAATATTCAAAAGTATTAAACCAACTTAATCAGCATGATAGTGTTTAAATGTAAGTCACATGACTACATGTATATGTTTTATATATACACATGTGTTTTTGTGTATGTATATTTTGTGTATATATATATACATATACAAACATGTATTTATATTGTGGCATAGAGCATTTCTTGATTATATCAAAGTTCATGACAAAGTTCATGAGCCTTGTATCATCACCTTTTAGCATAAGAGCCATTTAACCTATTAACTATTTAAAAATTTTATGGGCATCCCAGTTTTAGGAGTATTCTAGCTGCATGAATAGTAAATTGCAAGTATTTTATTTAGCAGTGGAATAGTGTTCTCCATTTCTCTCCATATTCTGGTGTCTTGTTTAACCTACTATTTAATGAATTCTAGAAGTAACATATTTTTGAAGTGGAGGTATTAGCTGGGGTATCTCACGCTTCCTCAAAACTTCAAAAATCAATACTACTTATCACACACACATACATATATGCACTCACACATTGGCAAACTAAAAGTAAACCACTCAGCCTCTTTTTGGGAGAGTTGGTAGTTGGGTAGTTCATCTTTGAGATGAAATATTGACCTAGGTTTTGGAATTGGGGAGAGGAAGGTACTAAGGGAGTTGCTATGCTGAAATAGTAAAGTTCAAGTAACATACAACTTTCAGGAACAAATCCCTTCAGTAACTGTGGGACTGTTTGTGTAAGGAGGACACAATGTCTACTCATCATTAATATGATCGCTTCAATACACATTATCTGTGAGTGGTGAACGAAACTTACTGCCAACATTTGCAAGATAAAATATGTGGCCCGACAACTGCAGGAAGAAGAACTATTTCCCCTGATTTTCTCCTCTAGCCATAATAATATTAGAGGGATCAGAGATTTTGATCCTTGCTTCCTGTTAATATGAAGGGAGGATATGATGGGTCCTGACAAATAAACCCACGTGTTTTAAATACGGTATGTTGGAACCTTGGAATAGGGACATCCTAATACTATTTCATTGTAAGAATGAAAAGCAGAAACCTAAAAAAGGAGGATACTCATTTGCCATTGTGCTGGTGGGGGATTTATATTCTAGTTTCAACACATGGTGGAGACTCTTTGTTAGACTGTTTCAAAGCAAACCAGGATAGTGGTCCATTTTCACCATTTAATAAAGGATTATTTAATGAAGTTCTATTAGAATCTTATCATCAAGAGAAACTGGTACCAGAGCAGAGGCATCAGGGGTAGCATTCTGTAGTATTTGTCATATTTGTTGAAAGTTGTTCTTTCACATACATCTTAAGCATGCATTGGTACTAGTTTACATGTAAAATAGTATAACTCCCCCACATTAAGTCTTTGAATTCATTCTTCCCTTTATGTCCATTATTTTTGCCAATTCTTTCTTCTTCCACTTTCTTTATTCCCATAGCTTAATTGAGTTCAAAGAGAACACAAAAGAATGTGAAAGAAGAAAGGAGAGAAAAATAAAAAGGGGACTTCTTGCATTCTGTGTACCTAAGCAGGCACTTTTTGCCTGGCACAGGACATGGTAGTTAAGAGAGCAGGGCGCTGGAGATAGTGTTTGCGTTTAAATTCCAGAGCCACCACCCGACAGCTATGAGAGCCAGAGCGAGTAACTCAGCCTCTCCGTGCTGCCATTCCTGTGTGTAAAGGCAGGATAATAGTGCTAACATAGTGGATTTTTAGGTGATAGTCTTGGTGGTGTGAGGATTAAATGAATCGATCCATTTAAAACACCGAGAACAGTGCCCTAAACAAAGCAAGCACTAAAATTACCTACTACTTTTTCCTCTAAGTTTTGAATTATCTATATGCACTGCTATTCTTTTCCTTTTTTGACACTTTTGCAATTTTGCTTTTTGCCCCACCTCTTTTCCTGTGTTTTGACTTTGTAACTGGGCCCAGGAGGTGATAAAGAGTGAGACTGAATTCCAGGTCTAGGGGTAGAAGAGTGACTAAAATTGACTAGTCTCCTGTCCTCCAGGAGCCTACAGTCTACATACTGAGGGCAGCATACAACGAAAATGAACAAGGTAAATTCAGAAAGTGTGGAGTACATAGATGGAAATAAAACAGTGATGAGAGGGAGGTTTGCGAGGGTAGAATCGATGAAGTTTAGATGAAATGGTGACAGAAGCTCTCTCTCGGGAGATGACGTTAGATAAGGAAGTAGCCATGCAAAGTTCTGGTAGAAGAAGAGTCCAGGAAGAGGAACCAGAGATTAGCAAGTGAAAGGGTCCTGAAGCATAGACTGGCTCGGTCTGTTCAGGGAATACAGAGTATAGCCAGCACAGCTGGAGCTTAATGAGTGATAGAGAGTGTGATCAGAGACAAGGCTAAAGAGAGAGAAACTGGAGGAAGACTATGTGAGTTTGCAAATGAGAGTAAAATATTTAAGTTAAGAGCAGGGTTTCCCAACTGCAGCACTATTAACATTTGGACCAGATGATCCTTTTTTGAGAGGGACTGTCCAGTGCATTATAGGATGTTTAGCAGCATTCTTGGCCTCTTCCCAGTAGATGCCAGTAGCACTCACTCAGTTGTGACAATTAAAAATGTTTTCAGACATTGTTTGTCTCTGTAGGGACAAAATTGTTCATGGTTGAGGACCACTGATTTAGAGTATTTTCAACAGGGAACATGATCTTATTTACATTTTAAAAATATAATTTTGTTCGGTTTGTAGAGAATGAAGTGTTGAGAATAACAAGTAGAAATAAGGAGACTAGTTCTAGGAAGGAGATGATAGTGTTTGGAGTTGCATGGTATTGGTAGCTAGTATTTTTTCTTAATAAGATAATATGAGTAAAAACTTCGTAAACTTTGCAAATTATAAAGCAACAGTATAATACTTTGCACATAGTAGGCATTCGGTAAAGGTATATTGAATGAATAGATGAACAAATGGTTGTCTCAGTGTCGTTATTGCTACCATGATCAACATAGAATATAAAGTCCATGGGCAATAGAATGGTGGCTTTGGCTTCATTTTCAATGATGAACTGGTAGGTAAGATGATTTTGGCAGTTGAAGTTCGATTCTGTCGATAAAGCAGACTGAAACATTAGAGGGAAATCCTAAGACTAGCAAGGCTCAATTTTGTGTTCTTTCAACTTTGAGTGGCTAGTTCTCATTCTAAACTTGATTACAGAAAAACATTAGTATAAAATACTAGAACTATTGTCAGAAGCAGCGATTATTTCTAACAATTGATGAAAGCCAGCTTCTTTTTTGCATTTTGCATTCTAAAACATTCTCTGAGTATTAAAACCTTTTAACCCGAGTTGATAAAATTGGCTTAGATTTGTGTTCAATTTTTAAAACCTATTTTTTTGGTTGGGATGACTCTTGAGGCTACCTATTGTATAATATTCACCTGCCCATTAAAGTATCAAAAGTGTACAATAGTGACAGAGGACACAGTACCATAGTAAGGGATGGATGGCAAAAGTTGGGAGACTCCAGTTTGCATGTTTCTCTGGGTTTTTCTGGAGGATGCAAAGCTGTTCTGGAAATCTCATAAGAATGGATTTTCCTATGATGTGTCTTTGTTTTCTCCTGCCAAGTGGATTGGAAATATCACAAATAAAAGTGTTTCTTGTGGTATTTTCATATATTCTATTCTAGTTTCAGGAAAAACAATATATGTAAAATATGTAACTATAAAAGACTCCATCTGAAAAATGATCAACCTTCAGGAATGTTTGATTCATTTCAAGATTTAGGTAAAAGTCAAGGTCTTCCAATTCTTTTGTTAAATCTAAGTTACAACTGGCTTCAGGTGGTTGCCACTGGTTTGCCAAAAGATTACCATGCCAAGGGGCTCCTCTTAGTTCATGAGATCTGGGTACTTGGGTGAAATCTACAAACCTGCATAAAGTACTTTTTCGAGGTTTTTTTTTTTAAATCGAATTTTAAAGAATTTGATTCCTGTTAGGGATTTGAATGGCAAAAATCTGTGGAAAAGGAGGTAAAAACATTAAATGTGATCAAATTCCTTAAACTGAACTTTGAAAACTTAAGTAGAAATTCCAGAAAACATTGAGAAAGAGTAATGCTCTTTCTCAGTCATTGGAGGGCAGTCTGGAAGAAAATGACAAAGCCTTTTTCAATTATTTGGCAATACTCAGTGGACTGAACAGCTATTAAAATAATTAGTCTCTCTATTTTTTTTTATCATTTAAAAATTACAGAGATCACTTCCTACATATCTACTTTGTCCCAATTTTAAATAAGACAATATTATATCATTGAATCAAGGACTATGAATCCTCATGGTACTGAAAAGAAAATAAATTTTGTTAGTAATACTCTAAGTTTGAGAAATAAGTGGAGGCATTTAGTTATAAGTCATCTGTATTTTTGACCTTTCACATGATATTAAGATGAATATACAAAAAGTGTTGAATGTGCTAGATTGAAGCAACCCCAAACAAGGCATCTGAGTTTCTATTCCAAGCCCAATGAATGTTTTGCAATGTTTATAAATTTTTTTGCCATCATTTTAATTTTTTTCATTGATAGGAACATGTAATCCTTTGCTGGAGATCTAGTATCATTACCAAGATTCTATTTCCAGTTTAATTAAACTATATATTTACATTGGCAAATCCCAACCGAATTAATAGCCTTGGAACATAAAATGTGATAGGTGTGACCAAAGGCCATTTGTTCTGTCTTTGGGCTTTATGCTTGTTGTGGGTAGTCAAGGCAAAGCTCCCATGTGAGTGTTCATTACTAGGAAGAAAAGCCTTTGCACAGTGGGGTGGGTATTGTGATCTTCTTAGGGAATAGGGGCTAAATCATTTAAGGGGCTGAAGATTTCTTTCGAGGGAAGGATGGCAAGAACAAAATAAATAGATACATGAGTTGAGCCCACCACTGGGAGAAGAAGAATGTCAAACAATTTAACTAAAGTCTTTCAAGATAAATTAATCACTGCAGCACAAATGATAAAGATTAAATGAATTATATTTCTTAGTTAAAATATGTGACCAATGGTAAAAATGTGGTGATGAAATTGAGGCCAGTTGTTTCTTTTCTGTGGTCACGATTTTTCAATACAGTCATGAGTTGCTTACAACAGGGTTACACAGTAAGAAATGTGTCATTAGGCGATTTTGTCATTGTGTGAACTTCACAGAGTACGCTTACACAAACCTAGATGGTATCACCCTCTATACACCTAGGCTATATGGTATAGCCTGTTGCTCCTAGGCTACAAGCCTGTACAGCATGTTATTGTACTGAATACTGTTAGCAGGTATAATACAATGATAAGTATTTGTATATCTAAACAAAGAAAAGTTACAGTAAAAATAAAGTATAAAAGATAAAAATTGGTACACCTGCATAGGGCACTTACCATGAATGGAGCTTGCAGGACTGGAAGTTGCTCTGGGTGAGTCAGTGAGTGAGTGGTGAGTGAAGGGGAAGGCCTAGGATGTTACTGTACACTGCTATAGACACTGTCCCACAAACCCTCCTTCTTCTTCCTTCTGACAAGGCCGGAGGTAAAACATCAAAGTTGTCAATGCTGCTCCATGAACAGGGATGTGGGCTGGATTGTTTGAAAATATTTAGGAGAAATTGGCTGAGTCAGGTGTAGGTCACTGTAATAGTGACTGTCAAGAGGGTGCGAGGGGCGGCCTGAGGATCAGTAAGAATAAGAAATCAAGATGAAGAGAAGGGAACCTGGGGGATTGTCAAGGCAGTGTGGTTTTCGCTATTTTATGTTGGAGCACTGGTTAGAATTTTGTGGTTTTCATAAAAAAAAAAAAGTGTTTAAAATGGAGAGGTATAGAACTGAGGACTCAGTATTCTGACTTTGGAAATTTGTTTTTGGTTCCATTGGTCTTATCTGGCACAAAGAGCTCTCTCTCTGGCATTGAATTGGTAGAAGAAATAAAACTATCTATGCTTTATATCATTACAACCTGAAAATATTTGCAAAATACAGGGACAAGCTGTCTCCACACCACCACAGAAAGTTTTTACTGTAATGGTACTTAATGTTTTAAGGTCACACTTGTGGACCTGTGTTCTTGTACAAGATCTTAGGTCCTCAACAAAACGTTTACAGCACTTACTGTGAAGACTGTTAAGATAGATCTGGGAGGGCTGTAGCACCCTCTGAATATGAGCGCTGAGGGACAGGCTCCCCTGTGCTGAAACAGGTCAGTGGCTGACTGACTGGGATGTAATCTGTGCACTCAAAATCGAGGTTCTGTGAGTGAGAGGAAATCTATTGCAAAGCTGCACAGATATTGCTCCTGTCAAAGAAGAAAAACTTTCCTCCAGAACTATATATCCTTCCATTTCTTACAGGAAATTCAGCTCCATTATAATCTCGTGAGACCACTGTCGCATATATGGTCCATTGTTGACCGAGACACGATATGGCACAAGACTGTAATTATTTTCACTACGCAGCATCCAAAATCGGCCCCAATTGATCTAGAGATGCTGTTTAAATGAACTATTCCTTTGTCAGTGTATCGCAAAGTCACTGTCGAATGTGTGCTCTCACTCCCCACACCTTTTATCTGGCTAGCTACTCAGTTCCCATAAGACTTCTCAGAGAAGCCCACCTTGTGTCTCCACAGCCTCCTCCCCAACTCAACTAGGTCAGGTTCTCCTTTTATATGTTCTCACAGGTCCCTGAACTTTTCTTTACATTTTCTGAGTTATACTTAAATATTTATTTTGTGATTATTTATTACTGTCTATCTTCCCTAATAGACTATATGATCTATAAGAACTAGAAATAATTTTTGTCATATTCACCACAAATGTCCCCATTTCTTGGCTCAATCCTTCACACATATGTCCCTAAACATATTCTGTGTATTAACAAATAACAGACTCCTTACTGCACCAAATTGAAACCATTCAAACAAGTAGATATTTTACCAAAATTCATGTATCCTTTATCTCTGGCTAAAAATAAAAATTTTTTTATCTCTGTTATAGTCTACTCCTAATGATTCTGCTTCCCATCCTAATTAATTTTTGAATTTTAAAGCCAAAGTTCTGTGATCTAGAGTATAGAATTGATTTTTAGAAATTGAAAACAGCTATATGTTATAAAATTCAGTTCACAGTGTTGGTGAAACGTATTTAGTATAGTATTTTTCTTCTTACCTCATTGTAAGGCTCTGGAAGAATAATGCACACCTGTCTGTCAAACAAAAAATGACCAAAAAAGTTTGTTTCACAACTAGCCATATATGGAGTTCAGCTTTAAAATTTCTCTATATCATATAACTTTATATAAAGAGAGATTGTGAGCCATGAATGGGGAGTGATTCACATCCAATTCCCATAAGAAGGTAACTTGACCACTAGGCAGAGAGGCTAGGTTAAAGTCTTTACAAAAAGTTAACCTGAATTTAGGCCTACTATAAAATATACGAATTGAGGAGAGAAAGAAAATTCTCCATTTTGGGATTCAGGGAATGAGGAGGAGGATATATGCACATATTTAATATCGATGCTCTGGACTCATTTTTCCTCCTAAAACAAAACCAAAGAATTATTCTATGACCTAGGACTGACTTTCTGTAAATGTACATTTTACTGATAAGTTATAAATAGTTTATGATGATTTTAAATTAAAACCAGAAGTTAAGTTTGGAACATGGAAGAGATAAATAAGTTAACTCTCAAAAATGTAGTGTCTTGAACTGCCATATCGTATATCAAATCAAAAACTCTCCAGGGACTCTCTCTGGCTGTGATCAGAGCTATTCTTAGCAGGGCCTGCGTCTGCTTTGGTAGGTGGAATCTATGAGCTTTTGTTTTGGTAATTTTACAGTTATGCAGGCTGTTTGTATTGAAATGGCCACTCTAGCTCTCACATTAATAATTGTTAATAATATGATAGTTAAAAGTGGGAGCTTAAATCCCAGGGCACTTGGAGATATTTCAGTAGACTCAAACATTCCAGAGCATAGGTAATTGTATATCAGGGCTCTTTGTAATAATCACAAGGGACAAATAAATACCTCCAAAGGATTAGGACTAAAATTAAGTGTGGAAAAAACTAAGTGTGGTAATGACTGATGGATTAATAAGGCTTTGATGAGAAGGGACGTTAAAAACCAAGTTTCATGAATTTAAATTCTGGTTCCTCTGTACCTTTCAGTGACATGGTGGTATGGAAGAAATAGAACAACTGACCTTCCTGAATCTCAATTGCCACAGCTCTAAAATTGAGTTGCTGAAGTCTATTTTGTGCGGTGGGTATTAAAAGATGCAATGTAGTAAGTGACTGACACATAATAGGTGCTCAATAAATGTTTTACATTATTTAAGAGGCAATATGATGGAGTGGTTCAGTGTTCTTGCTTTATTACTTACTAGCTCTGTGATTAGATCATTAAGGTAACGTAAGGTTTTCCCATCATCTGTAAAATAGGAAAATTGCACACTTGTTTGTGAAATAAAATGAATTAATGTTTGTAATAATCTTAGCATATTACCTGGCACGTGGTTAGCCCTAAATAATGGCAGCTTTGATTGTATTTGGTAACATAATAACCACAACAATAAATAGTAGTATTACTCAATCTTAATATGCCTGTTTTTTATCTCTAGAATTTCCCTAGAGCAAAAATACTCTTTGTGTCTGGTGGCAATACTATTAAAAACAAACAAACAAACAAACCCAAAAAACTCTGGCCACTAGCACTTAGTAGTAAAAGAGGACCAAAGACTTTGGACACTGGAAACATTGCCCTGTAGCTATCTGACCCTTGTATTTAATAGAGAGGATAGTAAATGGAGAAGTAAGTATTACTCTTTTCAAATAAATATTATATTCTTTTGTTTTATAGTGCTTTGAGGCAAAGAGATACCTGATTCTAAGTCCTGAAGGTCTAGCGGTATATTTTTTAAAAGTTTTTACTTACTATTTCAGTTATTTCTATGTTTTCTGTCACGTATTCATTGTTTCCAGGAAGTGGTTTTAATCTTTAATTTATATACACACTCGCTTAGGTGTGAGCCATACCCATTATGACCCCAGAAGTGGTGGTCAGTGTTAGCTAATTACCATCCTAATTTTTAGTGACCCGTTTTCAAACATATAAAACAAGACACAGTAGAGAATATAAGAAGCATTAACAAATTAACCAACTAGTCCCAAACCCTTTTATGCATCCACACAAATACTTTCAAAATTACCTGTAGGGTTACCTCAGTCCTCAAGGTAATCATCACATTAAGAGAAACACTCTTTTCTATTAACGTCTTTATATTTTTATACTCATTTGCATATATTTAATAAGCTAATTCATGATAATATACCTAAAGGAGAATTCTTATCTGTGCATACTTTTATTTTCATTGCTAGAGCCCTCCAAATATAATCAAACAGAAAAGTAAGATAACTAATCAATAGGCAATAGTGTTAATTTTAGAGGTATTACTCTACGTGGTCTAACGTATACTTTTTGCAACCTGCCTACATTGAGCAGCAAAAGAGAAAAAAAAAATGTTGGGAGTGGAGTGGGACAAGTAGCAAAAATTTCTGTAGGGAACATTTTTACTTTTTCAGACTTTCTCAGAGTCAGTTATTATTCTGAACCATAAGTGGGCAACAAAATGTAATTTCTCTTCCAGGTAGAAGAATTAGGTTCCTTTGGAAAATATGAAGTCCTTCTGGGATCCAGGTCACTGCTTAACACTTTGGCAGTGAGACAAGTTCGTGTTTTTAAATTGAGATTGTACAAGGGAGAAAATTTCCAGACTGTTCTGGTGTTATGATCACTGTTAGTGTGGGGATGAAAGGCATGTAAATGGACCATAAGGAGAGGCTGAATTTTCATTTCCCTATTTTAGGTTGTTATAGGTAAAACATGTTCAGATATCAGCAATGCCGTGTGGTCTGCCTAATAGTGTGTGAACCAACAGAGTATTAAATTTTGTTTTATTCCAGGAGACACTCTGAATGAAAGTGTGACATGCTTGCTGAAAGTAAAGTTATGAAGGTCATTTTCTTAGTCAATTGACAGATGTTTAATCACTGTGTTTATGGTCTAGTTTTCCAACCATGAGGATCTTGAATATAGAAATAGGTTTACCTTTCGGGTCTCAGCTCAGTTCAAATTTAACTTCTATAGAGAAAGTTTCTCAGATACTCCTCTTCCATCTATATTTTCTCTGAAAATAATGCTAAGCACAGTTTGTTAATTATATGGAATATAATTTATTAGTGTGGTTGCACTAATGTCTACAGACTTCTCCTTTCTTCTTTTAGACTACCAAAAAGAATCCATAATTTTATAGGCCCAGATCAGCTCTTAGACATTTGTGATGCAAAATCTGACAGAAAGTGGTGCAATGTGCTGGAGGTTAAAATAGTCTCCACAGCAAGGAAGTGAGAAAGAGGGAAGGGAATGGGAATAAGGTGTAAAAGATAAAAGAAGTGAGGGTACAGAGCATTTGCTATAAAGTGAGTTTATTGATATTTGCCACTGAATATATATGTATATGAATATATTTAAATATTACTGTTATTTATTACAGAAATGACCAATGCTTTGAAAATGTTTTCTTTTTAGAGACAAAACAAAGTAAAATCTCAAACTTCGAAAAGTTGAATTAATATTGTAGTTGAAATTTCATACCATAAAATATCCATTTAAACTAGATATCCACTAGATTGAAAAGTATTTCAAAACTATACAAAATTTTCTCTTTATCACAGGATGTTTTGCTTCTATGGTTTATCTGGCTATAAGTAATAGTCCATAAGAGAACTTTGTGTTAGGCAAGACACTTCAATTTTTTTCAGGTAATAGTTTGCTGGCAAATTCAACTACTCTACCTAAAATAGTGTAGAAATAAGAAATATGTCCAGAAAATTACTTACATAATTCTAAATTATCCACACGAGCAACAGAGTTAATGAGCATGGGGTAAAGCATTCTGAAGAGATAGATATTTAAACTTAATGAGATAAAATATAAATTTAACCATAAAGTGGTTGTATTTGAAAGATATAAAGGTTGAGTGGTTCAGGTTCCCTCATATAATATGTAAGGAATTTTCACTTATATGGAAGTTGGGTTGGATGTAATTGCTTGAGATATATCTTAATTTTAATGGAAGGCTTTCTAAAGTCAGATTGCCTTTCTGACTCTGCCTTCTAAATAATAAAAAGCATTAACATTTAATCTATAGACACTGACTCAGACTCTAAGCAAAAATAGAGAGTAAAAAAAAAAAAAAATGAAGATCACGTTAAACATAGTGCCACCACAGGAATATTCACAGTTCATCATCTACTGGGCTGTTTTATTTGGAAAGATCTGCCCTACAGCTGGCTATTTTGGGCTCCTAAAACACTGAGTTGGGCACAGTTGTGCTACAATGAGATGTAGGCTTTCTGGTGATAGTTTAATTAATACTTTGTATTCTCAAATCTTTCACTGAAGAAGAGATTTAGGTGAGTTCAAAGGAAGGTTTTTATTACAATAACTATGAGGTAAAAGCATTCATTGATCTTGGTGGGGAAATTAAGCTGTGCAAAAACAAGACTTTTTTTCCCCCCTAAGTCAAATGTGAAGCCAAGGAAAGGGCTGACATTTTATCTTTTGAACAGTTCATTAGTCTATACCAGGGTTTTCATTTACTGATTTCATAAAGGAAGTTATTTGTAAGTGAAGTTTTCTATTTCAAACTTCAGAAGTTTCTTCAAAATATGTTCTCCGAAGGCTATATCAAAGCAAAAATTGTTTGATGTGGCTCAGTATTAATTTATTATACGAAGCAGGGGAGATTTTGGCTGGCAAACCTAAGTCCAAATCATGTTTTAAATGCCATTTGAAAAAAAGAAGCAGGCTGGACAAGTTACTGAAGGTAGAGACCCCTCTTAGTATGAGAATTTAGGAAGTGAAGCTGCTTCCTCATTCATAATGCTAATGAAAGGAAAATCCTAGGACTTGGTTTAAATGATTAATGGGCTGCTATATCTTATAACTGTTGACAGTTTGTTTTGGCACTTCAAGAAGTGCTATAGCATTCATGCACAGTAAATTATGAGAGATTAGTGATCATCCAATTTAGAATGAGCTAATGGCGTGTGTTTGTGTCAGAGATCTTAATTTACGCAATCATGTTCCCTGTACTAAATAAACATGCCAGACTTAGGAAACTATGAAATGGCCATGCAAGAACCCAGGGAGTGAACATGATGGTAATCAAGGCCATGAAGACACAAACTACCTTTCATGTTTTAATTTACATCAGTACATTTGAGGCCTAATAGCAGAAGCTGTTCTCCAGCGTCTGCCAGACAAATGCATGTGTTTTGTTTGTTTGTTTTTTCAGAACATAAAAAAGTTATAAAGCACGAGAACTTGCCCAACAGCTGGACTACAGTCTTTGCTGGGTTAGGTCTCTTCCTAATTCCAAATTTGTAAGCATAGACTTACATAAGTGAGATCCTTATGTTTTGTGACTTCAGATCTAGAAGAAATTACAGGATAAAATAAGGTCATTCCTTAAAAACAAAATCTGTTAAGGTCCTTGTTTAATTCCAAGCCAATGTCACATTACATTTGGCTTTCCCTTCCAAGAAAATGGTATTCAAGAAATTTGCCATGGCCCTAATTCTACAAGTCTAAGTCCTTTCTGCCTTCTGAGATAGATATTACAGAGTTCTTTTATCATTGTTCTTTGCAAGTCAGCACAAATCCCCTTATTAATTCACCTTTTCTGCTCTCTTCAGGGTTTCATTCTATGTAGTAATTGCATCAGATAGGATACTTTGTTCAATCATTTACTTAAGCAATAATATTTATTTGGTATCAACTATGTACTAGACATTTCTCTAGGCCTGTGCTTTTCAATATGGAAGCCACTCACCACATATGCCTGTTGAGCCCTTGAAATATGGCTAGTCTGAACTGAAATGTGCTCTAGTGCAAAATATACACTAATTTTACAGACATAGCACACAAAAGAGAAGGTAAAATATTGTAATACTATTTTTATATTGCTTATCATTTAAAAGATAATCAATATAAACCTTTCTGAAAAATAATAAAAGCAAAACATTGTTTTACCTGGCAGCATCTACAAAGCATGCATATTGAGGCTCTCAGTTTCTCTTGGAGCTAGTCTGTTATTGGCACAAGGTGACAACTCTAGGGCCCTCATGACAGAAACCACTTCATCTAGGCATAGGGATCCTAAAAGAAAAGATGATGACCTGAGTATGTCCACTGTAGTGGGTTGAATGGTGGGCCCCCAAAACATATGTTCACATCGATATCTCTGAGACTTGTGAATATAATCTTATTTGGAATAAGGGTCTTTGTAGATGATTAAGTTAACGATCTCCTTAATGATAATGAGATCATCCTGCATTATTTGAATGGGCTCTAAATTCGATGACAAGTGTCCTTATAGGGTCAGAGGGAAGAAGACAGAAATGCAGAGACAATACCATATATATATATATATATATATATATATATATATATATATATATGCCACCATGTTTTTGGTAATTTGTTATTGTAGTCCTGGGAAACTAATACATCCACTCTTTTCCCCCCTAAAATTCATGGATTAGGTAAATCACTCCTCTTTACCTTGAGAAAGACCAAAAGAATTAATCTAATCTAAGGTTCTTTCTGTAGAAACAAAGATATTTCCTTCCTGTAAAAGGGTGATCTCTTTGAACTTTGTCTTATAGTTCCCAAGTACATAGGTTCATTTTAACCTTTTCACATTATTCCACTCATATATTCTTATCCTTAATCTGTGGCAAATCCATTCAACCTCTTCTTAAACCCTGCTCCAAGATCCAAATAACTCTTCCATACATTGCTCTATATATTATTACTGTTTATTGCATTCATCTGGCATATATTTTGAGAATCATATCTATATGACAATAGTTGCAATTTTTTTCTTGGGGTACTTTGTGAACAAAACTGTCAAAAATCTCTACTCTCCTAGATCTTAATTTCAAGTAGGAGAAGAGAGAAATAATAGATACTAACAATAAATAATATAGCATATTCTAAATTGATAAGTATTGTGGAGCACAGAAAAAGTAGAGCAGGACTCAGGAGGTGGGAGGCTGGTTGCAGTATTAAATCAGGTGGTCAAGGATGGGCCTCGTTGAGAAGATGACATTCGAGCAAAGACTTGAATGAGGCAAAGAGTTAGCCAAGCACATATCTGTAGGAAGAGCATTCTAGGCAGAGAAAACAACTAGAACAAAGACCTCAAAGTGGGAGCATCCCTGGTGTGTGTGAGACAGAGGCCAACATGCCAGGAGCAGGGTGAGTAATGAGCAAAGTGGTAGGAGAAGAAGAATGATGGGTGGCATGTAGGACCCATTAGGCCATTGTTAGGATTTGGCATTTCTTTTGGGTAAAATGAAAAGTGCTTAGAGGGTTTTGAGCAGAGGGAAGACATTTTTTGACTTAAAAAAATGATTTTGGTTACAGTGCTGAGATTGGGCCATGGAGGGGGCATGGGTGGGAGCCAGAAGAGAAGCAGAGAGACCTGCGAAGAGGATGTTGCAGTTGAAAAATAATGTTGGCTCAGACCTAGATAGCCAGTGAAGGTGGTGAAAATAGGTTAGATTTTGGGTCTAATTAGAAAGTATGGTCAACAGAACATTAAAAAAGTGAGAGAAAATGTTAATTCCATATCTTTGGTCTAAACATCTAGAAGGATGGGGATATTTTTAATGAACTAGAAAAGGCTATAGAGAGAGCTAGGTTTTTTTTTTTTTTTTTTATGAGGATAATATGCCTTTCCAACTATATTTTCTCATTATAATATAATTAGCTGAGCTAGTGGCTCCATCAGCAAAGAAATTGAGAGTGCTGCATGCATAGTTCAATTTCCATTTGACTCTGGGGTGCTCTTGGCTCACTCCATTATGGTCATGGCAAAGACCCAAGATTTCCGTAGTTTACTTTTTATTAGTCTGATTCTCTATGAGATCCTGAGGACCTGCATATGGTCCCCTAAAATTATTGATTTCATACTTAAAATTTCTTCTAACTTTCATTTCTTTCTTCCCCCAACATGATAGATTCTCTTTTTAATTAATAATAGCTGCCTTGACATTTTTCTGAATAACATCCCAAATTTCTTTTGAGAAATCATGTCCCCTATTATTTCCCACATTATTGGTTATCATCTTAGTGAAAGTGAGAACCTGTCTTTTCAGTCTTCCATTTGTTCTCTGAGTCTCCAATATCTTTCCAATAAATTCCCTTTCCTAAGACAGTCAAAGTTTGTTTTCATGATTAAAATGAAGTACACTGCAGATAGACATAGCCTTATTTAAATGAGAAAAAATATAAAATTTACTTTCCAATATTAGAACTCCATGTTACAAAAGTTGTATACTTATTTCAGAAAGGTAATATTTATATATCTCTTTCAAATATAGATACACAGTTTTATGTGCAACAAACCTCATCGGATTTAATGCTATGACACCATCAATGATTATTATCAAAGAGTTCGATGTGATGGCCCTTGGTGAGCTCCCTAAACTGAGTTTTTTTGCTCAGACTACTTAAGCTTGATTAGGTTCATGAGCTTAATCATCTCTACAAACAGGTATGAAGGGAATTTTGCATGGAATCATAATTCAATCACCATCGTCATCTATTTAGTCACTTCATGTTCTTCAGCTTTGTC
The DNA here is from genome assembly GCF_902729225.1 of Pteropus medius. NCBI lineage: Eukaryota > Metazoa > Chordata > Mammalia > Chiroptera > Pteropodidae > Pteropus > Pteropus medius. The sequence goes on along the minus strand of NW_024352786.1, from coordinate 5,577,831 downwards.
TCTAAATTGATGATTTATTGTTTTAGTCTTAACTTAGGTTTATTTTTAGTGCTATCTTCAGTCCTATATCAAATTGTTCAATACAATGAATATAACAATACATTGTATAGCCATCTTTCCTCAACAATTATAAAACATTTTTATATTTAAATTTATAAATGTCAATTAAGGTGATTATTTTGGTGAATTTTTATTTACACATTATATACTTCCTTCAAATTATCTTTGTACACACAGCTGCACTAGCATTTTTTTTTTCATTTATGAATCATTGCAAGTAAATTTTGGTGCACCGACATTATAAATGATGAGAGAATATTCATTCTTTTAGCAACACAGTGTGGTCTAGGTTCTTGTGAATTATTACAAAATGAAGTCTTTCCTGTTAAGTAATAAGTACTATATTTTCTTATTGTCAAGCACTATTTTAAGCAGTTCAGATACATTAACTCATTTAATCTTCACAGCAACCATACGGAGTAGACACTGTCAGTATCCCATTTTATAAAAGAGGAAACTGAGGACATAGAGGATCGATGACTTGTCCAAGATCACATACCTCCTGAGTGGCAGAACCAGATTCAAAACTTCTGGCAATCTTCTCTTAGCCATGACCTTACACTGTCTATAAGGATAAATGGTCTGAAACTATGCCCGAAAATCTTGTAACACTCTGGAAACAACGGCATTCAAAATAGAGAGCAAGCCTTAAAAGAGGGCTCCGTAGAACTTCTCACCCTGTGCGTTATAAATGGTTAACAGATCGATCTGATTCCATCAGTCCATGGGCAGGCTCCTCTGTTTACCTCAGTGTGCTGTGTTTTTTCCATGTGTAATATGACATGAAAATGTTTGAGAAGTACAGCAGGTCCTCAAATAACATCATTTCATTTAATGTTGTTTCCTTATATTGTTGATGAGAGAAAAAATTTGATTTCTATCAGAGGCCACTGTCTGTGTGTAGTTCACACGTTTTCCCAATGTCTGTGTGGATTTTCTCTGGGGACTCTGGTTTCCTCCCACGTCTCAAAGATGTGCATGCGAGGTGAATTAGCATGTCTAAATTGTCCTAGTCTGAGTGAGTGTGGGTGAGTGTGCCCTGAGATGGAACAGTGTCCTGTCCAGGGCGGGGTTCTGCCTGGATAGGCTCTGGCTTCCAACCACCGTGAACTGGAATAAGTGGGTTGAGAAATCATTATCTTAGTTATTTTTATTAATCTTTCCTAAATGTATGTATGGCTCACATTTATTTCATGTATAATATTAGAAATGCTTTGGGTTTTTATTTAGAAGTTTGGTCATATTTCAGTGACCAGAAATGTGCCATAGGAAATTAACTCTTGTTTATATCAATTTAGCCTATGGAAAAATTGGTTTTGTTATATGTTATTTTGCTTTTAAGTTGCAGTTTCCAAGAACCTAGTGATGACATTAAGTGAGGACTTACTGCACTCTTTGCTCTATTGATATCAACCCTTGGTATGCGAGCAGGGCCCATTGGACCCAATATTGCGTTTCCTTTTTGATCATTGTATTTTGTAAAGATTGGCATTTTGTGAATTTTATTCTTTCTTAGAAATTTTCTGCAGAACAAAGAGAAGAGCTAACAAAAAGAGGGAGGCTGGTTGTTTGAGAGGGGTGAAAGATCAGATTCACTTGTAGAGCAAGGAGGGATGAAGGGGTTCAAATGGAGGCAATACTTTGAATCAAAGCATTATTTGAGTTATTCATTCAACAAGTATTTATTGATCACATACAATTTACTGGGCTCTTGTCCAGGCTCAGAATAAAGCAGTGAATATTATAGATATGGGTCCCAATCCTCATAAAGCTTAGAGTGTAGCAAGAAATATGGACATGAAACCAATAATTACAAATGTGATAAATGCTATGAAAGGAGAAACATGTTTCTGGTTTTCCATCCCTAAATCCCTTTCCTCTACTTTTCTTTAATTATCTGTGAACCCCAGAGCTTTCTCCTGTGTCCGCTCACCTTTTTATTCAAAGCCTCTGAGGGATCTCATCTAAATCCAAAGTATCACTCAGCCAGTGTACAAGATTGTTTTCCAAATATGCATCTCTTGCTTCATCTCTCTCCTGGGATTTAGACTTATATAGTTAGCTGCCTTTCCTAACTTCATCCATCAATGTCTAGTTGGCATTTTAAACTCAGCTTGACTGAAAACGAACTAATTTTTTTCCTCAAAAGTTGTTTCTTCTAATATACTCCTGATGCTAATGGATGGCAATGTGATCCACCCATTTCCCAATTGAACAGCCTAGAAATTTCTAAAGACACTTCCATCTTCTCCAGTTCCCATCTCTGATGACCACATACTTCTACCAATTGATGGTTTTCTCCTTCTCACTGTCTTATTTTAGGCCATCGTAGCCTTTTGCCTTGTATTACTGCAGTTAATTTTTGTGCTAAATGGTAGGGTGCCTGATTTATTTATGTTTTTAGTTTTATTACTTTTAGTCAGAGACTATCATTTTTACTATTCCTGCTTTTTTGAAATGTATTAAAGTTTTCTTTGTGGTGTAATGTATAGTTAATTTTTGACAATGTGCTACCAGCTTTAAAAAAATGCATTCTTTGGTCTTTGGATGTAAAGTTGGACACTTATCAATTTGCTAGTAATTATGTTTCCTTAATAATTTTGTTATTTAGGTAATTCCTATCTATACTTATTTTTTGTGTGTGTGTTCACTTGATCTATAGAAAGAGAGGTAAAATAAATTTTGACTATTAATAATTAGCCTATTCTTCTTGTATTGATTGTATTTTGCTTGTGTCAATGCTTATTTAAAGTTACTTGTGATTCAAACTATTTCTGTGATTTCTTTGTCTTTTTCTACTCTCCAGCCCACAAAGATCAGCCTCTGCAAGAGTGTTCGCCACTCAGAATCCATCTAATGTACTCTGCTTCGCCAACAGATCATTCCTGGGAGAGTGTGTGACTTCTCCTTCTTCCCGGTTTCTTGTGGGTCTAGGGAGAGCCCTTCTAGCAGTCTATGCACACACTTGCTATTGTTGCAAATAAGGTCTTGTTAATGTTCCCCTTAGGGAACATCACCTGTACTGGAGAATATCACTCTGTGGGCTTGTCTGAGGTGCAGCTGCATACACTTAGCTCTGTTCCAGTGTCCCTTACCATGACATGCAGTGCATCTGGAAGCCTTTGCATACACTGTGGTTCAAAATTACATATACAGTTTGTTAAATTGGTGTTTCTCTTTCTGTTCCTCATTCTATTTGTTGTTCAGGAGTAATTTTTGAAAGAAAGGAGTAGTATCTTTTCTATTTCACTATTTTAAACTCTTAAAGATCATTGCTATTGACCTAGATTCTCTATCTGCACACTTGTTTTTCTCCAGTTCAACCTCAGCATTGCTTTCAGAGTAAGCTTTCTCAGTGAAAGATCTGATCAGGATACAGTCTTGCTTAAAGCCCTTCAGCGACTCCCTACCACTTGCAAGTTACAGTTCACACTCCTTAGCATGACGTGAGATTTTCTTTATAATCTGACTCTTGTTAAAATCTTTAATTTCCTCCCTCCCTCCTTCACAACACACATACCACAGTGAACTGTTTGCAGTTTTCAAATAGTCTCATGATCTTTTTGGTTCTGTGCCTTTGTATATTCTGTTTGCTTGGCCAGGAATGGATGATTGTATTCAAATTCAACTGAAGCATTGTGCTCCTTGGTTTCTTTCATTCTGAGGTCTCATTCGCAGGCCCTGACTGTGTGCTTTGATAGCATCTGTGTGCGATGTTACTTCTTAATTTATGGAATTTTTATTATGTACCAGATCCTGTTAAAGTCCTGTTAGAGAACAAACAGACAAAAGTCCTGCCCTCAAGGATTTATAAAACTATAATATATTGTGAGTATTGGCTAATCATTTTCTTCATTTGCATATAAAGTTCTTAAGGGATTGCATTTTTAATTTTTGTGTCCAAAGTGGATATGGTGGATCATAAATAAATGTTTACTGAATGAGCAAATAATTAGGAAGGAGCTCAAGTAGTTTGTAATAGTCCAGGTGAGAGGATGTTGGTTCTTGATCCAAAGCAACAAAAAAGTGGGCAAAATTTTTGACATTTTTAAGGTGTAAGTGTTAAGTCTTGGTGATGAACAGTTTTAGCATGATTTAGGTTTCTAGATTGGGCTACAAAATGAGGAACTTCAAGGGCTGAAATGGTTGAGAGTTACCGTTAAGTTTTGAACTCTGTAGCACATTCTGAAATTTCAGCTGAAGTATCATGACAGAGCACATGCTGCATTCCAAAAGGGGTGCTGGACCATATGCTAAAACTTCAAAGATCTGAAAATATCCAGAGATGAAAACAGAGAGGATTTTTATGAGAAAGTTTTGGGGAAAAGCTGTGCTGTACGTCTCCTCTTCTCTCTGTACCAAAAGTGGTGGTTAGAGATGGGAGCTACTTCTAAAACCAATGTACGGTGACAGGGCCTTCACTGGGACCGCATGGAGAGCCTTCTATGTGTGCCCTGAAACTGAGGGACAATAGGGCCTTGGTGACTGAGATGAACCTAAGAAAGCTGGAGTAGCTCACAGCAGCCAAGTAGACAGCTGTATCTGAGAAGCTGCATTCCCCTCTGACAGAGGGTCAGAGTTGTTCCAGAGATCATGATATGTAGAACCTAAGTTGGAATAGCAGCCTTGTATGTTTTAGGAAGAAATCCTGACCACGAGAGCAGCTCCTTGGGCCAGTGTATCCCCAGCAGTAAGAGATTGTCGGGGCTGAAACTGAGATGAGAGAAGGAACAGCCATGAGAAAGACAGGCATTACCCATTATTATGGGAGTTGTAATTTGTAAGACTCAATAGGAGAATCTTTGAGGAACCTACAAAAGTATATGTGAGAGAAAGAGCCAGCTGTAAACATCTGCCAGGTAGTAAGATATTTTCTACAGTAACCGGTGCTATAATGTGTTCAATCCCTCTTACCTCTGCTCCTTCTCTTGCCTGGACATACCTGGCAAAGAAAGATAAGAGAGCTGGGGCCCATTCTTCCAAGGCACATGACCAATTCACAGCAGGCCCCAGGAAGGGGAGGAGGAAAAATTTAAAGTTCAATCATGTTTGGAATTGTAAATTTGAAATTGGTCTGAGAATCCTAATTTATGAGTCTTAATCATGTGGTCTGAAAAGTCTTGAAGACTTGAATCTTCCATAAGAGACAGGGTTAGGACTATCATCACACATGGAGAAGGTTTAAAGGGATAAGGGGATATCAACATAAAGCTGTCATATGATTACACTCCAGGCATGCTGCTTCTTAAAGTACCAACTATGTATGCACTTAGGAGCCATTACCTTACAGGTGGTGCCTGAAACAATAGCATGCATGAGACTGCCAGCAATGGATTGTTGAATAGGCGATAAGAGGGTATTTTCAGAGCCCTGGGGTCACCAATATCAATAGGATGGGTAGAAGGTGAGAGGGTACTGCCAAAAAGGTAGGGGAAGGTAAAAAGTGATATCATGGAAATAGGGAACCTGGAAAATCCAGGTACAAGGTATATATTGATTTATAAGGAAAAAATAAATACCAAAAAAATGTCAAAAAGAATATGATATTTTTGTTGTTAATTAACACCTCTGCGGTATTTTTCTTACACTTTTTGACTTCATTTTTTTGATTGCCTCTTCTTTCTGGAAAGACAGGAAAATAATTTAGTCTTTAGGATGGCTGGTAAAAGTTCGATTTTTATTATGAATAATTTATTAATTAGAATTTTATTCGGAATTTTAATTATGAATGTCGCTCGGCTTTATCATTCTTTATTGGCAATGGCAAATAAATTTTTCGGATTATTGTCAAGTTTGGGAAAACTTCTATAAATTTTTTTTTAAGTGTGAACACAGAGATTTCAGGGCATTTAAAATATTCCCATGTAGTAATCTGGCAATTTTAAAACAAGGTCAGAAATTCTTTGACATCTCCCATTGAGAGATGAAGTTACATGTCCCTCTTGAATCAGGGTTGACTTGTGCTTTTTCAGTCAACAGTACAGTGTAAATGAAGCTATGTCATTTCTGAAGCTTGGTCAGGAGAATCATACATTACTTCCTTGGTTACTGGGATACTTACAATTGGAGTTGTGTGCCTCAATGTTACGGGTCTAACTACACAGAGGCTGCCATGCTCTGAGGAAGCTCAAGGCACATGGTGAAGCCAGGTGTAGCTCTTTGACTGACAACCTTAGATGAGCCCAGTCTTCAAATCATCCCATCTCAGGTGATAGAGTTGGGTAAAGGAACCTCCAGATAATTCTAGTGCTCAGCCATTTGAATCTTTCTACCTGAGGCTCCGGGCATGGTGCTGCAGAAATAAGCCATCCTTGTTGTGCAAGTCCAAATTCCTAACTCACATTAAAAAACTCTGTTTTACACTAGTAAGTTTTAAGATGTTTTTGACATGGCAATAAGTCCCCTGAAGAAATACTAGTCTTATACTGCCTTAATTAACATACATTAACATTCAGTTGTCAATGTTTCCTCATTGTAGTGGCATATAAATGTTATGTTATTTTAATTGAAATTAATTTTCCTGTCAAATCAGTAGGAAATTAATAAAAACAAGTATAGATGTGATTTAGCTAGGCCATTTTGAGGGAAGAGCATGAACAAAGATGTGGTCTAGCAAAGATAAGGGGAGAAATTTGGATAGAGTATAGTGAACACACAAGGTGTGATAAGACTGGAAAAGTGTGTTAAGCCCTGGAAAAGAGGGAAAAGCTGCCAAATGCTAGAATATGCTTGCAAATAGACTATTAAATTCTGAGAGGCTGAGGACAGACGAAGTTAAGGAATTGGACCTGTCGATGAATCACTAAACAATTGAAAGACAATATAATATTTTGTTAAGATTGTTAGTATGAGAGTCAGACAATCCTTGTTTTGAATCTTGTTTCTGCCACCTACTAGCCTGTGAAATCTTGTTAGCAATTAATTATATATTAAATTGATTGTCCACCACATAAATAAACCCATCTAAACTTACACTAATGTATTTCTAGCTGAACTCCTTAACTCTATTTCCAAAATGCCTAGTTGCTCAAATGCCACTTAATATGAGGGAACTGTGATAAGGGAGCGTCAGGGTGGATAGAAACAGTAGTCTTAGTTATTTGAGGCTATCTGTCTCACTTTTTCAAGTAAAAAAAATGATCATATGAAGATATTACTGGAGCCCCTCCAAGCATGTTGATCCTTTGTAGATAAGGCCTTGAAGATTAAACTTCATTATCTTTGTGATAAATTTATCTCAGCTAATAGAAATGTGTGTTTTAGAATTAAATGGCATCAAAATTATAAAAGGGGTCAAAGAACATGAGGATTGAAAATCAGTCATTGGTTTTAGCATTTAAGAGTCCATTGCTGAAATATGGAAGTTTCAGTGAAGACTTGAAGGGCATGAGGATGGAAAGCATATTGGTAAAGTTTCAAAAGTTAAGAGTTCAGCTGGATAAAATCCTGGAAACATCCTTCTGGACCTGGGGTTTAAATTTTTTTTTTTTTTCCCTGATTCAATGCCGATAATATATAAAACTCTCTTCAGATGGTCCCCAAAATATCAGTAAATTAGTGAAGCTTCTAGACTTAAGATAATAGCCAAATTTTCAATTGTTATGATTATGCAAATGCTTGTTTAAGTTTTGAATAAAGGAGAGTGGACCAGCTGGGCCCATCTGGCAACAACTGATAGTCTCATCAGAAGGAAAGCACTTTGTCCCTCTCAACAGCTTAATGCTGCCAGAACGTTCACCGTGGCAACTGCCGGATCCTCTGATGGAAGGGCTTGCTTTTGTCTGAAGAGTAGAGAATGACCCAGGGTCCTATTGGGCCTCCAGAGGGCTTAGCCTACTCTACACTTTCAGAAAACCTGATTATGAAGGGGAAAAAAAAGATTAAGGGCTTTCGATGAGGAAGGAGAGGCAAAGAAAGTTTATTTTAGGATAAAGAAATCTTGAACTTGTTTTTAACTAAAAGAGAAGGAAAGAGGTAAAATAACAATGGAAGAAATAGGACAGGGAGGAGATAATTAGTGAAGTAAGGGACATGGCAGCAGAGAAAAAATAAATGACAGGTCAGAAAGCTGAAATTGAAGAAAATTGTCATTTGTATCTCTATTGGTTTTCTATTTACTTGTTTTATCAATTGTTATATCTTCTGGATAAATTGGCCCCTTTATCACAATGAAATGCCTTTTTCTATATCTGGTAATATTTCTTCTTTTAAAGTCTATTTTGTCTGATATTAATATAGCCACTCCAGTTTCTTATAAATTATGTTTCAGTGGTATATCCTTTTCAATTATTTTACTTTCAGGACAGATATATCTTTATATTTAAAGTGGGTTTTTTGGAGGCAACATACAGCCAAGTCTTTTTTTTTAAATCCAGTTTGACAATTTTTGCCTTTTAATTGAAGAGTTTAGATTACTTACATTTATTGACCTAATTCGATTTAAATTACCCATCTTTCTACTTGTGTTCTATTTGTCCTCCCTGCATATGTTCATTAGTCTCCTCCTCTTTTTCTGATTTTCTAATTATTTTATTTGTTAGTATTCCATTTATTTAGTTTATATTTTCATATTAACTGTCTCTTTAGTTTTTAGAAATTGCTCTAGGGTTTACCATGTGCATTTTTAACTTATCACAGTTTACCTTCAAAAATACTAAATCAATTTATATTACATGTAGGAAGTTTATAACTGTATTTTATTTCCCCTCTCATTCTTTGTGTTGTTGTAATCGTTTTACATCTACAGATATAAACAACACAATGCATTATAATTATTTTTCATGAAAAAATCAGTTAGCTTTTAAAGAAATTTTAAAAAATATCTTTTTATGCTTACCCACATGTTTAACTTTTCTGATATCCTTCGTCCATTTTCATAGATCCAAGTTTCCATCTGATATGATTCTTCTGTCTCAATAACTTCCATTAACAATTATTTGCAGTATTCGTTTACTAGCAACAAATTCTCTCAGACTGTTTGCTGAGTATAGAATTCCAGTTTGAGTCCCATTCCCAGCACCTTCAAGATGTCTTCTGTTATCTTCTCGCTTGCATAGTTTACAACAAGAAGTCTGTAATAATTTTAATTTTTGTTTCTCTGTATATAATGTGCCTTTTTTTTCTTCTACTGCTTTAGAAATTGCCTCTTAATCATTAGTTTTCAACAATTTGATTATGCGCTTTGGTATAGTTTTCTTTGTGTTTTTCCTGTTTTGGAGTCATTCAGTTCTAGAAATTGTGCATTTTCAGTTTTTATCAATTTAGAAAAAAACTTTTAGCCGTTACTCCTTCAATCATTTTTTCTGTCCCTCTCCAACTTTTCTGTATAATTGTGTCTCCAATTACGCATAAGTTAAAACACTTGATATTGCCCCTAAGGTAATTATGACTCTTTTTATTTTTATTTTTTCAGTCTTTTTTTCCTCTGGATTTCATTTGGCTAATTCTATTGTTGTATCTTCAGTTCACTCTTTTGTTTAGTTGTGTATATTTGATTTTAATCCCATCCAAAGGAATCATTGTTTTAGATACAGTATTTTTATATCTAGAAGTTCTAAGATGTTTTCATATGTTTCATTTGTCTTCTTATTGTGTTGATAATTTCTTTTAAACCTTTGAGCATATTGAATATAGCTATTCTAACTATGTTTTTTGTTAATTCTGTCATCTCTGTTGATGTCTGCTTCTATTTCTGTTGATTGACTTTTCTTTTTGTTACGGGTCATGTGTCCAGACATTTTTTGCATGTCTAGAAAATTTATTTTATTTTTTGGATGCCAGATATTGTAAAGTTCTTATTGTTCACTGCTTGATTTTGTTGTGGTTTTAAAGATTGTTGAACTTTAGGTAAGTTAAGCTATGTTTGAATTAGGCCGATTCATTCAAGGCTTGTTTTAAAACTCTTAGGACAAGTATAGCGTAAACTTTATTCTATGGTTAGTTAAGCCCCTCTATTTATGCATAACCTCCTGTGGGTTTCTACTCAATTTTCTGTATATGTAATGAGGTCTCTTCACTTTGAATTTTGGAACTCTTTTAAAAAATTTATTTTATTTTTTTGTTAAAAATTATTGGGGTGACATTGGTTAATAAAATCAAATAAGTTTCAAGTGAACAATTCAACAGTATGTTGTATACATACATTTCATTGTGTGTTCACCACTCAGAGTTAGATTTCTTTCCATCACCAAATATTTGACCCCTTTTACCACTATCTACCTCCTCACTTCCTGAAGTTTGGAACTCTTAATGGTGATTATCAGTCCTATGTGCTCTGAGAATTGTGCCCTGGTAATTATTCTATTCTCAGACTCATTGTAGGAATGTAAGATTCAGCCAAAGTCTAAGGGAACCCTTATGCAGATATCTAGAACTTTTTATACCTTTTCTGTACTCTGCCCCCAAAATTGTAGGCCTCTTAGTTTCTCTGAAATCTGATCTCTGTCTCCTTAATTCAGCAAGACTTTTTGGATCTATTTACATTCTATCTCCCTAGTATATGGTCTGAAAATTGTGCCCAGTCAAAATCTGGGGTGATTATATATCATCTTATTTGTTTCCCCTTTCTGAGGGATCACAGTGCTGAACTGTTGTTCATGTTTGAAAAAAATTGTTTCACTATTTTGTCTGGCTTTTTAGTTATTTATAATGAAGGTGTAATTCTGGACCTTGTTACTCTCTAAAAGTGGCTAAAAGTGAAAAGAGATGAAGTGATTTTATAAAGTAATTAAAAGTGGTGGCAATTTGTGAACACAAAGTTAAATACGACATTAGTTATGAAAATATATAGCTATGTGCAACAAATGGCTGATCTTATACATGTATACTCAGTAGTTAAAGTTATTCACAAAGCACTAGAAATATTTTATAATACAGTGCTATTTTTAATTTCTCATATTAGTGTTAAAAATTTTATAAGATAATATTTAGTATAGCATTTGTGTACAAACTTGTTTTTTTCCTAATAATGCTGAATTTCCAGTAAGTAATTGAATAAAACAGGGGCATTAAAGACATTTATTTTTTTTAGAAATTTGTGTTTTCAAGGGAAGCATCAAAATTATAATAATAGAAACATCTGATTTTGTGGCATTTTCTTACATTAAGTACTATGTGTATGTGTGTGTGCATGTGTACTTAATTATGTGACTTTGTAGCCTTTTTAGAATAATTTCTGTAATTAGGGCTCCCAAAGGTCTTAATCTCTTTACTACAATATTGAAAAATAGTAGAAGATAATTTCAACTATAAATTTATTATCAAATATTTTATTCCTGAGAGTCTCATGCAAAATTTGAAGATCAAAGACAGATTTTACTTGTTTTTGATGTTATTGTAGTCCACTCTTCATAATTTTTTACTAATCTCTTCAGATATTCCAAACAACACCTAGCATTAGATAGCAGAGTTAATTGGGATCCTGTATTTCCAACTATACTTTCTTCCTTCAGCAAACTCAGTTTCTAAGTCAAAGGTTACACACTTTCATTTCGCAGGCCAGAACCAGCACATAGACGTAATTTTTTAGCCTGTACATAGTTGGCCCCTATAGTGTTTTTTCCACTCCCAGAACAATCCTGACTTGCCACAATTTTTCAGAGCTGCCCACTTCAGATGGGGCATAATTTCTTCAGGTTGTCATCCTTATAATAACTTCTCATTCTATGGCCATTAATGTTCACTTAATTGATTCAACATGTATTTATTGTGGCCTTAGACCTAGACTCTTTATTCTCTTATGTTACATGCTTGATCCCTGATCTGGAGTGAAGGAGAGAGCTGAGCTAGGGTAAGGAGAGGCAGATAATTCGAGGGGCTGAAAAGTAGTGTTTATATAGGTTTATGCAAGGTTTTTATAGTTTTCATTTCAGGACCAAGCAGTTATTGTTTTTTTTTTCATCTTAACTCAGTGGTCATTTCCCCAAGTGACTAAAAGTGAATAAGGATACACATAAACCTGCATTCTTCAACTATAGAAAATAGAAGGAAAATTGGATCAATAAGGAAGTAGGTAAAAGGCAACTTTCTACAGAAAAAGAGTCTGGAAGGTGGAAAATATCTATTTCCCTTTCCTCTTCCATCAACCTGAGGCAAAAACTTGATACTCTCTTAATTTAGATCTTTGTCATGATATGACATTTGTTTAGAGAAAAATCTGCTCGTACCATAGCTGGTGATTCAGTACAGATAACAATTACTAGCAGAAAAGAGATTCCCTTTTGATGGCTATAAGTGGGAAATATATGTAAAGTATATGTAAAGATATAAAGAGATTTTATTTTACATTTACCTTGGAAGACAAAGAAATCTGAAGGCTCAGAAAACATTTTGTTCTCAGATAATTCCTTTCTTTCTCCATTAATTTGCTTTTCCTTTGAGCAGTGTAAATACTCTGTATCGTGAAACATTGTGTTTGGAGGAGCAATACTTATAGGTTGGACCATCTGGTGGGAGAACTTGTTCCTGTTTTAAAAAAAAAAAACCTTGCCTGTGCATTATGACATCATTCCTTATAAAGGTAGAGATAGATTATTGTGCACATATAACATAATGAATTTATATGAGATATAGTGACTATCCCATGAGTGAAGGAACAAGACATAGTTTGGAGTTGGAGCCTAGAGTGATTTATGAAGGTCATTGTCTTACAAGTTCAGATGCTTTCCATATGGCGTCAGAGAAACCCCCTTATGTACTATATGTATAAAACATATGTAGCAAATTAGTTTCACTTACATTTTTTTTCCTAAATATGTTTTGGTTTAAAAATGACAGTGTCTTGTGTTTATCTAGTCTGTAAAATACTACATTCTTTTTTTCTAAGAGAGGGGTTATTTGTTAATAGGAATTGAGAGTTTTTAAATGAGACAGGCAGAATTGAGTGTGAGTCCCTTTGACACTGGGCCTTGTTGCGGCTTGGGTGCCAGAGTCTTCCATCTCATTGGATTTATGGCTTAACTTCTGTATCACGCTTAACTTGAGTGTGCTCAGCGGTGTGACCTTGTCTAGGAAGAGGAAAAATGGATTGTTCATTTTCCAGCTGTAGTGTATTATATTTCCATCTAATTGCATTTTCAAATAGATGTGAAGATGCAACTACTTCCATTTAAAAGGAAATCGCTCTACTTAAAGAAATATGGAGAATGGATTAGAATTAATATTCAAAATTGAAAGTATTTTATACCTAAAATAATAAACTTTTGTTTGGCCTAGGCAGTAATCCCATTGATGGATTTTCTTTTCATCGTTGTTTTAGTTGTGCAGACTTCAAGCATACATGCCCTCAGTCTAGTCCTGTATTTCAAAAACCTTTTAAGAATTGTCTGACCTTAGAAAACTTTCCCCTATTAGGATCTATAGTGTACATGTTCCATTTTAAGACTACGAAGCATGGATGGTTTTCCAAATTTCATATTTCATTTGAAAAATTAGTAGCACATTTTAAAATATTGGAAACTCACTGGGATGTGACAAAACCAAGGCTGAAAATCACTGGAGCTTTAACCCCAAAGTAAGAGACTACCTAAACATTTTTGTTGAAGAGTTTTTTACGTTATTAAACACAGATCTAGCTGGATATATGCAGTTGATCTGTATCTGACTTATGGTATCTATCAAAACTGAAATATTCAACCAGAATTATAGAATTTTTACAATTGTATAATCTTTAAGTCACGCATTATAATTGTGTAACAATTGTTCTTTGGTTTGAAAACTGATAAGGCATTTGAAAAATAATGTAGGAAGGTAAAAAGTAAAATCTGGGAAGTACATGACTTCTGCATTAGTTGGGCCAGAGCAAAGTATCCAGAAAATTATTAACTAGAGTGAGAGGAAAAATTGAGATTTCTAGATTTAATTTAAAATGTATATGTATATGTGTATGCATTTATATCTCTATATATCTATATATGCATACATTCAAATTCAGCAGTAATATTTAATTATCATTAGGTGACTAATATATGTCAGCTCATCTCGGCAAGGTGTTTATAGACTCTAATCTAATATCACCAAAGCCTGATATAGTACATTAATTCCTATAAGACATTCAGGGTCTATGCACCATGATTTGTGAGCTATCTACTTATTTCTAGTGAAAGATAGAATTGTTTCAGAAAACAATTGTTTTGACGACTAGCTTCTTTGATAATGCTTTTTCTGTGGATAAAGAAAGGGTGCTGGTTTTTAAAACTGTCAATTTAGCTCTTTCAGAATCACTATGATTCGTTCGCTATAGTAAAATTTTCCCTTCAGGTGGCAGGCAAATTTTGATCTCAGCACAAAGCTTCCTCTCTTTCTGTATTCTTCTTCTAGTAGACAGCATACACAGCTGTGTATTATATCTCCATAGCAAAGTCATTTGGGTGTGAGGAAGTAACAGGAGCAGGTCCTCTGGATGTTTTTTTCCTTGTTCCCCATGTTCTAGCTGTGTGTGTCACATTGCTTAGAAGATTTCCATTGGATTCTGATTGGCTTTGGAGACTGACGAAGAAAGATATAACTCTGTGAAGTCTGAACATCTGCTAGAGTCATGAATGGCTTTGGGGATGAACTCATCAGCTGATAGATCAACTAACTCCTTAGCCCAGCTATCATCAGCCAGATTCACTATAGTTGCCCTATTGAGAATTGCTGATGTGTCTCAGTGGACTTGGGGTTGGAAAGTCAGTCAGAGAGCTAATTTCCTCCTGTCTTATGGTGGGGGTGAGGAAGAAAATGAGGAAGAAGGGGAAATGTGAAAAGCCATTTCTGGAGATCTGTTCGAGTTGCTCATACCATGATGTGTAAAACAAAACAAACAAACAAAGAGCAACAAAAAATAGAGATTCATATACCTTAACTCTGATTTCTCCAAAGACAGGATTTGCTAGATCTCAAGGGAGAACATCAGTCAAAATTCTATTTCCGTCTTTGACCAGCCTTTCTCAAACTATGCTTACAGAGAATGCTGATGACCCACTCAACATGGTTTATGATTAAAAGTTAACAAAGATGCTTTTCCCTAATTCAAAAATTAATTTAAAAAAAGCAACAAAAAGAAAATATGTGGAGCAACTGATATGACTAGAATATTCTCAATAGTACTGTTTTATCCTATAACTTTATCTTAAATGATTTAAATTTGGTCTACATTTATTAAACATTACTATTTGGTAAGCAGAATGGTAGGTTGGAAATATGTAAATGAATCATACACAACTCCTATCTTTGATGTTCTAGTTCAATGGAACAGAGAGACACACAGATAATTTCATTTGTTGAGGAGCAGTAGCAGATGAGCCTTAAGCCAATGACTATGAATTGAAAATTTTTCAAATTAGATTTTCTTAAATGTTTTTGAAGATGCAGTGATTTACACACATGGAGCATAAACTGTATTTTCCATTAATCAATATTTTACTAGTTTTTGTGATGGCATTAAATGATAGTTTGGGGAAAATATACCATCTTTAGAGCTGGGTTCAAATCTCAGCTCATGAGCAGAGTAAATTTCTGAGCTTAACTCTTTCATCTTCATTACAGGGTGATAACACTTTCTGTGCAAGATCGTTGAGAGAGTGTGTGGAAAGTGCCAACATCTACGTGCTGGTGTGGGAATCTTTTTTGCTACATTTCAAGTAGGTGGTGGTACAGCATAGTTTTTGATGCTCTCATGATGTGGAACAAATTTTCTGGTAATAAAAATAGTAATGCTAGAAAGAAATAGGGACTCAACTGCTAATAATTCCTTGAGAATTATTATGGGTTGAGGCATAATATGGGGCTATGGTATTGCTAAGGAATTTGCCAACTTTTAACTAGAAAGTTCTCCAAGTCATTACTTGTGGTAACTGGTGTATCACCATTTTATCTTTATAATTACTACTGTGTGATTTTCTAATGATATTACAGAATGAGTTATAAGGCACCACAGGAGTCTTCCAAAGCTGCCTCCTCCATTTAAAAAAATGGAGATTCCAGTTTTTCTATTAATTAGTGACAGACCTGGGAGAACTCAGATGTGTTGAGTTCAGAGATCTTTTTCTATCCTACCTGGTCCCTTAGCTGTGCTTACTGTGGGTGCCCTGGTTGGTTGTATGCAGTGTGCACATGCTACCTTACATATCAGGCTTCTAGGTGGTGATAATAATAATAATTATTATTGTTGTTTACTCTCTTTATATTCCCTTTTACAAGGACTTATTTTCTTTATTTTTCAAATCAGTGCTGTCACTAGATAGATATTTTCAAAGTAGTCTTTATTGCTCACTTAGATTGAAAACATTAACAGTCTTTGGAGCTGTGCTTGAAAACAAAACTGTGTTCGTTTTTTTCAGTAGACTCATTTTTCCCCCTAACAGCTGTCTTTGTTTCTTCTAAATTCTAAACTTTAACAGCATGTCCCTTTTCACTTGTGTGTTAATATTTTTCAGAAATGTTCATTAAATAGATCAATTTTTCCATCCCTTTCAACACTAGAAAACAAAACAAGTTGAATCATGTCAAATGCAAGTAGTCTAGAGGGATAATACAAGCAAAACACTCTTTTTGGATATAATTTAAAAATTTGAGGACCATATCATTTTGTGAATTCTATAGGGACTGGTTAAATCTACTAGAGAAGCAAAGTTCATTATATAGAAACCCAAATACATTTTGTAGCTTTGAGTCCCTCGACTTTAAAGAATATTTTACAGAAGTGACTCAATGATCCCACAGACCACAATTTTTACATTAGGTTGCCAGGGTATCAAAACTTTTGTATAACACAAATTTTAGTAAAGATTTATTGCTTTTAAAATATGTAATAAACTTATACTAATACATAATATAAATTCCCTCACAGCACATGTTATTGCTAGTTAATTAAACTTATTTTGGTGTGTAGAATGTTTGTACACTCAGCATTTCAAAGCACTCCATTGCCAATATGAAACTACTAATTAAGGATTCCCTGAGGAACAAACCCTGATCTAGGAATTGCTTCAGAAATCATCCAAGAGTACTCTAGGAATGGAGTCACTATAATTCATAATAAAGGCTCTTCTGAGTCATCGAAAGCTATTTACTGTTTGTTTACTGGTATTTCCTTTTATATAGCATTTAGTTAATAAACTTAGTGGACTTGTTTGCTACAGATCTATTATTCTGATAATTTCAGGCTCATTACTCATATAATTCTATTCTGTTTGAGGAAAATGTAAAATAAAATGGAGAACACATAAGAACAAGAGAGACAGTTATTGTCAGCAGCCTTTCTCAACAGTTATTTCCTAAGTTTCGTAAGAATTGCAAGACAATCCATAAAAGACTTTACTGCATGAGTTAAGAAACTGCTTTTGAAATTTAAGTTGCAGTTCTAGCTTTCAAATTGTTGCTATCAAGAGACACGGAATTCCCTTTTCATGTTTGTTGAGCTCATGGACCTCATACAGTCAGGTGGGCAAGATTTATCACGTTCTATCCTAATGGGCACGTCCATTCTTGAATCACCAAATACCACAACCCTACCTGGTACCCTTTGTAGGTAAATAAAAGGCTGCTTTTCAGTGTGTTGTCTGTGATGAGTTCCTAAACAATTTTCCACATGCTCTGTAATTTTCCACATATTTTAGGAGTACTTTACTTAGGATCTGGTTAGGAAGCGAGGTTTAATGCAAAGAACAGGGACTAAGAAGAGGAGCTGCATTTTATCCTGGTTTGTGTGGCTTTGATAGAGTGGTCTGACTTTCTTGAATCTTGATTTCCATTTCTAAGATGAAAATAATACCTTCTTAGCCTTTCTCCTAGGATAGTTGTAAGGATCAAGTGAGAAAATGTGCGTTTTATAGGCTCTGATGTACTAAAATGTAAATTGCTGTTATCGTTGGTAATATAGAATTGGCAGATGTGGCTCCTTCCTTTGGTCTCCTGTGGTTGTTTTTACTTATCTTAGCATTCTGTCTGCTCTGCTATTGCTACAATGGCTGCAGTGGTTGCAGGAGCTGAGTTCTGCATGTTCCAGGGCTCCTTCATAAGGTGTTCCTCTTAGTTGGCACCAGCATAACCTTTCCTTCATGTGAATTGAGGTAATCCTTGAAATAGGTGTTTAGCCTCTGCGTTGAAACGTTTTCCAAGAGTCCACTCTTTAAGCCAGTTAAAGTCAGCGATAGCTGTTTTTCATTTCATATAGAATGAAGCCCGAATTACCTTCTGTGGCCATCAGAGCCCCTGTATGATTTTCCTGGCTTCCGCCTGCTGTTCTGATCATCTTAGGCCACTCTCCCTCTTACTCATTCAACTTTGGCCACACTGGCTTTTCTACTCTTCTAATAAGCCTAATGCATTCCTGTCTAGGGGATTGGCGTTTGCAATTTTCTCTGATTGGACAGCTTTCTCCTCTTCCTCCTCTTTAGGTCTTCTCATAGTTGGTCACTTGTTATTCTGGTCTCAGTTCAAATAACCCTATTCTTGGACAACAATTTTCAACTCTTCAATCTCAGGAAGGCCTCTTAACTACTCTTATTCTTTCACATGACCCTACTTTATTTTTCACTACCTAAAATTTTTTATTTTTTTATCTTTTATTTATTAACTTATTTATTATCTGATTTTCCTGCCATTTACTAGAATGTAAGTTTCTTGTTTTGCTCAAAGCTGGATACCCAGCCACCTTCTGATGCGTTGTAGCATTTCATGATTTCTTGTAGAATGGGTGACTTAATAAATACCAGTACTTCCATATAAAAAAGAAAATAATAATAAAGTTTAAACTGGCATGCAAGAAAATGACTTACAATGCAATTATGCTTATTCCTCTTTTGTGAAAGTATTTTACTTTTAACTCATTGTTTAGATGAAAAGTTATCTTAGTTATCTATTATTTTGTTACAGATCATCTCAAAATTTAGTAGCTTAAAACAATAATTTATTATTTCTCACCATCGTGTGGATTGGCTGAGGCTCAGTTAGATGGTTCTTCTTCTGGAACCTTGGAGGGGATGGGGCTAGGGTATCCAAGCTAGCTTTGGGCATTGCCTCATGTGGCCTCCTTTCTCTGTGTGAGAAACTGGACTTCTTACATAATGGCTGGCTTCCAAGAGAGAGCAATCCTAGCGGACAGAGCACAAACTGTGATCTCTTAAAGCACAGCATCCCTTCTGCCATATCTTGTTGGTCAGAGCAGTCATAGAGCCAACCTAGATTCAATAAGAGGAGAAATAAATAGATGAGAGGAATGCCAAGGAAGGTGGAGCCATCTGTATTTCACCGCAAAAGTGATCCTTTCCTGAGAGAGAAGAAAATAATTTAAAATCGCGTGCTCACTGCAGTATGCTAGACACTGGGAATAGAAGAGATTCACAGTCTTTGAGGGGAGATGTGGTGTATAAATCAAGGTATGGAGTAAAGAGACTTAGTCATTCATTGGTGGCCAACGTGTTTTTTTAGGCTTGACAAATACTGAGAAGTTTATCTTGTTCTCTGCATTTCTTAGCTAAAAGTAATTGGTATCTGGGTTGCCTCAGTCTACAGTGATCATGTAGTATGTTATGAAAATGGAAAATAATTCATTCTTCCATTCTGGGAAATTAGAGACTTTCAATATCTTTATAGGATTTTAGTGAATCTTTTAAATGTTTTTCATACGAGCAAGTCTCAATTTTCCATGTAAGTATTGTTGAATCCTGCGGTTAACTTCTATGCATGATTTTAATCAATAGCTTCAGTTTTCTCTCTCATTAAATCCTTTATCAGAAATGCTAAGTGTTCTCAAGAAGGGTGATTTATTTTTATTACCTTTCCTGTCTGTTATGTGGTGTAGGTGCAAAGGCACAGTGTGAGGACAGGTAGGTAGATAGCAGAAAGAAAATGGAGAGGGTCAAGGGACTCAGATAAGAAATTACCTGGCAACAAAAGTATCAAAATATCAGCTCTTATAGAATGTCCTAAAATTTTTTCCTCTACTTATTTGATACCTGCTTTTATCTAGCCTCCCTGCAGGGTCTCATCTTCTTCCTTGGATTCCACCCACTCCTGGATCTCGGGTCTTTTGCTCTTACCATATCAATTTTCTGAGCTTTGAGTGCTCATTTCCAAACATCTGAGGGACATCTCTTCTGGCAGGCCATATAGTCATCTTAACATATAGTCACAGAAGTGCTACTCCAGACTTGTTCCAACAGATTCTGTTATTTGCCCCCTTCAAGACTGTTTTTTTTTTCAATACTCCATACCTCGATTAATGTCACCATCATCTATCAGTCAACAAAGTCAGAAGCACTGGGTCTTCCTTGACTCTTCAATTCATATTCAGTTTTTATTTAACTTGGACATTCCCAACCTCCTGAATATGTTTTGAGGCTCTTTCCTTTGCTATATTCACTGATTTAGTTCAAGCATTCCTCTTATTTCCCCACAAAATAGCATAAATGGTCTCCTTGCCTACAGTCTTACCTCACTGTCTCCTAGATATCTTCTTTAGCTTTGCCAGAATTACTTTTAGAAAAGCTACTCATCTGCTTAAAAATCCCTCATCAATCTCTATTGCCTATTGGTTAGAGAACAAAAACTACTTAGTAGTTTACAGATCACCCATGGTTATTTGTAACCTTATCTCCTACTTTTTAGGCTCCAACTCAAGCCGCTGTTATCCACCATCTCACAAATCTTTTTGCTTGATTCTAGAAAACTTCAGGCTCTTTCATGGGTCCATGCCTAACATACGCTGTTGTTCTAACTGCATAGGTTTCCCTTCTCTGCCATATCTGCCTGATGGACCCAATTCATCTTGTAAAACTTATCTCTATAGATTTATAAGGGCCTCTTGAAACCATTTGACAGCTCCCAACACTATCCTCCGCATAAAAAGATATTTCCTCATTTGTGTAACAATAGCACTTCTCATATAATTTCTTGGCTTAATGATTAAATGCCCTATAATTCTTCTGCAAGTGTTCTGGAAAATTTGAGTTGGACAGTGTAGCTAAATGTCTAAGTTTAAATGAAATTTGATGATCATATTAATTAAAATAATAGTCATCTAGAATAGTGTCTGGCTCTCTCTATGCCTTCCCTTCACTGTGGTTGGCACTTTCTCCTCTACAAGCAACTGTAAATTCAAATCCACAAGAATCATAGTCAAGCTGCTCCTGAACAATAGAGATAGTCCTACATGATTTCCTTCCAGAAATGCTAATTTCATGAATTTTGTTTTTAATTAGATTTGAATCTGGTTACCCATACAGAGTGATCAATGAAACTATCTTCCATCTTCCTTCCTCATCCTTCCCCTCCTTGCTTTTTGTATATATCAATACTTAAATCACTCACATTTGTCATCTACGGCCAATTGAATAAAATCAGTATTGTTTATTAAAGTCATTATAAGTGATTTTATTTTTTGGAATTTAAAATTTTTTTTCAGTTCATTTCAAGAACTCAGAGAGAACAAAAAAGAAATTAGTTGGTCCAAGTTGTTTTCTAAATTACAAATTATTTCCCTTATTCTGTATTGCAACATAAGGCAATTTGTTTAACATTCCTCATATTCCAATTTTTCACCAGTTATAAGATTTGGTTAAATATTAAATATTACATTTTTTTGCTCTATTTCTGATATTTTAATTGATGGATCCATTTTACTTTATTTAAACTTAGACATTTAACACTATTGCCCAACTCAAACTGTAGGACACAGGCAGAATGGTAAATACTGGATACCAATATTGAATGATTTCCTGATAAAAGAAACCTTTTGCTGATGCCATATCTTTTCCTATTCCATCCATGAGTATGACTGTTCTTAGATCTGTGGCAGCCAACTTTCAACCATGATAGTACAAAACAAAAGACTCACAGAAGTCCTACCCTTGACATACTTGAATATCTCAAACCAAGAATAGCAACACCTGTGCATTTAATAACTTTCTCCATGTGAGAACCCCCCCACCCCACCACACCACCACTAACTTGTAGTTTGGTAAGGGTGAGGAAAAGATGGGTGTTCCCACAAAACAAGTCTGAAAAAAAAAATGAGGCTATTTTAGGTGAAAAAATATTTGTTAAAGCAGCTTGAGTTAATTAAATCTCATGTTGGCCTTATTAATTTGCTTTCTTGCCTCATGCCTCTCTCCTCACAACTTAATGTTGGCCACCTTGAAGTTAACTGGCTTGAGTGGTAGGACCACACCCTTAATTTGATGTTTCCTGAGTCACTTCATTCAGCAAAGAAATTTTACTGGGATTTTTTTCTTCAAAGTCTTTTTAAATGCCACATCTTACTGTGTCTAGGAAATAATTTTGGGTGTGGTTACTGGTATATAGAACATGGAACTGACTGAAAAAAAGTAATGAGAAGTTTCCTGAGTATTTGAGGGAATTGATTTCCTCTGAGAACATAGGGCATGCCCCTCAGTGTCCACTTAGATGGGTATCCTTCCAAGATCAGAGTCAAGGGCCCGGAAGAACTGAGGGTAAGGGAGTTGCTCACAGAGAGCAGAATCAAGATTAACTCAAGAACTCTCCCCATCCCCGGACAGGGGGCTAGCACAATGTCTGTCCAGTGACAACGTATGTTTCCCATTCTTCCTCTTTCTGAATGGGATGTTTATTGAAGTTAGACTGTCCCTAGTTTCACCAATTGAATATGTTGAATATTGAGTATATATGGGGAGAAGGAGAGCAGAAAACATATCATTTTAGTCAGTTGGACATCAAACAACAAGGAGTAATTTATACACCTGAGGTGGGGGATTGAGCATCACCTAAAAGTTTATAACTATAACTGTAGAGGATTTTGGGATAGATATGGCCACTGTGTGAAAGACCAAAATGGATATTTGGTGACTAGAGGATGCAATTGGTAAATTTGCTTTTCTTGAGTTCATGAGAAAATTAGATTTTTCAGTTATCCTTATATTTAGAAGTTGGAGTCATAAGTTACGTGACCGGATATGGTATGCACAATGGTATGTGGGTAGAAATAATTTCTGGGCTTGGCTTGGCTTCTAAAAATCTCTTGTGCAGTTTGCCACACCATCTCGTCTCATAAACTTGGAAGTGGTAGATTCCAAGGAGACTCTGGGGAATAGTGGAGCCACACCATGGAAGAAGTCAGCCGGAGAGTATGTTGTTCAAGTTGAGCAATTGTACAACGTTAGGGTGATTATATAATTTATTTTCCAAACCAGGGCAGTTTTCAGATTAAAAGGGGAGTTATTATTAGTAATTGTACTGGAACAATGAGGATACACTGTGACTGTCCAGGGCAAATTTGATGTACAATGGTCCTATGGTATAGGAATCTCTGGGATGGGCTAGGCTGGTTTAAAGGAAAAGAACCAGGCAATCAAAAGAGACAGCAGTTGAATGTCTGCACTGACAGAGGACATTTCACTGCCAAGAAAAATCTTTAGATATCAGATACAGAAAATGGCCTTTCCTGCTTTATGTCTAATTCTTCCTTCCCACCTTGACCCTGGAGGATCTGAAGTAAAATGTAGAGTAGGAAAAGAATACTAAAGAGAAAGTTAGAAAAACATTAAAGGCACAGGCTATGTCTGATTTCCCCATTACTGTTTTGCAAAAGTCCAGATCGATCTATCTATATTATAAAAAACAAAAACAAAAACAAACAACTTTGAGTTGGATGAGAGACTAGAATTTTTATTGGGTTTTTTAAAAATCACAAAACAAGGGTCTTTTTTATCTTAAAGTAGCTGGAAAAATTATAGGATCTACTTAAAATAATAGTGGTAATTAATGCTAACATTATACAGTACTTTTTATGCTGCATTCCAAATGCTGTTCTAATACTTATGTTAATTCAAATATACATATTAGCATAATATATATTATATTAACAAACATATACATTAATTTTAATTAATTGTGAGAGCAATACCCTGTATTGCCTCCTTCAGCCGAACTGCCTCTACAGAGAGCAATTGAAAGACAGTAGCGGAGAAAAATAAAACTGCTTCCTGACTGCTCTGCAATGAGTCCAGCCTATTAAAATGTTAGACATGCATAAGAATGCGGCGTCAGTCAACGATTAGTGATGATCATAAAACGAGAGAAAATCGTGGTGCTAGAAATGTAGATCTGGTATAATACCCCAAACTATCAAAACTAAAAGAACAAATGAGTCTCTTAAGGAGTGAATACACGGTGTTCAAGTCTGAGTCTGTTAAGATATTTCGTATTTATCGCTACAGAACGGGGAGAGGTGATAGCAGTGGGGATTTAGTGAGAATAAAGAGCTTGAGAAGAGAAACAAGGGACATTAAAGACCATCGTGACCCTGGAGCCAAGACTTACAAGAAGAGTCATCACTGTTATAAAAACCAAAAAGGATGCTAGTACGAATAATCATAGAATTTATGTTGGTTCTCTTTTTTATTTTTTAAAGAAACAAATTTCGCCTTGTTAAAATCAATTTTCTGCCCATAGATTTTAGTTTCTCTAGCCTCAAGTGCAAAACAAGAAGCAAGTTCAAATGAAATATCCTTTTCTTTCAGGTTCTACCTTGACTATACTGAACATTTGGCTGGAACTTAGCTGGACCACATCCAGCAATGTTAAATAATCCTAATAAATGTGGTACTCTCTTATTTTATCACAAATAATTTGCCTAACTTTTGTAATTCATAATTGCGAGTTCTTCTCAAGCAAAAGGATATCTGAGACTTTTCCTGATAATTATAGACATAACTGAGAACGAATCAAAACCTTTTTGTGAGTAAAATAAATTCAGTGTTACAAGTCTGAGTCAAGAACGAGGTTTATGACAGGGGTCCTGGATGTCTCTTCAGCTTCCTCTTTGCATCAGATGCCAGAATCCAAGTTGACTTGGTCCAGAGGGTTGCCAGTCTGTGCAGCTGCTCTTCCCATTGCTTCCCCGCTTGCTAGCCATTGGTTGGGTTGTACTGAGGTGTTAGAAGGTCTCCAAAAATGTTTGCAAACTATGTGCTGTATCCTAATAGACCTTGGAGAGGAAAGAAAGGTGGAGATACTACCCTAAACAGATGAAACTGCTGGAATACATTTATGGTTTGTTGGGAGCATGAAATGACAAACTAGAGCAAATGAGCACATTTTCTCTACTTTTTTTTTTTTCTTTCTGTGCTTACTCCTCAAATATCAGGCTGACTTTGTCTACTCTCACTTTGAGGGTGATAGCTTCCTTTTTGGGTGGTTTTAAGGTAATAGCTTTTAAGTTCTTTATTTTCGTTTTTTGTTTCTCTTAACCCTGCCGCTGAGAAAGAGCTTGCAATAAAAGAAGAGGGGGATGGCAGGACATGAGCTGAATCCATTTCTCATTAACTTAGGACTGTACTGGTTTAGAGGCACCAAGTCTGTACCCTGAAACCTAGTTAATTTAGCTTCCACAGCCTGCTTCTCTAATTCTTTATGCCTTAGAACCTTTAATTTAACATATTGTTACGATGGTTAAACTATCATATGAAATTAAGTGCTTATCTTTTACCATATTAGAGGACATTATCTGAGGACACAATGAACTTAATTTTTGTAGTGCCTGATTTGCTCACCTACCTTTTACATTCTCCTATATATTCTCAAGAAAATTTTATCTTACATTCACTGCTTCTGGTATCTTATTTGAGTAGTCTTAAGAAGGTAACTGAAGAAGAGTCCAAGTTAGCCAAGCCTAATTGTAAAAATCTAAGGAAATAGGTCAATTTAGCAAATTTACTATAAGAATTCTACTCTTTCTCTGATTCTTAATAATTGAACAAATTCATGCTTTTCTGCATAGAGGCAAAATTTATGCAGTTTATAAGTCCTGAGTTCTGATTAACTATACAGGACTGTCTTCATTGGCTCTTGCAAATGCCACATTCTTAAGAAGAATCCTGAAGGAGGATCATGAGAATGACACAAAAGATAACTTGGCCATCCTTTTTAAAAATTTAACATTTTATAATGATTTAAGTGTAAGCAAATCAGAGACACATGGATTATATTTCCCTTGGAATACACATGGGTTTGAAAAATTAAGGGAAAACAGGCTTGGCACATTGTGGTTGGGTATTACTGAACATAAAACATTTGGGGAAAATATTTAGTTTTTTTGACAAGTGCCAAAAATGACCAAACTAACTCATCTGCTTTCCCTCTCCTTCGCCTCTAGCATTAGCCTAGACCTAGAGGGCTTTTGGAGTGAGAGGATACAGGGATTTTGTATTCTTTGTCAGGAAATTAACTTTGCCTTATTTCTATATTCCTTCATCTTCGTTACGGTATCTCCTATCACTTAGGGGGATGACTAATTCCTCATTCTGAAGAGTGTTATAATTTTGGGACAGTGTGTTTCAGAGCTGAGCAGATAAATACTGTAATTAACTCGGCAGAGCCCAGAGGCAGTGGGGAGTAGTTAATAAATCCTTATTGAGTCAAATTGACTGAATACTTTAAAAAATCATCTGCCTTGTAGTTGTATTATGTAATTATTAGCTGCATTGTGCCTGGCTGCAAACTCATTCTTTCCTTTCTCCTCTCTTCCATAAATATTTATTGAACACCTATTATGTATAAGGTAACATGCTAAATACTGCCAGGAGCCAAAGATTTTATCTTTAGGTATTTCCGGGTGATGATAACCTTAATATAAACATGTAGTAGATAACTACTAGGTTGTAGATTTTAAAGTTTCATTTTTCTTTTAGGCATTTGCAGATGATTATGAATAACCTATTATTTGCCCTCCTGCTATTAATCAAATTTTATTTATGTGGTGCTTCTTGCAGATAAGCCTCTTTTATACTGATTCTATAGCAGAAGAAACAAAAATGTAATTCATTCATAAATAAGTGGTCTGATTCTACATACTTGAATGGTCTTCTAAAGGTGGGTCTACAGGCAGGAAGCTACCCGAGGGTGATGTTACAGTAGATAAGATAAGACCTTGACCTAATATCTCCTTGGAGCATAGCTTTTTAAATTCTCTGTTATGATGCCCCCACGCCATTCCCATTACCAAGGTTCACTAACATTTAATCTTTAAAAAAGTAATGAGCAATAATAAGTTAATGAAACAAGAGACTATAAGTAGCTTATAATAGGAAGACAATTAGAGGCATTCTAGTCTCCCAAAGTAAGATAAGGGAGACTTATTATCACATAAACAGTTGAGTCTACTTTTTTTGCCCTTCACTACTGCATGCATGGAATCTAGATACAAAGTCTGAACCTAGAAGTGCAAAGATTTATTTTTTCAGGTTTTTGGGAGAAGATCTTATAACTCTCTGAGTTTATTAGTCCTGTTAAAATAAAATTCAGTCAGGTTTAAAGCCTGACCCCACTGGAGTATGAAAGCCTGAAGATTGAACTTTGATTTACTTGGTCTTATAATAAGCACACTATGGTGGGCCCCTTGCCCCTGGTGGATGAGCAGGCATACACTTGAGGCTTCTAGAACAAAAGAAGATCTTCGAGATCCTGTGAGAATGTAAGAGAACTTCTTAAAGGACTCGGCAGTCCTACCATCTACAGTTATGTCTCTGTCCTTGCTTTTTTTCCTTTCTTTCCAGCAAATGGTCACCAGTGAATAAATATCTGTTAATATTTAGAGATTACTATATGATAGTAGTAATGGGTGGTTCAGATTTTCTGTTTCTTCTTGATTCAGTTTTGGGAGATTGTGTATTTCTAGGAGTGTATCCATTTATTACTTATTATCTAATTTATTGGCATTCAGTTGCTCATAGTATTTTCTTATAATTCTTTGTATTTCTGTGGAGTCACTTTTCACTTTTCCTCTTTCATTTATAATTATTTTAATTTGGATCCTCTCTCTTTTTTTTTCTTGATGATTCAGGTTAAAGGTTTATCAATTTTGTTTAGCTTTTCAAAGAACCAGCTCTTGTTTTCATTAATTTTTTATATTGTTAATTTAGACTTTATTTGGATTATTTCTGCTCTGATCTTTATTATTTCCTTCTTTCTACTCACTTTGGGCTTTGTTTGCTGTTCTTTTTCTAGTTATTTTAAGTGTAAGATTAAATTGTTTATTTGAGATTTTTCTTTTTTCTTGAGATAGTCCTGTATTGCTATGAATGTCGCTCTTAGAACTGCTTTGGCTGTGTCCCATAGACTTTGGGTTGTCGTGTTTTCATTTTATTTGTCTCAAAGTATCTTTTGATTTTCTTCCCTTGATCTCATTGTTAACCCATTTCTTGTTGAGTAGCATGTTATTCAGCCTCCATGTGTATTTTTCATTTTTTTTCTAATTGATTTCTAGTTTTATACCATTGTTATCAGAGAAGACGCTTGATATAATTTTCATCTACATAGATTTATTGGGACTTTTTTTGTAGCCTAACATGCGGTCTATCTTGGGAAATGTTCACTGTACACTTGAGAAGAATGTATATTCTGCTGCTTTGTAGTAAAATGCTCTAAAAATATAAATTAAATCCATCTGGACTAGTGTATTATTTAAGGCCACTGTTTCCTTGTTGATTTTCTTTCTGAAAGATGTGTCCACACTGGTGTCAATGAGGTGTTAAAATGCCCTACTATGACTGTATTACTGTCAATCCGTTTATGTTGGTCAATAATTGCTTTATATGTGTAGGTGCTATGTCGGTACATAAATGTTTACTAGGGTTATATCCTCCTATTGAATTGTTCCCTTTATCATTATATAATGTCATTCTTTGTCTCTTATTGTAGCCTTTGTTTTATTGCTATTCCAGCTTTTTTTTTCGTTTCTATTTGCATGAAATATCTTTTTCCATTCTTTTACTTTCAGTCTGTATGTCTTTCGATCTGAAATGGGTCTCTTGTAGACAGTGTATGTATAGATCTTGTTTTCTTAATCCATTTTCTTTAATCCATTTACATCTAAAGTTATTAATAAGTACATAGTTATTGCCATTTTATTAATCATATTTAATTTATGTTTTTTCTTCTTTTTAGCGAAGTCCCTTTAATGTTTTGTTGTAATACTGGCTTGGTGCTGATAAATTCCTTTATCTTTTTTTCTGTCTGGGAAGCTCTTTATTTCACCTTCAATTTTAATTGCTGAGTGGTCTTGGTTATATGTTCTTGCTTTTCATTGCTTTGAATATTTTGTGTCACTCCCTTCTGGCCTGAAAAGTTTCTATTGAGAAATCAGCTGACAGTCTTATGAGAGACTAAATAACTAGCTGCTTTTAAGATTCTAATCTTTAGCATTTTAATTATAATGTGCCTTGTTATGGGCCTGTTTGGGTTCATCTTATTTGTGAGTTTCTGAGCTTCTGAACTTTTATGTTTATTTCCTTCACGAGGTTAGGAAAGTTTTCTATGATTACTTTTTCAAATAAGTTCTCAATTTCTTGCTCTTTCTCTTCTGTTGTTGGTACACTTGATGTCCCAGAGTTCTCTTAAACTTTCTTCATTTTTTAAAATTCTTTTTTCTTTTTGCTGTTCTGATTGGGTGTTTTCTGCTACCTTGTCATCTAAATCACTGATTCGATCCACTGCTTCATCTAACCTACTGTTGATTCCATCTAGTATATTCTTATTTCAGTTGCTCCTCATTGAGCATCCTTATAAGCAATGTTTTGAACTCTGTGTCTGGTAGATTGTTTGCCTCTATTTCATTTAGTTCTTTTTCTGGAGTTTTCTCCTGTTTTTTTTTTTTTTCCATTTAGGACACGTTTCTCTGTTTTCTCATTTTGGCTGCCTCTTTGTGTTCATTTCTATATATTTGCTACATCTCCCAGTCTTGCCCAGGTGGCTTTATGTATTAGGTGCCCTGTATGGCCCAGTGGTGCAGTCTCTCTGACTACCTGTGCCAGGAATGTTCCTTGTGGAGGTTGTGTGTGCTCTCCTATTGTAGTTAAGCCTTGATTGCTGTTAGCACATCAGTGGATGGGATTGACTCTCAGGCTGTGTGGATGGGCCAGGCCTATAGGGTATGAACTGCAGTGTTGGGGCTGACTCCATGGGATTTGTCTTAGTGGGCTCAAGTGCCTGTTGAGATACTTTGGGTGTGCCACTTGTGGGCTAATCAGGTGATGTTCTGTTGTGGTTTGTTGTCAGTCTCTGGGAGTGTTGTTGGTTCTGGGGCCCCTTGAGAAGCCCTCTCTTGCAGGCCAAATTCAGCTGCTGCCTAAAACTGCCTGGGGCTACCTAGGGGAGCTACACAGTAATCTGCAGTTGGTCTCTGCCTATGATGGACCTGGAAAGGCAGAGATCATACTGTGAACTGAGTTTGGTTACCACCAATACCTGACCTGGGGCAGCTTAGCAAAAGGTCCGTGGTACCCCAAGTCCTGAGTCTGCCTGCCTATAAGGCTAAGCAACTGATAGAGACTTTGGATGGTACACAAATTGGGTAGGACAGGGTTCCAGGGAGTCACCGAGGTGAAGAACAAAGATTTCACTTAACCAGTGCAGACTCAGTTTTAGTGCCAGTGCTGAGCCTGTGGCCACTTACAAAAGTCTCAGATCACACTGAGGCTAGCTGCTGCCCATTTCAGGCCCACAGACACCTGAGATTTGTTTAAGAAATACTATAGCTTGGGGAGGGCTGGTTTCCCACCGCTCTCCCCAAGAATTGTATCCAGAGGTTCACAGACCAAGGCCTGTTGATTGTTGCTAAAGGAGCCTCCTGCTGAGACGACTGGGTTGGGCTGGTTGCCCAGCCATGAATATGCTTTCAGCAATTTTCCAGTTTGGTGGGGTAGGGTCTCAGGGAGTCACCAGGGTGGAGCAAGTGGATCTCACCAGATCAATGTAGATTTAGAATTGGCCATGTGGGGGAAGGCTCAACACAGGCAAGATGGCATCCATTTGTTGGCTGCACAGAAGGAGAGCTCAACAAAGGGACAGTGGTGGCTGTCTCTCCAACCCTCGCTCTGAAGCCACACAACTCAGTCTTTCCCTGTAGGTCTCTGGCACCTCCCAAGCTGCTGTTCCTCCAACAAAGCCCAGGGCGAGTGCCTATGAGAGAGTGAGTCTGTGTGCAGGCCTTTAAAGGGGATATCTGGATTTCCAGCTTCCTTTCATTTCATCTGGGTGGTCAGAATCTCCACTGACTTTCACAGTCACATTTTGTGGGGACTCCTCTTTCCAGCACTAGAACCCTGGCTAGGGAGCCCTGGTATGGGGCTGGAGCCTCTTGTTCCTACGGAGAGACCTCTGCAGCCAAGATAGCCCTCTTGATACTCAACCACCATATGTGGGTGGGGGGCCAGCTTGTTTTGTGTCTCCACCCCTTCTACTAGTCTTGATGTGTCCTCTTCTTTTTATACTTAGTTATAGGAGTTATACTGAGCTAGTCTTCAGGTGGTTCTCCAGGTTGATTGTTCTATAATTATAATTTAATGTGGTCATGGGAGGAGGCAAGAAACGTGTTTACCTATCCTATCTTGATTGGAACCTCAGTGCTATACTGTTTTGATTAACGTAGCTTTGTAATATAGTTTAAAATCAGGAAGTATGATGCCTCTAGCTTTGTTCTTCTTGCTTCGGATATCAAGGGTCTTTTGTGGTTACATAGAAATTTTAGCATTTTCTCCATTTCTGTTAAGAAATGCCATTAGAATTTTGATAAGGATTACATTGAATCTTTAGATGACTGTGGGTAGTATGGACATTTAAACAATATTAATTATTCTGATTCATGAACATGGAATATCTTTCTATTTATTTGTATTTTTTTATTTTCAATTTCTTTCACCAGTGTCTGGTAATTTTCAGTGTAGATCTTTCACCTTCTTGGTTAAATTTATTCTTAAGTATTTTATTGTTTTTGATGCTGTTGTAAATGGGATTGTTTTCTTTCTTTCAGATAGTTCATTGCCAATATAGAGAAATGCAACTAATTTCTGTATGTTGATTTTGTATCCTGTAATTTTACTGAATTCGTCAATTAGTTCTAACAATTTTTGTTGAAGTCTTTAGGATTTTCTATATATAAAATCATATCATCTGCAAACAGAGACAATTTTATTTCTTCCTTTCTGATTTGGATGCTTTACTCTGTTGGCCTCTCCATGGGCTGCTGAATGTCCTCATGGCATGGCAGATGCTATCCCCAATGAAGTGATCTGAAAGAGAAAGAGAGAAAGGAAAAGGGAGAAAGGGAGAAAGAAGAGTGACAGAACAAGAGTGCGTGAGCTTAAGATGAAAGTCTCAGTTTTTTATACTCTAATCTGGGAGGCGACATGCCATCACTTCTGCTGGACACTATTGTTCATAGAGACCAACCCTGGTACAATGTGGGGACTTCACAAGGGTAGTGGGCGGGGTTCATCGGGGGCTGGGTTCCACGGTATGTATGTGAGTCAAAAGTAGCAGGGTATTCTTTGGCTTTTTCATTACAGCCATGCAATTGTCAATGTTTACTTTTCTTTCTCTACTATTTGCTTTCTAGGTCATTAATATTTTACAAACAGTACAAGTTTTTTATTTGTTCTTTTCTTCATGGGTCCCAAACAAGATTTCTAATTCTTTCACTCTTCCATTTCAAAAAGGCCTCATGGTTTTTTTCCTACAACTTAACCAGCAGATGGAACATGAAAACCTGGCATTTTAATAACTACTTTCATTAGGTTACATGTAATACCGTTTATAGCTTTGGAAGGGGCCTCAGCCTTCATTTAATCTTCTCATCCTATAGATTTAAAAGTTAGTACTAGAATCCAGGTCTTTGAACTTTCTGCATTTCTTGCTATACCACCTGCCTCATTTGGAATCACTTGATGTTGCCTCCTAAGAGCATTAAACTCAGTTAATTATTCACTCAGTTCCTACTGTATTGAATTCATGCAAAGATGACTAAAACAGTCTCTGTCCTATAAGAGATTATAGTTTGGTTGAAGGGACAGAGGAGTAACTAATAAATTCAATGCAATGTATTAAGGAACATGATATCTTACGATTTAGGGCTATGGTACTTAAGGGCCATGTTATGGATGTTCAGACAAGGAGACCCTGGCAAGTACCTTAAAGAATTAGGAGAAATTATCTAGATAGAGTTTGATAGAAAGGCATTCCTGGAAGAAGGCAAACATGAGGAAAAATAGAAAGGAAAGAAATAGACTGGTATCTATGAGAAACCAAGTAGTTTCATATTTCTGGTGTTCAAAAGAAAAATTAAGGTGAGAGTCGCTGAGGTTAACTGAGTACTGATAGTACTATCACAATTAATAGGCCAGCCAGTCCTATAATCACCTTGAAGTGACTTGGAGACATTTCTTTGTTAGGCAATAATTCAGTCAGCAAATAGTTTTTGAAAACCTATATGCTAAGCACTGTTCCAGGTGTTGGGAATACAGCAATGAATTACAAAGATAAAATCCCTGTCTTACATGGAACTTACATCATAAATGAGAAATTATACATAAAGAGAAGGTAATAAGTGCTTTGCAAAAACATAAAGCAAGGTAAAGGAGAGAGAGGGTGCTGCAGTGGAGGAGATATATCGTGTTAAATGAAGTCACTAGAGTAAGTCTTATTGAGAAGCCAAGACCTAAAGGAGGCGAGTTGTGGTTTAATAGACTGAACTTAGAAGATCATAGAATTATTTTAAAATTTTAAAAATTTCCAATTACAGTTGACATTCAATATTATAGTGAAAATCATAGAAGTCCTGAATTATAATGTGATGAAATAATTATCACAAGTGGAACAGAAAGGACTGCAAATCAGGAATTTCACAAGACACAATGTGTATTGTTTATGCGATATAATGTACATATACCTCTGTCTTACATGCAAACACTGTAAAGAAAGTGAGCTTGACAATACACTAATGGCCATATGAGGCCAAAAGTCTGATTGTCCATGTTTCTTGAAATGGATGCTTTGGAATTCCATGCTCATATTTACTTATTGCTTTATTGATTCATAGCTCAGTTTATAGGTTAACATTTGTGAATGTTGGTGAGTTCATAGCACTGCACTGGATGTTCCTATGTTCACTAGCTATGGCAAACAAAGGAACTGGTTGTATTTGGATATATTTTGTGGCAGATTACAAAATATAATTCAAAACTTTTTACCTCCTTTACCTATTAAGATTGCATATCATATTACCGATTAAAAATGCAAAGAAGAATATCCTTTTAAACTATGACCTGTTTGTTTTATATATATATGTATATATGTAAAACCTATATATATGTTATCAGAAATGTTTTATTGCAAATGGTATATAAAGATATATTGAGTATTTACTCTATTTTCTTGGTTTGTGAAAAAGATAAGACTTTTATGCATACCTTTGAGGAGCTCACAATTTAGGATAGATCAGTAAATAATTATAATAAAGTTTCACATATTCTCTTTAATGTTCAAATTACATTTGATTGTGTGTCTTATTTGTTCATTATTTTGCTTCTAGTACTTGCTAAATTTCTGGCATAGATATTTAATGAATAAATAGTGAACTCTTATCTGAATGATTTTCTTTGTTCATTACCTATATGAAAAACTGCACATAAATCAATCTGGGGTGGTTTAGGTAAACCACTGTGTTATATACTATGTATGCTCAATGAAAGATGATGAGGGTAATGATTGTCCCAATCATTCCAATGCTATGTTTCTACAACTATTCTATTTTGGACAGGCTAGTCCTGTTAATTACTTTATACCCAAGTGGGAAATCATTAAAGGGCATGCCTCTGCAAAGGCGGGGGCAGAGGGATTGAAAAGTTGACTTTCAGTGTTCCTCTTTGTCTTATGATTTATGAGTCTTTAACTGCCAATCTCCCTCGATATGTAAACACATGGTCCTTCTATGTTGATAAATCAAGTTAATTCTATTTGTGTGTTTTATAGCATGCTGTCCCCTTAGGACACTGTATTATATTGACACCATGGGATAAATTTGGACAGACTTAGAAAACAGTCTGTTTTTTTATGATCTCTGTGGGATTTGCTGCTTATTTGGTAATTTGAAAAACTGATTTTTTTTTTTGTACCAGAAACATTGTTTCTAAATTGAAATGGCAAAACAAGAAAAAGTTCCATCTATCACCAGCTCTTTTCTGACTCCATACTACAATTTGGGAATCACCAAGGGCTTCAGAATCAAAAGTCACTTCTTTCTAATTAATTCTTAATTTAAAAGACTTGGGCTTGAACACACATTTTGATTTCTAATATGTTCTTTTGGAGGTATTATTGTTTAAGTAATAATAGGCTTGAACATACATTTTGATTTCTAATGTGTTTTTTCGGAGGTGTTATTGATTAAAGTAGAACCCAGGCACCTGTGTCATTCCTGAGCTGCAATTGTCCCATAGAACCAGGCTTCTGCTTGGATCTCATACTCTCTGGTCTGACCCCTTTTACTCTCTTGGACTGGACATTTCTCCTATTAAACCCTAGTTGATGGTTGAAGAACGAGTTTCGTTAGCTCCTGATGATTCTTTATCCTTAAGGATGGATCCTATTGCTAGTCCCCAGTGGGGAACAGAAGAGAAGAGTTTGTGAAATATGTGGACAAAAGCTTTTGGATGTGTTGTAGAGTAGAAAGAACATGGGCTTTGAAGTCATACAGGCTGGTTTATACTCCAGAATGCCATTTACTAGCTTGGGATTGTTTGATACAGTTCTTGATCTCTTTAAAATGCATTTTTCTAATTTGTGAAATAGGTATTAAGTAAATAAATTATAACTATTGTTAATTTCTACCATAGAACACTACTTCTACAGCTTTGTCAGTTCATCATTCTTCCCTGTGGTGGAAGACTTCTTACTTCTCCTCCCTGCCAGCACACAATGTAGGTTCCAGCTTACCTCACACCCAAGCCAGCCATGTCTAGACACTTAGAGTTTCCTAAGAAAAACAAGCTATATGATAGTCTACCAAAGAGATAGTTGAAAGGCCATGCTTAATTGATTCCTTGTAAGTCTTCTGCGGGATTTCCTTTAGACCTGGGCTGATTTTCGTTAGATCTTATGCACACAAGCATGTTCTAATTTACGTGTCTGCTCTACTATTTCTCATTCTTCCTATTATACATCTTTTGGAACCCTAGTAAACAGCTTTCATTGATGGTTGTGAGGCAATAATGCTCTGTAACTTAGCACTCTTTCTGAATAGTGTGCTAATTGCTTTATAGCTTCTCCTCTACACTATTAATCATGTGTGTGTGTATGTGTGTATGGACTTAATGACTAATCTGTTATACAAGCTGTCAACATTTAGGGGGATAAAAAACAAATAAAATCTATAATTTTTTAAATGAAGCCAACCTATTTTATTGCTGTACTATATTTTGAAAGTTGTTTTAATTGTATAGAGAAGACAAAAGACTTTTGGGAGTATTTACTTTATTCTAACTCCAGAACTGTATTCTTGTTAAGGTACTAGATACCCTGCTGACTGGCAGAAGTACAGAAGGGAGGATGCAATATGTAAATATACCAATCAGATCAATGCAAATCATAATAATGCATTCTTTTATAGGGTCTGGGGGACAGCTGTGTAAAAGAGTGATTTTCATTTTCATAGGTTTGGATAAACTTCTTAAGCAAATCCTGTCTCGCTGATTCTGTGATTCTAGTTCTGTTGTGTTTTACTTTATTTTCCCCTTTTGGTTTTTCTGGGACAACATATGGTGGAAGTTGAAACTTTGAGAATATGTGGCTAGTTTTATTTTCTTCTCTTTGTGGCCAGTTGGATTTGGAACTTTTGTTTCCAATAACTTAGCTCTATGAAACCACAGGAGCAGAGCAATTGCGAGGTTTTCTGTGTGACCAAAGTGGGGGTTGGTAATGTGACAACTGTCTCAAAGGTTTTCTTAGGAAAATATAAAAGATTCAACAAATTATTTCAGTTTACTAAACTTGATGCCATCATTTCAATGTTTTAGTCAGGTCAAAACTTCTGGCCATTTGTTTTATGTGGAAGAAATATTAGTACCAGTATAAAATAAAACATAAAAATCAGAAGGATACTCTGACTTCCCTGGGATCCTAGCAGAGCCCACAGAAAGGAGGAAGTATTGGTAGTGGGAGCTAAAGGAAATCAGAGCTCTCTGCTGACTTACCTAAGTTAAGGGAAAAGCAAGAGGAGAGAAAAGAGAAAACCTTGTTAATAAAGTCCATCAAAAGTTTTTAATTTTTAATCAAGATAATAAAAAAAGAAGCGTTTAAGGGAATCTGAAAACATTTTAATGGCAAGGTACAAGTTCTAGTGGTGAAATTGCATAATCCCTAATACTGAATTTTAAAAATAAATTTTTGTTAAATCTTTCATTCCTAAGCGGAGTAATCTTATATTATCTTCTAAGTGGACTTTAGACCTGAACCACTCAGGATTATTTTCAAAGATAATATTAATAAGATGAAGGTGTTTGGCACATATCCTATTCTTTCATTTTCTAGGGGAAGGTAAATTACAAGAGTGAAAGTCTTTTTTCTTTTTTTTTAATTTATTTTTTGATTATAGTTGGCGTATAATATATCAATTATAGGTGTACAACATAGTGATTAGACATTTATATAACTTACAAAGCGATCACCCTGATAGGTCTGGTGTCCATCTGACACCAGACAAAGTTATTACAATATTATTGACTATATTCCCTATGTTGTACTTTACATTCCTGTGGCTATTTTTATAATTGGCAATTTTTACTTCTTAATCCCTTTCATCTTTTTTCACTCATCCCCCCAACCCTTCTCTCATCTCAATTTGTTCTCTGTATCTATAACTTTCTTTTGGTTTTGTTTGTTTATTTTGTTTTTCAAATTCCTCATCTAAGTGAAATCGTATGAGGAATGTTAAGGTATTAAAAAAAATAGAATGAAGAAACAGAAGGAGGTATTCCAGAAAGAGAAAATAAAGAACATAGGGTAGAAAAAATATTGCAAGTGTTAATGGCAGAGAAGTATTCAGAATTGAAGAAAGACATGAACTCTCAAATTCAAAAATCATAATGGGCCCCAGCAACAAAAACAAAACCCAAAATATAAACAAACAAAAATACAAACCCACACTAGGATGAATTATGGTGAAACAAAAGTTAAAACAAACAAACAAATAAGAAACAAATACCCAAAAGAGAAATACCCAGAGAGAAAAAGAAATTTCCTCTAGAGAGGAATACTCAGTGAAGAAGTCGCGAGGTGGGAAAAGTATAAGAGAAAATCAAGGCTGACAACGATTTCTCATTAACAACAATCTGAGCAATGGACATTAGATGAGACTATAATAATGTATTTAAAATGCTGAGGAAAAGCAACCATCAATCTAGAATTCTAAACCACCTAAACAATTGTTCAAGACTGAGAGCAAAAGAAAATATTTAATTTTGTTTATGAGAAGGTTTATTGTAGATCTTCTAAAAAATTACTGAAATTTTTCATCTTTCATTAAGAATAAAATCAATTACAAAGTGGAATGCAAAGAACCATGTCATGTAAAGCAGTTTATAATCTGAATAAACATTGATGAAAATATAGTAAAATAGTGTCTAACTGGTGGGAGATTAAAAAAATAGAAGAAAAATATTAAATGACAATGATATCAAATTTGGGTGACAGTGGTTAAAAATAAAACATGCCAAGAGCCTTGCATTGTATGAAAGAAGGCATGTTAAATAGAAATAGATAAAGTAACTCAAAACCAATAGGAGTAAATCTAGATGAAAAAAAATTGGACAAATCCAATAGAAATGCTGCTTTAGTAGAAATGAAATATATAACTTCAAAACACAGAGTAGAAAAAATGGAATGAAGAAAATTGGATGAAAGCAATAGAAAAAATAAATGGAGAAAGATAAAAGTTAAATAGGCAAAACGAAATAGTCAAAATATGTTTAAAGAGATGTGTGAACAATTATATCTGCCTGCTGATAATCAGAGATGATCATATTGGGTTAAAAGTGAATCATAAATTCTTTGGTTTGTGAAAGCTGGGTAGTTCCATTAGAGAAGTTGATTGTAAAATTAAAACAAAAACAAAAACAAAAAACAACCCTCAAACCTCAAGGTTTCTATTTTGAGATAAAATGTTATATTTTACCAGGAATAGTAATCTTTCCTTCTCCTCTTCTCCTCAAACTCATGTATCATTTTTCAAATCAGAGATAGATGATACATTTTTTTCCACATGATATGACTGTCTACAGAGAAAGCCACAAAGAGTTTGCAGATTAATATGAACATTAAATGTTTAGGAAGTGATTAGAAGGTCAGTATTCAAATATCAGTTTGTATTTCCATCCATACACATAAACTGAAAGAGCAATAGGAAGAAAAATATACCATTTACAACAGCAAAAAGAATAAAAAAGAAAAAGAAAAAAGATACCCAGGAGTAAGTCTTATAACATGTTTAAGTCCAACATGGAAAATATTTTAAGCGTTTCTTAAAAAGACATTGAAAAGATATTTAAAAAGATGTGGAGAGATACATCATCTTAGTCTGTTTGGGCTGTGATAACATAATAGACTGGGGAGCTTACTCACAGACTGATTAGCTTATAAACAACAAAACTTTATTTCTCACAGTTCTGGATGACGGGAGTCTAAGATCAAGGCACCACCGTGGTTATATATTGGTAAGGATCCCTATTCTGTTTTGCCTTCTCACCGTATTCTCACACGGTGGAAGTGGCTAAGTATCTTTGTGGGGTTTCTTTTATAAGGCATCAATGCCTTTTTTATGAAGATTCTGCCCTCATAACTTAAGCACCAATCAAAGGCCTTACCTCCTACTACCATCATCTTTGGGAGTTAGGCTTTCAATATTTGAATTTCAGGGGAACACAAACTTTCAGACCATAGCATACATCATGTTCTTGAGTAGAGACTCAATATCAGAAGTATGTTGCTTTTTTCCCCTTCAGTCTGTTGGGTAGAAGCATATGAAATTGTCATCTTTGTAGGTCAAAAACAGCTTAATGTGAATGTTAAAAGTCTGAAGTAATATATAAGTGCAATTGTAATTCAAATATAAATAGAATTTGTATAGGAACTTGACAAGTTGGTTCTGTAATTTATATGGAAGAGCAAAGGCCCAAGAATAGTCAAAACAATGCTGAAGAAGTATTATAAGGCAAGAGAACTTGTTCTATAAGGTATCATAACTTATTATCCAGTAATAATAATTAAGATAGTATAACCTTGGTCCAGGAAGAGATAATTAACAAATGGGACAGAGTAAAGCACTCCCCCCAAATTCTATGCCTATTTGCCTATGTGGAAGAGGTTTCATAACAGATCCCTGAGCAATGGTAGACTGTTCAATAAATGACACTGGGAAAATCCAAAAATATGTTAACAGTGAGATTTCAAATCTGCAGAAATTACTAAGCTCTTCTAGGGCAAGAAGAAATGCTGATCTAAGGAAATTATAGTAAGATCTGTCAAGACCGTTGATGTAAAAGTGGCAGATAAGTTTCAGTGTTTAAGATTTGTGGGTCTCAGTTCTGGCT
The DNA here is from genome assembly GCF_902729225.1 of Pteropus medius. Classification (NCBI taxonomy): domain Eukaryota; kingdom Metazoa; phylum Chordata; class Mammalia; order Chiroptera; family Pteropodidae; genus Pteropus; species Pteropus medius. The sequence goes on along the minus strand of NW_024352786.1, from coordinate 5,537,398 downwards.
GTGATCCAGGTTAGCAGCTAGGGATAGGACTCTGGATTTAGAATGTTACATTAATGTAGTAGGGTGCCTGTGCCTAACTTATGTAAGTATGATTCAGCTTATTGTTCTCTGACATATATAAAGCCCATGAGGTCCCCTGGGAAGCAGAAGGGAAGCAGAAGAAGAGCAGAAGCAGAAGCATACTCCTCTCAATAGAACTTCACTCCCTGCAATAGAACTGTGCTCCCCACAATAAAGTAGCCATTTCATTCTCATGTGGGCCTCTGCCATTTCATTCTCATGCGGGCCTCTTGTGCATTCTTCTAAATGGGCATCTCACCACCGAAACCTTCATTTCTCGATCAACTCGGCGTTGACAATATCTGCCTATCCCATGGCACAGAAGCTGTCCATTAGTGTCCAAGTTTGGTCCAGGTCAGATAAAATTCTTTATCTTTTTTTTCTGAACCCTCTTTCCTAGACTTTTTGTTTATGGGCTTCAGGCCCTCAGTAAAGCCAGAAGGTAGTAAGACATGTGAAAAGGTTTTGATAGACTCTCAAAGAATCAAAAGCCTCTAGTTAAACAAACTTAGTTCAGGATTCAGTTCATAATATTTTGTGCCCATCACATGCCAATAACCCTCTTTTCCACAAGACTAAATGCAGGTTTGCTTTCATTAGTGAAAATGAGATGTTCTATAAATAGTGAATCTGGTGCAACAAATATAATACTAAAGAATTCTAAAGACAAGATATTTTGTTACTATTTACTCTCTTGAAATAAATATTGAATTATAAAGTTGAGCTCATCAAAATGATATTCTTTGAAATCTTTAACCAGCTCATTAATAAAATTGCTCTTGCTGAATAACATAGTGAAGAATCTACTATTTGGGTATCACAAAAGGGTGTACAATTATATTGAAAGTCTACATTGTTAGCAATATAAATGTTAGCTAAAAAATAAGTGATGTGAAAGCATTTGAAAATATTAAAATGCACACAGATATCATTACCTGGGATCTAATGATTGCCAATGAATAACTTTAAGCAGAAAGTGAAAAAAACTTACCATCCCTAAAAAGAAATCTGTGCCAATTCTCCTATGTGCATCCCCTGAAGCATCCAAATATATGAACTATGCATCCACAGCTTAGATTTGAAATTAGTACTCAAAAAATGTATACAATTACAGTGACTATATCTCAGACTAAATCTAACCATCCAACCAAACAACCCGCTGAAGAGCATGTAGCAGATTTTGAATTTACCACAAACCCCAGAAGTTTACATCCCACAAATAAATGCATTCCACCAAAAAGCAAACAAAATTGCTTTTCAACATAAGAAGTCCTTTGAGTTTCAAAAAACCCCACCAAAGCCAAGTAAATACTTTATCATGCAAATCAACTACTTTGAGGGAGATGGCCAGTTAGCAGCTTTTCGTGGCTGAGACTGGTTTCAGTTTCTCAGCAGGACAGGATACTTAATGTCACAGAATAAATGACCCCTCTCCCCCATACATCTTGAAGAGGAATGTTTTAAAGATTTTTCAAAAGATCTTTTAAATGAAGCAGTTTCAAATAAATGTCTTTTCCTGTGGCCTCTGAGTTAGCATCATAAAGAGCAGTCTTGATAAAGTGGATATAAGCAGATAGTGTTGGTGTCCTTAAATAGGGTGACACCAATTATCAATTCAGTCATTAGGAAGAAACTTGAAGTTGAAGAAATGAGTATAAACGGTAATGTTCATCGATGTGGCCAAGTCTGCCACTATTGAGTGCATCACTAATATGTCTAGTTATCGAAAAATATTAGCCTCTGATTGTTCAGACTCCAGAATAGAGAGAAAAGAAGTTTGAAATTGCGACTGATTCTTAGGATAATGGTACTAATGGAGGCCCAAATATGCCTTTCATGGGCTGTGTGGGACAGCACAAGTGCCACATTTAGTGGGTACATCATGGGTAAAAGGCTTTCTATGGGCATGAATAAAGAGGACCAAGATAGAGAAGAGGAAATGGGGTGGGTAAATTTTCCATGTTTGGGGTGTTACAGTCCCTGGAAAACTTCAGGACAGAGAATTAAAGAGGAAAATGAAAGAGTTATAATAAGCATCCTATCTGTTCAGATACGGTTCAATTAAAAATTAAGTTGTTTCTAAATTTTGTAGAGTCAGGACTCAGTTTTCTAGAATGTGACCCTGTTCTGGAACTTGGTTCCTGGGGTTTCCAAGTATATGAGGCATTTGGTTTCTTGAGATGATGAGAAAGCTAGCAGGTCAGTGTAACCCTTTGGGATAGGTCCTTAGAGAAGGAACATACAAGACTAAAATTCACCCCAGCAATGCAAGAGAGAGCCACAGGCTACCCACTGTTCAGCTTGGCAAATGTTTGAACGGAGATCATTCACAAGCATGCTATTCCATAAAAGGAGGAAGTCTCTTAGACGCTTACAGAAACTGGCAAAGGAATCAAGCAATTATTACTCCATGCTTAACTTAGCTTAGAAAAGTGTCGAGAGGAAAATAACCTTATGCCTAAAGGAAGGGACGTGACTAGATGTTGGGTGCATCGCATGGTGCATTAGCCTCCCTAGAAGGAAGAAGTTAGTATCTTTCATGACGTAAGTATAGGCAAGACCAGGAAATAAACTTTTGTCTGGGCTTTGGTCACTTATCCACAATATACCCTGTCTTCTGGCCTTTACGCTAATGACAATGGTGTATTTGCTTGTCCTTCACTCTCTACTTGTTGCTCAGAAATTTGCCTGCTCCCAGTAGGCCAATGCTATAGTGAAAGGTTTTTTTTCCCCTTTCTTTTTAAAAAAAATCTTTCAGTCCATTGATCTATCTTTAACTAATGACTTATAAAATAATGATATTATATACTAAAAGATTTTAAAATGCCCTTTAAATCTTTAGAAAAAAATATTACTTTTTTAACATAGATTTTATGTCAGTGCCCTTCTTGGTACATATTTCAATGCTTTGTTAGCTAAATCATCTAATTAAGTGAAACATCCCGTTCCTTTACTGTATCATATTAATAGCTCATTGTTATTTCTGCTTATATCCTAAATACTATATTATACAAAAAAAAAAAAATTGTGAGTATCTAGAGAGCCATTCTGAGTCAGGAATTATAGTGAGTGATGATGAAGTCAGCATTGGCTATTAAAATGGCAGATGCAATCCTGAAGTTGAAGTTGGCCAAGTCCAGTTCTCTGTTTCTTAGCCTTTGGATTCTGAGTAGGTTTTCTTACTTGAGGAAGAGATAAAGAAGAATAAGATAGCACTTAAGGTTTCTGTAGCAAGAGATTTATATTAGAATACCAATCCTGTTTAAGTGGGAGACAACCCTGAATGAAAAACTTCTCTGTTTTTGGATGGAAAATGCACTTTGAAGCAAAAACTCATCTAGTTGAATCTTAGCTTATAATTTCTTTCTAGTGGGTTTTGCTGCACTAAAGCATTTATTTAAAGCTTCGTGAGAAGGGAATATGGGAATTATAGGAGGCAGATATATTTATAATTTGTTGAGTCAACAGAATTCTTTTTATTTTTTTATTACATTTATTGGGGTGACATTGGTTAATAAAATTATATAGGTTTCAAGTGTATAATTCAATAATATGTCTTAATTGCATAGTGCGTTTACTACACAAAGTTAAATTTCCACCCTTCACCATATATTTGACCCCCTCTACCCTTATCTACCTGCTCCCTCTCCCCTTTCCCTCTGATAACCACTAAACTGTTTTCTGTGTCTATGAATTTTTGTTTGTCTTATTCATTTGTTGCTTTCAGTTTCATATTTCACATATAAGAGAAATCATATGGTTCTCAACTTTTTCTGTCTGACTTATTTCATTTAGCATAATAATTTCAAGATCCATCCATGTTGTCACAAATGACAGTATTTCGCCTTTCCTTAAGGCTGAGTAATATTCCATTATATATATGTACCACATCTTCTTTTTCCAATCATCTATTGAAGGGCGCTTTGTTTGTTTCCATGTCTTGGCCTCTGTGGAAAATGCTGCAATGAACATAGCTGTGCATATATCTTCACAGATAAATGTTTTCAAATTTTTTGGGTAGATAGCCAGAAGAGGGATTGCTGGGTCATATGGTAATTCTATTCTTAATTTTTTGAGGACCCTCCATATTGTTTTCCAAGTCGCTGTACCAATTTACATTCCCACCAGAAGTGTATGAGGGTTCCTTTTCCCCCACAACTTCTCCATCACTTGCTATTATTTGTCTTGTTGATGATAGCCATTCTAACAGATGTGAGGTGGTATCGGAATTTTTTTAATGTTTGAATTGTTGGGCTGGAAGCCAGATCTTTGATTTCTAGCTGAAACTATTCGACTCTGTAAACCTATTAGTCTTTTGTATTTGGTGATTAGAATAAGAATTCTTTTAAATCATTCATTCGCTTCTATTCTAAAAGATAAATTCTTTATTCTATTGGTATGTTTCTTGCTTGGTTGGTTACAAAAATGAATGATTTGATTTTACTTCTTTTATTTACTGAAGAATAATTTAATGAAAAAACTGAACAATGGTGACTTTTCCCCCAGAGGCAAAATTATTAGATAAAACAAATCTACCATTTTTTTTGAGTAAGAAGAGTTTAAAAAACATTCCTGAACTTGCCTTTTTGATTTTATTTTAGAGATCATTTCTTGGAGTAAATTCTGCAATTGATCAAGAGATGAAAATTAAGGAAAACAGATGCACTGAAGATTACCTACAATAAGACACTATTGTCATCTTCCCATTTTTTTTTCCTTGAATGAAGGCAATTGATGCTTCATTAACAGTTACTACTTATTACTCCTTAATTTTTTTCCAAGACTGTCATAAATATAAAAAGTTTCTCCTACAGTTCTCTCCTGGGGTTTCTGGATTAGGACTTAGTAACTAGCATTTAAGGAACATATGAAATTATAGGTTTCCAATAATTTGCCTGCTAAAGGAAAAATAAATATGTACTAGATAGCCTTGCATGAAAATAGGTGCCCCATAGATGGGAACTAGATGAATGAATAAAGCAAATGCAATGTTAGTTTATTTTAGTGAATATTTTGATGTTTTAGGTTTGTTTTGGTTCAATAGATTTGGAAAGCATTGGAGAAATTTGTTGATACCTCTTTTTTTCCATTCTAAGCAACAAGTTTAAACATTAATTTTAATATATTACTTCATGGATAAAAAATCTGCAATGAATATGTTGACTTCAGGATAAAATAAACACTTATTAGTCTCCAAAGCAGAGCTCTCCAAATCTGTCTTAATCCAATTTATTCAAACAAGTTTATCACTAATAATATAGTCACTCTGACTTCACTGTTCTCTGCTCCTCTCTATTTTTTGAATGAATAAAATAAAACAACAAAAGACAAACAAGCAAAATAACTGCTTCTGATTTCCAAGTCTAAGCTTTTTTGCTATACTCACATTCTTTTCCCTATCAGTATCTACCAACTCTTCAAGTAAGCATTTTAAAACACTTTGAGATGTCCCTCTTTATAATAAGACTTTGCCAAGGTTCAGAACACTGTGAGAGGGCTATTCTCCAGAACAGAACTCTTGCTGGCCCTCTGCAAACCATCTGGCTTCTCAATGCAGCTGTCAGAGCTTCCAGCCTTCGGTAAAAGCCCATTCTCTTTTGCGTCTCATGCCAGCATGCTATACTATTCTCTTTCCTTTCCTTACGGATGCCGTTTACTAGTTTCTTAATTATTTCCCCTCACTCGTCAAAGTCTTTGACAACTTTTGAGACAGGATTCACAGTTGTCCTCTCTACCTCATCTCCTGTTAGAGTCAAAGTATCAGTGCACTTGTAGAAAACAATCAAGTTTTCAAATTCTAGCCTTCTTTTTCTCCAGTTAATTTTATTTCCACTTCGTTGGAGTCATCCATTCCCGTAGCTACACTGTGAATTTTTTCAATAGATGGGTATTTGAATATCATAATTTCATATATCTCACTCTGACCAAATCTCTTGTTTGTTAAGCTTCCATTCATTTACCCCAGCTACCACTAGAGCTGCTCTCAGAACATTCTAGTCTATGGATTTCTCCCATTTTCTCCCATCATTTAACTTCCTCCACGGCACCTTAGTTTTTTATTCAGCCTCGTTTCATGGCTAGAATAGTATATGATCTATTTTTCCACTAAGTACCTGATTCCTTGTACTCCTATCCTTCTACTGTGCCAGTGGCATTTAGGAACTCAGTCCAAAATCAGAGCCACAGTACTATTTCTTGAGATCTCCACATGGATGGTTGGAGGCCAGTAGTTCAAGTCTTACCTTCCTGTAGTATGGCCCTGCTCAGTTTTATGAATGTAGCTCTGTTCATAGGTTTTTCTCATACCTTTGGTTAACTTTCTTTCGTGGGCCGTTCTTGATTTGCTGAATGGAATCATATAATATGTAGTCTTTTGTGAGTGGCTTCTTTCACTTAGCAAAATGTTTTCAAAGTTCATTCATATTGTAGCATGTATCAGTAGTTCATCCTTTTTCATTGCCAAGTGAGGAAATGGATTGATGGTAAGGAAGTGGTGCTATGGCTGGGTTACATGGTAATGCTAGGCTTAACATTTTGAGAACCAGCCAAATTGTTTTCTAAAATGGCTGACCCATTTACAATCTCACCAGTAATATATGAGTGTCTCAATTTCTACATATCTACACCAACACTTACTATTGTCTTTTTTATTATCGTCATCCTCCTAGGGATAAAATGGTATCTCATTATGATTTTTATTTTCATTTCCTGAATGATTAATGATGATGGGCATCTTTCTTTTTCTTTTTTTTTTTTGTGCTATTTTGGTATCTTAAAGAAATGTCTAATCAGGTCCTTCTCCCATTTTAAAACTGGGTTATTCGTCTTTATTATTAAACTATAGAAATTCTCTACATATTCTAAGTACAAGTCTTGTCACATCTATGATTTACAAATATTGTCTATCATCCTTTCTTGATAGTGTTCTTTGAAGTATGTTTTTAATATTTTAAAATACAATTTATTTTTTCTTTTGTTGCTTGTGTTTTTTTTCCCCTGGTTTTATTTAAATATAATAGACTATTAGTTGCTCGTATTTACATTGTATATCCAATGAGTTTTTTTCCAATTATAGTTGGCATACAATAATATATTAGTTTCAATTGTACAACATAGTGACTAGAGATCTACGTAACTTGCAAAGTGATCACCCCAATAGTTCTAATGCCCTCTTCCCCTTACATATTTATTACAACATTGTTAACTATTTTCCTTATGCTACACTTTATATCTCCATGACTATTTAGTAACAATTTGTACTTCTCAATCCCTTTGGTATTTTTCACCATCCCCCCAATACCTACTCCCATCTAGTAGCCCTCAAATATTCTCTGTATCCATGAGTTTGTTTCCATTGTTGTTGTCATTGTTTATTTTGTTCTTTAGATTCCACATGTACCTGAAATCCTGTGGTATTTTTCTTTATCTGACTTACTTCATTCAGCCCAATACCACCATGGCAGTATCTTTGTCCATTCCCTTCCTTTTAGTCTGTGTGTGTCTTTTAACCTGAAGCGAGTCTCTTGTAGGCAACATATGTAGGGATCTTGCTTTCTTATCCATTCAGCCACTCTATCTTTTGGTTGGAGCATTTAATTCTTTTCCATTGAAGTACTTGTTGATAGGAATGTATTTGTTACCATGCTTTATTCTTGCTTTTGATACATGTTTTTTCTTCTTAAAGAAGTCCTTCCAACATTTCCTGTAATACTGCCTTGATGGTGATAAATTCCTTTAAATTATTTTTGTCTGGGAAGCTCTTTATCTGTTTTTCAACTCCAAATGATAGCTTTGCTGGATAAAGTATTCTTGGTTGTAGATCCTGGGTCTTCATCACGTCGAATATTTTGTGCAAAGCCCTTCTGTCATGCATAGTTTCTTTTGGGAAATCAGCTGCCAGTCTTATGGGTGTTCCCTTGTAGGTAACTATCTGCTTTTCTCTTGCTGCTTTTAATATTCTTTCTTTGTTTTTAACCTTTGGTATTTTAATTACGATGTGTCTTGGTGTGAGCCTCTTTGGATCCCTGGTTTTTGGGACTCTCTGAGCTTCTTGGGGTTGAATGTCTATTTCCTTCACCAGGTTAGGGAAGTTTTACGTCATTATTTCTTCAAATAGCTGTTTAACATCTTGTTTTCCTTCAGATATACTGATGAGATGGATATTCTGACCTTTAATAGTGTCTTATATGCTCCTTAAATTATTTTTATAGTCTTGGCATCTTTTTTTTTTTTTTTTTGCCATTCTGATAGAGTGTCCTTGGTTTTCCCATCCTCTAGATAGGTCATTTGATCCTTTGCTTTATTCACTTTGTTTATTCCTTTGTTTATTCCATTTAACATACTTCTCATCTCAGATAATGTAACTTGCAAAGTGATTACTCCAATAGATCTTTTATAATTTCCGTTTCCATTTTTATGTTTTATCTTTATTGAAGTTCTCTACGCTTCCCAAAAGTTCATTGAGCATCTTTATAACCAGTGTTTTGAACTCTGCATCTGTTAGATTACTTGACTCCATTATATCTGGATCTCTGTTCTGTTCTGTCATATGGTTTCTTCTTCTTTGTCTTCCCATTTTGGCTGCCTTTCCATGTCTGTTTCTACGTACTAAGCAAAGCTCCTAAGTCTCCTTGTCTTATTAGTGTGGATTTGTAAAGTAGGTGTCCAGTGGCACAGTCTCGAGAGAGGTTCAGCTGCAGGCCAAATTTAGCCCAAGTCTGTGCCCCTCCAGGGCCACCTTTTAAGATTCAGCAAGCAATCCAAAGATGCTGTGCTTATAGTTGCCTCAAAAGACCACATCAGCAACCAAGGCCAGCTGCTTCCAGTATGAGTCTAGGTGCTGTTCAGCAAGGAACACTTGACTTGCTGAGGATCTACCTGGATGTGGCTTGGGTGGGGCTGCGAGTTGGGGGAGGTGTGGTTTCAGGGAATCCTCTGGGTGGAGTGACCTCTGTTATCCAGTTTGATGACATCAGGGCTATGGCAATGCTATGTCCTTGCACTGGGAGCAGGGAGGGCTCAACAAGGAACAATGGATACCACTGGCACTTCTGTACAGAGCGAAGCTTGCCTCAGCCCTTACTTCGACAATGTCTCTGTGTAAGTCTCTGGTACACCTGCACCCAGCCGAATCGGCACTGGTGCTCAGAGTGAGCAGGCTGGTCACTGTGAAAATCCGCTTGTGGACACAGCCGCTTTAAGAAGCTTCTGCTACTGCTGCAGCCTCAGTCTCACTCAGCTGCTTGAGACCCAGCAGCCCCGCGTTCTTGCCCCATCCTACCTTCTGCCATTGCAGGGTGATTTCTTAGATTTTTCTCTAGTTGTATGGCTTTTTCATCTAGATCCCAGATGATTTTTCCTTGCTGTTCGCTCCTTGTTTCTGTCACAACTTTGATTTGGTCGCCAGAGGGATGAACAGTGCCTCAATCATCTATGCCATTTTTTCCCCCCTCCAATTATGTGCTCTTTTGGGTTTGGCTTCTCTTGCTCAGCAAAATATCTTTGAGAGTCATCCATGTTATTGTATGTATCAGTAGATTGTTTCTTTTTACCAATAAGTAATATTTCATTGTTTGTTTTCCAGTTGATAGACATTTGTGTTTTTTAGTTTGTGGCTAGAATAGGGCTTTTATATGTGATTCATGTCATGAAAAGTTTTTTTTTTTTTTTTTTTTGAGGGATGAACATTGTTATTTGTCTTGGATAACTGCCTAGGAATGAAATTGCTGGGTTATAGGGTGGATGCACTTTTAATTACATAAGAAACTGCCAAAAAGTTTTTAAAAGTAGTTGTTACCATCTTATACCCTCCACCAGCTAAAGGTGAGGATTCAGATTGTTCAAAATACTTGCCAACATTTGGCACTGTCAGCCTTTTTAGTGTTAGCCATTTAGTGTGTTTGTAGTAGTATCTTACTATGTTTTTTACTTTTAAAATAGCTTCTTGAGGTATAATTAATGTACAATAAATTGCATGTGTTTAAAATGCATAATTGCTAAGTTTGGACATATACATGCACTTGTGAAATCATAATCACAATAAAAATAATGAATGTATCCATTATTTTGATGCACTTGTGTAATTCCTCACTCCTGGGCTTCCTCTCCTTCATATTCAGGAAACCACAGATCTGCTTTCTAGTACTGTGCATTAGTTTGATATTCTAGAATTTTACATTAATGGAATCATAAAGTATGTACCCTACTTTTTCTGGCTTCTTTTACTCAGCATAACTATTTCGAAATTCATTTATGTTGTTACATGTATCAGTAGTTTATTCTTTTATTGCTGAGTGGTATTCCATTGCATAAACATACCACAATTTGTTTATCCCTATACTTAATACTATATATTTGGGCTGTTTTCAGTTTTTGACTATTACAAATAAAGCTGCTACGAAAATTTATGCACAAGTCTTGTGTGAAGATATGTCTCCATTTCTCTTGGGTAAATACCTAGAAGTGATTGCTGAGCCATACAGAAGTATACATTTTATAGTTTAAGGAATCACCTGTTTTCCCACAGAACTATACATTTTATAGTTTAAGGAACTGCCTGTACCACTTTACATTCCCACCAGCAGTGCATGAGAATTCCAGTTCTTCTATACCCTTGCCAATATTTGGTATAGTAAGTCTTTTTAATTTTAAACATTCCAGAAAAGTTCAAGTAGTATTTCACTGTGGTTTTAATTTGTTTTCCCTAATGACTAACGAAGCTGGATGTCTTTTTATGTACATTTTGCTATCCATATCTTTCTTGTTGAAATGTCTGTCAAAGCTTTTGATTATTTTAAACTGTAAGCTGCTCGTTCTTTTAATTATTGAGTTTTGAGAATTCTTTACATATTCTGCATGTAAGTCCTTTAGAACAGAGGTCCCCACCTCCAGGGCTGCAGACTGGTACTGTTAGGAACTGGGCTGTTCAGTGGGAGGTAGCAATGGGCCAGAGAATGAAGCTTCATTTGTATTTGTAGCCACTCCCTAGTGCTAGCATCATTGCCTCAGCTTCGTCTCAGATGATCAGGTCCCCAGAAAGGTTGAGGACTGCTGCTATAAGATGTGTTATTTGTAGATGTTTTCTCAAAGTCTTTGCTTGTCTTTTCATTACCTTAACAAATTCTTTTCAAAGAGCAGAAGTTCTTAATTTTAAAAAAATATAATTTAGCAAGCTCTTACGGATCATGATTTTGCAGTCATACCTAAGAAATCTTTTCTTAACTTAAAGTCTAAAGATTTTCTATTATGTTTTCTTCTATAAGTTTTATAGTTTAGGTATTATATTTAAATTTATGAGCATTTTGAGTTCAGATTTTAAAGATGCAAGGTATGGGTTGAGATCTTTTTTAAAAAAAATTTTGCATTTGGATATTCAATTGTTTCAGAACCATTTCTTAAAAAGACTATCCTTTTTCTACAGGTTTACCTTTGCATCTTTGTCAAAAAGCAGTTGGCTATATATGTAAGTAAAATTATAAACTTTAATTAGTATATTTTGCTATCTTTTAAACCATATTACACCATTTTCATTATAATAGCTAAATAACAATTCTTGAAATCAGATAATGGAAATAAGAAGAATTCCAACTTTTAAAAAGTTGTTTTGTTTTGTGTACTTTAAATCCTTTGCATTTCGTTAAGGATTTTAGAATCGGTTGGTCAAGTTTCTACAATAAAAACCTGTGGGGATTGATTGCATTGATTTTATGATGTTACCTATAAGTTGTTGTTGTTTTTTTAAATATATTTTTTATATTCTTTCTCCTGACTGGTTTTAACTGGTTCCCCTTTGCAAGTCTCTTCTTATGTAATCACTAACTCAATTGTATTTCCTTTCTTCCCCTATTTTCTTGGGCATTGGGCTGTATCTTAGTCTCTTTCATCTTTTGCTTAGCTGATCTCCCATCTCCTTAAATCTTATCCTCTATTTTATCTTTTGACATTACTCATTGTAAAGAACAAAAATGTAAGTCTGTATGAATTTCCCAAAGGATGACATTCTGAGTACTGGAATCTAAGTTGGGACTGTAACTTAGAAGTATTTTCCTTTATTGTAGTTCTTAGATCCTCAAGAGAACTGTGAGATGTACTCATTTATATTTCAGTGTACATTGCCTTAAAAACCATCTTGAGAGAAAGCAGGGTATAAATAATAAATAAATAAAATATCCTTCCAGTTACCAGTCTTTGATATGCCAGGTGTGGAGGTGTGGTTTAAGGAACTTCTGGTAAATCCTGGATATGGGGCATTAAGGCAGATCTGTTATCTATTATTAGGGCCTGGATGTAGGAAGCCCATTTTTGGATGGTTTCTTCCCCCTGGGTATCTTGAACTGGGTGTTAAAGAGTGGAACATATGTTTTAGATGTAGGAATTCATGAATAAAATGGCCTTTGGGTAAGCCTAGGTATTTTAAACATCTGGTTCTCAAATGCAGAAGTCAACTTTCTATTCCTCTTGATGTAAGAACCATCGTGTAGATAGGGGGAAATTCCGGGGCCACAGCAACAGCCTTCTAATGATCCCGTTGTCTTCATTCTGTCCTAATACTATCACATTTCAATATTTTTACTTTCCTGAAACACAGACATGATTGTTTCTAATTTTAAAAGATTAATCTTTGACAGACTTCTGTTTCCTTCAGAATAATGTTCAGTTTCCATCACTTGGCAATAACAGGCTTTTACTGCTTGTTTCCTTTCACCCTCGACATCTCCTAAAACTCTCTATTGTAGGCAATGTGACTAACTTATGCATTTTCACGTCTCTGCATCTTTGCTGCTTCTATTTCCACAGCCCAGAATATCTTTTCTACCTTCGAAATTATATTCCTCTTTCAACATTCAGGCCCACTGTCACCCTCTGTGAACCCTGAGTTCCTTTCAAGTCACAATTATCAACTCTTCTGGCCGTTCTGGAGTTATAACAGCTAGCATTTACTATATGCCTACTAGAAGGTAGGTACTATTATTATTCCACTTTGGTTAATAGACAGAGCTGGTAAATTGCAGGATTCAACTGCAGCATTTCTCACTCTAGCACTGATACTTCTTTCACCTGTGACTCAGGCCTTTTATTATGGTACTTACAACGGAACATATTGCATTTGACTTTACCACATATTTACTTTGAGAGTAGAAATTTTACTCATTCACCAACTGTTCCACAATGCCTTGAAGAATGCCCTTTATCACATGTATTTAATGAATAAAAAATACATTTGACACATCTTTCTGGTTATGCCAGGCATCTGTTCAAACTAGCCTAAAAAAAAGAGAGAAATCTCTTCTAAAGAACAGAGGGATCTCTTTTAGAGAATTGAAGAAAATTGAAGCATGAGAAATTAGAAAGGGAAAAGTCATCTGAAAATAATGCACCATGCTTTGACTCTCTCTCAGGAGTTATATGGTTTCTTGTGTCTTCTTTTTGAACACATACTCTCTCTCTTGCTCTCCCTCTCTCTCTTCCTTTATGACAGGAAATGGCTAGCGACATTTTCTTTGTGCTCCACTGCCAGCAACTGAGTGGAATTTCATATTCTCTCAATTTCGATTCATGAAAGAGGAAATCTGAATATGGCAGGTACTCACCCTTGGTCCACCCACACATAGCCAGAGGACAACAAGAGGCACTCCCAAAATGACCTCATAGTTCAAGAGACAGTTCTTAGAGAAGGGGGGATCTAGGCCAAGAAGCAGACACCTCTAAAATAGTATTTAAATTAATGGTCATATCTTGATAAATTAATGTTTTATTTGCTATGTTCACCATGTGTTATGTTGGTAAGAATGATCTGTTTTGTTGCTTCTTAATTGAAACTGTGGACAAAAAAAGACAATGAGTTTGAGCATTTCAACCCCAGAACCCTGCTCCTTAAGCTTCACTGAATACGACAGTAGCAGAAACAAAAGGATGTCTTCATTTTGAGAAAAAAGGTAGTCCATGTTGCCTATATGTATGAAAATACTTTGTACTTAGTGGCTGGGATTTTAAAAAAAAGTTTAGTTATTGTACAGTGTTAATAAGTATCTGGATAGCATACTGGATAGCATGCGATCTCATACTGCTTTTTAAGAGGTCTCTAAACTCTCTAGGGACAGATAATCTCTTGGAGAAACCTGTTTGGATGCAGATGACAAATCCTTCTCAATGTATCTATCAAGGTTTTATCAGAAGCTATGTACAATTTTACTGTCTTTGACAAGCAGTGAAAAGAAGTTGTTTTTCTCACTGCTTACCTCCCTGGTAAGTTGGTGGTTCCTCACATAAAGGATTTTACCCCCCACTTGAGTAAAGCATCAGATATTTTCCATCATTTTGGTAGGAATGACAGCCAGATCTATCAGTACACAGTGAGCCATGCCAAAGGGAAAGATGTCCATGAGTGGACCACAAATTGTCTCCCAGGACTTTGGATCGTTGTTCATTAATTGAGTGCTGACAGTGCGTTTGTCTCTCTATTAAGTGAGAGAGAAGAAACAGACTCAATTTTCTGTATTCAAGTCTGACTCAGTCAGACAGATATATAGGGTAGGTTAAAATACTCTGATGGCTACATCTCAGATAGGAGCTGCTTTACTTTCATGGTATAATTTCTTCTCATGCAATGGGGAAATTATGATTTAATAGCACTGAAAGGTATGAAGTTCAGAAAACCTGAGAGATGAAAAGTAGGTGCCTAATGAAAAAAAATTAATCTTCGTTTTTTCCTTTTGTCATCTAAATCCTTTTTTCTCATCCTCAGAGTGGTAAACTACTTTGGCTTGTTCTATGTATAGAAGAGAATAACCCTTAGAAATTAGCCCGGATTCATTTTATTTCCGTAGAGATTTGTGGTTCTTCAATATTTGTGCAGATTCCTTGCCTATGCAACAGGAGGTGAGATTGGATGAGAGCCAAACTGAGTCTTCATCATATAACCATGCCTTGCAAATGCCAATTATTCTAATTGGATTACCTCTCCTGTTAACAAGTCCTTGTGCTATCTTAGACAGCTATGTAGGGAATTCTGCACAAGTTCTTCCAATCTCATATGACCCAGATGTTGTCTATATAAGGATAAAAATGTGAACAAATCTTGAAAAACTTGAAATAACTTTAGATTGTTAGATTCCCCTGGGGCAGGATAGCTTAAGAATGTGTTACCTTCAAATCTGTGGTAAGTGATTGATGAATTCAATAAAAGGATTTGATTTTTGATAGGAATTATTTCTTGGAACAAGTATCAGTGATTCACAAAAGAGAACTAATTGCACCTACATGTTTTTCTGAATCTGTGAGGATGAATATATGTTTGTTTATTATATTGAGTAAGGAAGATGGAAGATAGAATTATGGTACAGGAAATAGGAGTCAAAGGGAACAAAAATGTTTATTGGCAAATACAGTGGGATCAGGGGTTACAGCTGAAAACAAAGCTTAGGAATTTTTTGAGTTTCTGGAATAAAAAAAGTTACTTAGGACCATCAGGTAATATCACATTATTTCCAAATTATCTTTACAGCAAAACGTTTTTTCTTATATCTTGATGCAGAAATTAAAGATATAATTTCTTTTGGAAATCAACTGTGCATTTGTGTAGTAAATCAAATGAATCGAAAGTGATTTTGGCTACGATTGATTTCTTCTAGGGAAACAAAATTTTGGCTGAAATTTTTTTTTCTGGCTCAATGGTTATATATTTCTTGTGCATCTATTATGCACTGGAGGTTTCCAAAACTGGAAGTAGAATATATGTTCATTTTATTTCTGTGTCGTCCACATTCATCTCAATAAACAATGACATGTTTATTTGTGCTCCTGATAGAAGGCAAACTTAATTTGTAGAACTACATCTTTAATGTAGTTCTGATACAAGATCAATCTATTTCAGGCCATTTTCTTGATTCTTTCTATGATAAAAATATTTTGGCCAGCAGGATTGTTGTGGGATTTGAGCTGATTGTTAGTTGACTAGTATGGATGTCAATCCAAAGGCCACTCAGAGTAGCAGAACAGCTCTTGAGATTTTGAACACTTTAGATTCTTCCTCCAAAAGCATCTATAATGAACAGAGTTATTTTGAAAACATTCTCTGTGGTTCATGCCTTAATTCAACCATCTGGGAATAGGAAAGCAGATCCTTCTCAATACACTACTAACTTGGATTTCTATGGTATTACGCACAATCTTCTCATTTATTTTTACAGTGATAGAGTGGTTTCTGAGCCAAGTTCTGTAGGCATTTGGGAGAGAAGGAAAAGGTTTTAGATGATTCCAAATTCTTAAAGTAACAATTGACATTTTTTATTTTCTTGCTCTTTTTCAAGAATGAAAACAAACACAGTGAACTGCACACCTTAGAGCAGAAGGATGCAATTTTTTGCCTCTTGGCTCATTTTGGCAAAAATCAACGTTTTTGATTCAAGAATGTCTTGTATTGTCTATGCTGAGAATTGCTTCTCCAGGTTTTACTTACTTGATTTACTACTTTGAATGAGAAAATTAAAAAAGAGAAACAAAACTATATAAGAGGAGTAGATTACCATACCTAGCAACATTAATCATGAAAATGGTATCTATCACCCCCCCCTTAGTGTTTGCTGAGAGCATTCATAGAAGTGACTGCTTCTTTTTAACACTCTCTTTCCCTGGAGGAGATAATTTATTGGAAGAGATTCTGATTTCTGAAGCTTTTGTTAGTTCTCAGATATACATGTAATAAATTATTATACGGAAATTAGATAAGTAGACATATGCTGATTAACAAAAATGTAACTATAAAACTCCTGTGATCTAGCACTTTTCTTATTTACTCACAATCTTTCCCTAAATCCCTTTCTCTCTCTCTGTCTTTTTTTGTTTTGCTTTAAATTTTTAACTACAGACTTCAGTATTTACTGCATAGTGGAGATAAGTTGTTGACAAGGTGCATTTTAGACCAAGTAAAGTACTCATTGACTATACACTTATTAAAGAGAGTGAAAATGATGGTAAGAAACAATTCTCCAAGAAGCCTAAATGGGTAAAAATGCCTAAATGAAAAAAATTTCATTATGGGAAATTCCTTTTCCATATATAATGAAATCCCATCAAATTGCTTTCATTGGGACTATGCTTAATAACATAATAGTATTAAATTCCAACAAATCATTTCCAATATGGAAAACATCACAAATATTTCTCTTTAGTATCTAGCTGAATTAGAGCTATGTAAATGTGTTTTGCTTTCTCCAAGAGTAATGCAAACTGAAGGGGTTTATGATTCTTCAACAGAATTGGGGAAAAAAAGAATAAAAGGTAAGCTTTTTTCAACTCTAGAGGAAATTTTACTGCTTTAGGATTTTAGATTATTCATTTTGTTTCTTTTCCTTTTCCTTCCTTCCTTCCTTCCTTCCTTCCTTCCTTCCTTCCTTCCTTCCTTCCTTCCTTCCTTCCCTTCTTCCTTCCTTCCTTCCTTCCTGCCTGCAAACTGTCTAGAGTTCTGACACAATAAGAAAATTAGATGTCTTTATATGGAAAATCTCTTCTAAGGCAAAAGGGAGTGAGAAGCTCCTAGATTAGTCTGTGTAAAATTAACTGGCTGTTTCTTATATTTGTTGCAACTTTACTGTGCAACTCCTGAATTAAAAATTGAAATTGCTTCAACTTCATTTGGGAACCAAAAAAAAAGAATCCTTTTCAGTTTTGACTTTTCAATATCAAATGCATACAAATGAAAGGTTGGTGGAATTAAATTTAACTCTAAAATAAAATAATCAATATTTAGCATATAAATCCCAGAACATTGGGCCTCAAGTAGATTCAAAATTAGTTAATAGTAGATGTTCAAAGTAATGATGATAAGAACAAGATAAGTTAAGTTTCATTTTTTTAAGACATTGATTTTGTGCCAGAATAAATTGGGGCTCATCTGAGGTAGCCTTCATATAAAGCTATAAGCTTATTGATGTAGTTAGGTTAGATGTAGAGATTATGCCTCAGATGTTTTGACATAATCATCATTATTAAAGAATAATGGCCACTAAAGAATCATAGTTTACCTCTGCTATTCTATCCTAGAAACCCAGTATAACTTTTATTGAACCAAGTTGAAAGCTATTACCACATTTTCTCTCATCTGCCCCAGTTCTGGTAGATGTTTAGAAACCTGAAGACATGAGTGAATAAACTGTGGTCCTAAAACAAAGGGTCTGAAAGAAAACATACACCTTCTCCCTATTTTGAAAGATTACTTAGAAATGCTTCTTTCTTGAGATAGAAGTATATCACTATGAACATAATTTATGTTTTCTATTTTCAGTGGGTATCTCGTTAACACCAAGTTAAAAGGTTTGAAACGCCATTACACTTGAAATGGCTCTTCTAAATTTCCTTCCACAGAATATAACAAAAAAGGCTGTGCATTTGGAATCGGCAAGCCTGAATACCAACAAAAGAGTGAGTGGCTATGATGATTTTGGGTAAGTTGGTGCCCAGATTAAAAAATGATTCAGAGGACACAGAGATATGTTTTTGTTTTCTATGAGATTTCTTTTTTTTTTGAACTTTTCTATGTCAATATCTTTTGTTGAACTGGGTAATGATTAAATTTTTGAAAAGTATAGGTCATGGTCCTGGAAGAGGCATGCTATTATTCTCTTTTCTAATTAGCGTGTGCTTACTCCAACAAGCGTGCCCTGATTGCCTGACAACTAGAGGTTAAATTTAGTTTATCAAATGGTTTTAGTATGCCAAAAAATAAAATAAAATAGGAAACCAGAACTTATTAAAAATGGCATCCAATGGAATTTTTCAGAGAAAAACAACAATTAGCAAAGTGAACTTTATTCCAATGTCTGGAGACACTATGATTTCGTTCTACCATCCAGGAAGGAGGAACCCTTATTTCATGTTTACTCATTCTTGGCTTGGCAGACCTTAGATAAGTTGGTGTGACTCTAGGCGCAAAACCTGGATTTGGTGCCAACTTAGGATATACTCAATCTTAGGCTTGGGCTGGTATCAGAGAAGACTTAAATTGACACTTCATTTTTCAAATTTTCAGTACCATGGCTGGGTTTGATCTTGAAATTGGTCTTTGAAGGTGAGAAAAGAGAAACATTTATTTGTCTGGAAATTCTCTTAGTCATAGTCTCTATGAAAGGAAGAGTGACTATTTGACATCAAGTTCAAGTCATATTAGCACTCTACGGAGCAACAGTTGCAGGCTGACTGGTTTATTAGTATGATATTTGGACACACCTGAGCCAATATCTTGAATATATTTTTACACCTTCTTTTTGTTGCTGAAATATGAGAAATCAGTAGGTCTTAGTGACCCAAAACCAAGAGTTGAGCCATAGTCAAGCTGAAAATGTTCAGATGTCATTTCAATAACCACAATGATGGTAATGATAACTAGTGTTACATATTATGGCTTAAAAGCACTTATGAATAAGCTGGTACCTCAAGACAATGGAATATGATTCAGTGCTAAAATGAAATGAACCATGAAGCGATGAAAAGACACAGAAGAATGTTAAAGCATATTTCTAGGTGAAAGAAGCCAATTTGAAAAGGCTACATGCTGTATGATTCCCACTATATGTCATTCTGGAAAAGACAAAACTACGGAGACAATGGAAAGATTAGTGGTTTACTAGGGTTAGGGAGCAGGAACGGATGAATTGGTGGAGCACCAAGGATTTTTAGGGCAGTGAATCATACTGTAAGATACAATAATGGTGGATATACATTTGTCAAAACCCATAGAATGTTTAACATGTGAGTGACCCCTAATCCAAACTCTGGACTTTAGATAATAATGATGTGTTCATGTAGATTCATTGATTGTAACCAATGTTTCACTGCAGTGTCAGATGTCAATAGTGGTGGAGGTTGTATGCATGGTTGTGCCTGTGTGCATGGTTGGGAGAAAGGGGGTATACAGAAACTTTCTGTACTTTCTCTTCAATTTTGCTGTGAACCTAAAACTGCTCTAAAAAATAACAGTTACTAATTTCAAAAGTAAGCATATTATTTTCACTTTTAACGAATACTAATTGGATGCCTATTCAATCCGCTAGGTACTGGGATCATAGTAATAACAGTCCTTGCTCCATGGAACTTAAACATAGCTGTGTTGATTTGAATATTAATCAGTTTTATTTAAAATTCAAGCCTCGCTATTTTAACTTCATACCCTATAGTCTTTCTACTACATTTCACAAGCTCCTTGTGACTGAACCTCGGTGGGCACAACAAGGTATGAAGGATATGAGACAAGATGATAGAGTTAAGTGGTCAAACAAAACATTCCCAATTAAAAAGCACAGAGGAAAAGACAGCAAGGTATGAGATATTATATCTACACAAGGAGGAATCACTCTATACTGTTTAGATAGCTTAAAAATAGTGTTTTTAAATATGAAATAGGAGAAAGTGAAAAAACTTGCTTTAGGATATAATGGTGTCTTAGAAACACTCTTCTTGTAGATGAATTACTTTCACAACTACAGAACAGAGTAATTTTCGGAAGTATTTCTAGTATTACCATGGTAGATTTGACCAATATGTGGTCGTTTATATCTTGGCTGTACAATGGATACTTTTTCTTTTGAAAATATGTCTTTTTAATAGACTGTCTGGAAGAAGTTTAAAGGGAATGTGTTGATACTCAACTCTATTATAACAAACTTTAGATGTGTTTAAAGTTCTTTTGTCAAAATCAGTCTACATCTTGACTAGGCTGTTTTCAAGTTCAGAAATTCATTTCATCGACATCATTCCTTTATCATTGAATCTGCCCCTCCTCTGGCTAAATTAAATATTTTTCAAAGCTATGAATTAGTTATTTTTGAATATCCATTAAAAAACCCCATCTTAAAAATTAGAGTCAAATCCAGATTAATTTTTATAAAAAGAAACCTGGGCATTTCTTTAGGATTCTACCGTAGGGTTTTCCAGTTTTATCACATTATAAAATAAACCCAATTTTGTACTTATGATTAAGTAACATTGACTTTTAATGTTAGGTGATAGAAAGGATGTGAGTTTGGAATCAGAGCTACTTGGGTTTGAATCCTGATTCTTCATTGCCTTGAGTGAATTGCTTAGTTTTTCTGTAAATTCTGTAATTTCTCTAAAAAATCAAATTAATAATAACTGTTGTGTCAGAGGATTATGTGAGCTCATCTACATAAGGCACCTTCCTTTGAAGAGAGCATTTATCAGGACAGTTTCTTATTTATTACTGTATAAAACTGAGGATAGAGTTAGTATTATTTTGGTTCTTTTTGATAATACATTCAAAGACATTCAGATGTTTTTGGTTGTTTGTATATTATCTTTTTGATAATACATTCAAAGACATTCAGATGTTTTTGGTTGTTTGTATTTTAGCTTTTTTACGTTCTCACTCTAATTATATTTTTATCATCTCCTCATGCAGGATTTGCTTAGGAATCTCCAATTTCCTAAAAGATCCACAGGGCACTCCTTGATTCACAGAATCCATCTCTGAGCTTAGCTGAATTTGCATTTCTGTTTCCAAGAGGAAAAGGTTACCTAGAAATCTTCTAACCATGGAAGCAGGGGCAGGAGGGAAGAAAAAATTGATGAGGTTTAAATGGCAGCCTCTCATCATATTACTTTTTCTCTCTCTCCTCATGTTAGTCATTATTGTCCCATGTTTTTATTTTTATTCCAAGTCTTACTGATTACCCATGGCTTGCATTCAATAGCAGAACAATTAGTTTTGGGTTTATGGTTATTGTTGTTCTTTTATAAAACTCTGCCCTCCTGGGATCTTGCCAAAGGTGCTTATAATTTCACCACAATAACAAACATTTGATTACTTCACAAGCATCTTATGTAGTTCTCCAGTGTTTTCCTCCTTAGTTTTACTGTCATCTTCCCTTCTCTGTAATATACCGTACTTCATCATTCCCAGCCTTCATCAGGTATTTCTTTAGCAGGGTTTGGAGCTAAATATCCTGCTTCTTCATATTAACCAGATTGTACCATGGACCTATTTCAAATGTTTAGCAGACTTTTTTCCAGGCAATGGTTTCATTCTTGATGAGGCTTAGTCAGACATTCATTCACACATTCTTACATCCGGTGTACAAAGAGAAGGGAACATTCTAAAAATTGAACTCATGTTCTCACTAAAGGTATAAGCTACAATACAAGCAGAGGCCCAAAAATGTTTTTTAAAAAGTTAATAGGCATTAGTTTTTGTGATTCATATTCATTTTCTCTCTAAATTTAAAATAAAAATTAGGTTTTAGAAATTTAAAAATTTTACAGGGAAATACAAAAAAGTATAATGTAATAATCATTTCCTCACCAGCGAGCATGAACCAATTTAATAAAAATTTGATTCCATTTATTGTACTTTTTACTTTATGGATAATGTTTATCCTTAATTTTACTTTTCTCATTCATTAATTTCTCTCTAAATGCTGTTATCTGTTTTTCATGTGACTCTTTCAAGGTTTTCCTCTGTGACAATAATTAGCTTCCCAGTGGTGCCTACTAAATTGATTGCTTTTTGAAATTTATTCATTAATTTAAAAATAAATTTGTTTTTACTCTTAATATTTTGTGATCAAATTTCCCTTTCTATGTCATTCTAATATTTTATCACTTATCTTTAAGCTTTTAATATAATGATTTCATCTTCTTATTAGATTATAAGAAATTTTTTTCTGTTCTTGAGTCATCTTATAGTCTACATCCTTAGTCCTTTTATATGATTTCTATCTTCCCTCCCTCCCTTCCTTTCTCTCCTCTTTTCTTTCTTTCTCCCTCCCTTTCTCACTCCCTCTTTCTCACCCTCTCTCCCTCCTTACCTCTCTCTTTGAGTTTTTCTGTTGTTTCTTAGGATTTTGTTCATGCTTGAGTAGCTTTGTCTAGATATTTAATTTGCTGTTATATAGAGTAGGTGACTTTTTGACTCTTTTTCAACATTATTTGTCTTTTCCAATTTACAGGCTCTTAGGGAGAGTGAGGGAAACCAGAAGGGGAGAGGGAGCACTTAGTCTTTTTCATAACACTTGGGCTCTGTTCTTTCTGCTGAAATATTCTGAACGTTCAGATTATTCCTCATTTGGGAGGAGTATTAAAACTCTTACTTCTGTAAGAGAAAGTTGAAGCCATTTTTAATCTTTTGCACATTCCACTACATCTCAGGAAGAGAAACAAGAGAAGGACATACATTTGATGTACTTCTGTCTAGGTTTGGGACGTTAATAAAAATTCTCATGACTTTACCTTTCAACAATGTGAATTGTGGTAAGTGTGGTTAGCTTCAGTTACTGAGCGCTCCTGCAGTGTTTTCTGTTTCTTTTCTTGATAGCTGGGTTTTGAAGATATTGTATTAGGCTTTGCCTTTGTGGTAGATTGGAAAAACAGCCACAAATTCTTTTAATCTCTGTAGGTGCACCTCTTTTCAATGTGGCTTTGCAACTCCTCCTGTCAAGAAGGCGGCGTTTATTTCCCTACCCCTTGAATCTGGCCTTAGCCTTGTGCTTGTTTTGGTCAATGAGATGCTAGCAAATATGGTGCAAGCAAAGGGATGAAAGCACTTGAGTTGTGAGGTCTGTTCTTTCTTGCTGTTCTTGAAAATCTGTGTCCACTATATATAGAAATCTAGGCTAGGCTGCCAGAGGATGAACAACATATGGCTTAATTGCCCCAGTATTCTGTATGATAGCCTGCCAGTTGTCAGATATGTGAGTGAAAGATCCTCAATCACACAACCCATTGGTGTACCAATCAGCTAAACACAAATTCATGAAAAAAACCCAACAGAAATTTGCCAAACTGTCCTAGATCAAAATAACACAGATGACTTGCAGAATCTTGATTTGTTTTAAGACACTAATTTTTAGAGAGTGATTTTTTTTTTTTTTTTTTTAGCACCCAGTAGTTTCCATCCAAGTATTAACAACCGGGTCTGATCCTAGCGAATTCTCGGATCTTACAAGATCCTCGCATGATTCAGGTATATGGCCATAGACCAGGAAGGTGTTTTTTTTTGTTTTTTTTTTTTTGTTTTTTTTTGTAGCAACAGATAACTGATTAAAAACAGCATTATTGTTAGACAGGGAGAGAGAAATTCTAAAATGGAGGTAAGTTGCTCAGCCAAATTTGCAATACTTAGTTGTTTAAGGTTGTTAATTAGGACACTTCTGAATATTAATTACAATATAAACTCAACCAAAATTACTTGTTATCTAATACTTTGTAACCCACCTTCCCATAAGATAAATCAGGGACTTTGAACATTTAAAATATCGTGCTAGCCACATCTGTATTCTCTTGAGTGAAAATCCAGGCAATCAAAAGGATACTTCTGACTTTTTTTTTTCTAACTGAGACAGCTCTGCTTTAGTAATCTTGTGCTTCCAATTTCATATGGACAAAAAATATGATTAATTGAATGCAACTTCTCTATTTTTTGTATGCCTACCTTTATCCTTCCCCATTTTGAATTTTATTCAGAAAGATATTAATCATTCACCAAAGGAATTTACAATGAATTCATTTTGGTCTGTCAATATGGGAAATCTCAACACAAATCCTACAAAGTGGCCACAGAAAATAATGGCAAACAAATGCTCAGAAGCAAATAATTATTGAATACAGCAGAATGTCACGTTTGTTTTCAGCCTCAAGGGCTCAAGATCTTTTAAATGGGCTTTGTTGGAAAAGATCTGAAGGCTTTCATGTCACAAAGCCTGGAAGGTTGATAATTCTGGCTTTTTTCCAGGTTGACCTATTCATTTGAAAGACAGACTGACTGCAGATACACTTGTGTTGGTGCTCATAGAAGAGGTTAAATAAAGTCTAAGCAGGGGTCTCCAACACTGATCTAGATGTCTCCAAACCGTGAAATTTTGCTAGGTGTGCATAAATTACAAACTCACTGGCATGTGTCAGCCCCACTAACTGAAGTCAAAATTTATACATTCTCTAACTTGGAATTTGCACCAAATATTAACAATAGTAATTCCGTTTAGCGAAAAGAGATCCCGAATTGGAGGCTTAAAATTATGTTTTGGACTTGGCTCTACAACTCATTAGTTGGGTGAACTTTGGCAAATCTCTTAATTAAATTGAATCTAAGTTTTATAATCTGTAATATGAGGATGATAGCACACTATTTTTCTCAATCAACTGTAGTGAGTCAAATGAATTAGTATATATGTACTTTCTAAATTATGATGCAGTATATAAGCTGTTATTGTGCATCCAGAATGTCTGCAGAAAGAATCTTTTAGTATACAAGACATCCCTCCTTCTTACTATTCCTCTTGAGATAATCCTTAGATATTTTTTCTTTTTGCAATAGCTCCAAATGTATGGATCTCTAGCCAAGACCTATTTTCTGTATTCCAGAGATATTGATGTAACAGATCACAGGTCATCTTTTCTTGGATACCACTGAGGCACCTCAAGTTCAGCAACTAAAAAATGGAGCCCATCATTCTCCCTCTGAGATTGTTTCTCCTGTGTTTTTTACATTGGTTAAGGGCATCGCCATATACACAACTGCCAAAAATGAAATCAGCGTCATCCATGACACATTTTTCTCCCTCATTATCTTTATTCATATAAGCACTAAGCCTTGAATTCTACCTCTTTGGTAGTATTAAGATCCATCCATATTTTGACACCTTTTTGCCATAATCCTGGTTTAGCTCTTTGATTTTCATCTAGATTTAGACCACAGCTTTGTCATCTCCTTGCTTCCTGTCTTCCCTTCTTTCTCTTATTTTTTTATACTGTAGCCAATGATATTTCAAAAATGCAATCTAATCAATGGAACTTTGTCTAAATGCTTCTGTGGCTCCTTTACTCTATCACATATAGTTTATATGTGAGGCCACCATGGCTTGACTTTGGCCCACCTCTAGAGCCTTTTCTTTCACTTCTTCTCCTCTTTACTCCAATTTAGTTCTCAAATATGCCACAAACTTTTTGGCCAATGTTTTTGTTCTTCCTGGAATAACAATCTCCTACTTTTCTTACCTGAATAATTTGTCTCTGGTTTCAGATCCAAGTGACTTCTTCTCTAATAAGTCACTTCTGACCTTTCTCCATTCCAAAATTCAGTTTGAATTGGCTACCTCATGAGTTTACTTTGCAGTTTACGTCTTTATCATAGCAATAAATCTCCTTGAACTGCAATTATTAGTTTACTTGACCAGACTTAAAAGCAGAGGCCATGCATTATTCATCAGGTCATTAGCTATCACTTCTTATCTACTGCTAATCCATGTCCAGTGGTTCTGCTAATCTGCTACAGATTAGCACAGTGTCACAGCTAATATTGAATTTGGGATAATTAACATATGAATTTGAGTCTAATATTTTCTATCCTCTGTTTCATCATCTGTAGAATAGGAATGAAAATAATACCTCTTTCATAGAATAAAGTGCTATGTCTAGGAAATGCTCAAAAACTATTATTACTATTTTCGATTTTAATTTTTATCAGTGGATAAAACTGAATATCAAACTTACTTCTATGAATTAGGTGCATGGTCTTTAAGGCATGGATTTTTGAGACATCCATATTGAAATTTTAGCATACTTATTGATTACTTCCTGGTTCCTCGATATTTAAGATAGCCAGATAAACTCTACTGTGAATAAGTTATGTTTTATTAGATCAAAGGATTCCTGTTCAGATCCCATAACCATTAAACATCTTATTTCAGGTTTGGATCCCAAAGGAACACTAAGCAAAACAAAGCAAAACGAAGAGACAAACAAACAAACAAAACAAAATGAAACAATAACAAAACCAAAACTTAAAATAATAAAGAAATTTAGAGAGTAAATTAGAGATCTAAAAACCTGGATCACATCTTCCTAAGAATACGTTCTTTTACCTGGGCTCACAACACAGCAGCTCCTCTAAGAACCAGAAATAAAGGATTCAGGGGATTAAACATATTAAATTCAACTCTTGCTAGTTCACTATGAAACCCAGTTGTTCTTAATGGCTCTTGGTTGACCAGCTTTGGTGCTGATTTATTAATTTGTTCATCCCACAATTATTCATTGAAAACCTCCTATGTGCCAGGCTCTGTAGCAGGCACAGGCTCATGACTGTGTGAGTGCCTGGGTTGTTTTCTTACTTACACTTCCCTGTGACTGGGCCCCTACTGCTCCCATGCCTTCCCTAGAGTTCATGTTCCCAGTGGTATGATTGACGGAATAAGGAACACCTAGACAGTCTTCCATTCTGTGGCACAGGTTGCCTGGTTTGCTTTTATTTATGAATTATCTTACAGACTCTGGATCTATAATAAATTTAGCTTAACCTTCCCCTATCTCCTAAATGAGTCTTCCTGTCAAATGCCAACTAGCAGTAATGGGATGATCTAGAGGCATTGATTAGATTTTTGCCTTGGGCATGGATCTCTACTGTCTTCTTATCTTTGGATTTTCTTTCCAATTGCACCTTATCTAAAACAATCAATAATGCCCCAAAGTCACCATCTTGTGGCCAAAACCACCATTGCTAGCCATCATTGGCTAGCCTTTTAAATCCATTTATTTAAAGCAGCATTGTAAAATAGAAATATAATATAAGCCACATATGTAATTTTAAATCTAGGAGCACATTAAAAAAGTAAAAATAATAGACAGGTACAACTAATTTTAATAATAAATTTTACTTAACCAAATATATAAAGCATTGTCACTTCAACATCCAGTGAATATGAAAACTACTCATGAAATATTTTATATATTTTTCATCATACATAGTTTTTAAAACCTAGTATTTATTTTACACTTATAGCACATCTAGATTTGGACTAATCACATTTTAAGTGTTTAATAGTCACTTGCGGTTGGTGGCTACCATGTTAGGCATTGCAACTCTGAAGGATGTCTATGGATCTGTCCGCCCACCTATTTATCAAAACATTTCTTTTTTTTCTTTCAGGGTTTACTGCAAAAGTTTATTTTTCACTCACATTTACATGGGTCGACAAGCTCTGCTTCACATCTTTTTCACTTCAGGGACCAAAGCTGAAGATGCAACTCCCATTTTGGACATGCCAATCTTGTGGCAGAGAGAAAAGAGAGACTTTCAGACCCACAGGAAGGCTCTTAAAGCTTCTGTTTGCAAGTAGCACACATCACTTTATATCCAGATTTCAATGGTTAAAGCAAGTGACATGGGGTGAAGGTGAACCTGGTAGGGAGGGGCAGCAAATATTTTTACAGTGGTGCAATATAGCACATCAAGTTTCCCAATCTCTTTCTTAGTGGTTTGTGCTTCAAAACATTTCTTGAACACCTTCGTGTCTAGCACTCTCATAGGTATGCTTACAATATAAAATCTTATATTATGCAAATGAAGTATATATAGTCCTTGTTATCAGTTAGCTCCATAGTACATCAATAATCTAACAAGCACTTCGTTATTTCAGAAACATGACATTTATGATGACAGTTATATGCACAGGTACAAAAAGCACACAGAGGAGAAGAACCTGGGACAGGAATAGTTGCTGGAGGAAGTGATATTTGAACTTCAAGAAGTGAGCAGGAGGCAGAGAAAAGGAAAAACAAGGAAAGGGAACGTTGTAAACAAAGCCAAGGGGTGGGGGAGTGGGGTGAGTAAGCTCGAGAGAGAGTGATGCCTTTGCAATTTATCCAGAAGCTGAAGAGGAGGCATGGTCTCTGTGTAGTGAATAAATGTAAGTAGAATAATAAAATATAGTATGGTGGTTAGGAAAAAGGACTCTGGAGACACATTGCCTGAATTCGAATCCAAGACTTTACACTAGTTCTGTGACCTCGGGTGAGTTACTTTGTTTATCTGTGCATAAATTTTCTTACATCAGATCATAGATAATATTAGTATCTCCATTACAGGATTGTTGTGAGAATGTAATGAGCTGTTACATAAAAAAGTTCGTATAATGATTCTCACAATAGGCTTGATAAGTGGTAGATATTACAGTGAAAGACTTTTAAGTAGTAAAGTAATGCAATGAGATTTGCGTTTCATAAATATCACAATGTCAGCTGATGGTGAAGAATGAATCCAATAAAGAGATTACTCAAGGTTTCAGTAAGATATGATGAAGGTCTAAACCAGGGCACAGGTAGTGAAAATGTTGAACACTGACAGCTTTGAAAAGTGTATAGGAGGTAGAAGGATTTGATAACTGAGTTGATGAGAGAGTTGATAAAAAAGACTATTTTGACTCCCAAGTTTCTGTCTTGGGCACTGAGGTAAGTGATGGCACATTTTGACAACCTGGGAAATATAGAAAGAATGGTTAGTGGTGGGCATGGGGGTGGGGGTGGGGGCTGAATAATGATCAGGAGAAAATGGATTGGAAATGATTGTTATAAGTAGACATGTTGCATTTGGGGGTAATTAAGGAATATTCCAGAGTGAATGTTAAATAGGAGAGAGGTATATGGTTCTAATGCTCAGTCTAGGCACTGACTTCTCATTTTCCAAAGAAATGTTTAAGAATCTATGTGGTGTTGATAATGTTGTAAATTTTAAGGACATAATACTCTTTCAAAATAATCAGTTAAGCCCTTTCCTGCCCTTAAAGATGAAGAATTTATATATAATTTAAAAGTTTTATATGTACACTGTACACAAATCAGATTGTTATAAACTATTTTCAAAAAATGATACAGACTCACACAAAGCCACAAGTAACTTTAAAATTAATTTTTAAAACAACACAAGTTTCAGTAATACAAAATAAATTTATTCTATTTTATGTAAAGATAAAGAGCACAGGTTGTATTCTAGTAACTTCTTGCACTTGTAATAATAATTATAGCATGTGCAGATGCAAAAAATTAGACAGAAGTGGAGGTTATATTCAAGAAGTGTATCTTTTTTGGTTAATTCTTTTTTATAACTACAATACATCTTTTATCATGTACTGGAAATCCTTTATCCCTCCTTCAGGCTATCCTGAGTTATGGAATGTGCTTTTTTTTTTTTTTTTTTAAGATTCAGATTCAAGTCATTCAGTAAATTCAGGAAATATCTACGTAAACTAATGCCAGAGAAGTGGATCCCTGGACACTGGGGCTCTGTTAGAGCCATTTATAGAGGAAAATCCCTAGACCTAACCAAAGGGGGTTCATATAGCAGATGTGCACCTGGCAAGCACTAAGACAGGGAAGAGAAAAGTAGTACATTGCAACAAAAGACAGATGTAGGTTGTGTTTGAGAGCTAGAGAAACCAATGGATAAAAATGTTGAATGAGAGGAGTTGGAGTAAGCCAGAGGAATGGAAAGGTGAAGCAAAAGGTTTGTGATAGCTTTTGCTATCGATCTCCAGGTTTACTGCCCCTTTCTATGTGGAGATTACGCTTCTCTGCAAAGCAGAAATCAAGCTTGACCTTTGACTTACTTTGACCAAAGAAGAGTGAGCAGAATTGATGTATATCCCTTTCAACCAAAAGCTTCAGGAACCATTGCAGAGTTTCCATCTCTGTTGATCTTCTGCCAGGTGATCAGCCTAAATCAAGGTAGGAACTGTCAGTGATGTATATAGAATGTGAGTTAAAAAGTTAATTTTTGTTGTCGAAAGGCACAAAAGTTTTAGGGTTATTTGTTACTGCAGCATACCCTAGCCAAAGCTGATTAACACAAAAGAAAAAATGAGCAAACAATGAGATTATGGGCAGGTCAAGGGCTGGCTTGAGATCAAGCTCAAAAGAGTTTTGGTCTCTGGGTTTCTCCTAGCATTTTTTTTCTTGCCAGTATGTGTGGATCCCTATGGTGTCGGATTATAACAGTGTAGTATCATAGTTATAAAAACATGAACTAGGTATTAAACAGTGGCTCCCCTACACACTGAAGCTGTAGTCTTTGGAGATAATTTAACATCCCTGTGACTCTGGACTTCAGTTTTCTCTGTAATAGCAAAAACAAAACCTGCCTCATGGAGTTTGTTGTGAGGATTAAGCAAGGTAATGAGTGTTTCACAGGTATCTTGTGCATAGTAAGCACTTAGTAAATAGTAACTATAATTATTATTTTGGTTTAACACAATCAGATATACTTAAAATTGAGAATTACATTGACGGTTATTGCATATGACAACCCATTCAATGAAGAAATTCATTTTATGAAATTACTATAACAGATCCTCACTCAGGTTTTACTCAAGTGTGGTGGCTGCATGGCTATTTTAATGATGCTTCTCAAAAAATAGAAGCAGACATACAAATTTCTAGATCGAATACATGAGTTATTGCACATTATGACACTGATATAGACTTTCATATATTAAAATAGGGCAATGTTCATGTAACTGCTGTAAGACAAGTCTAACTGATAGAGAATGGGAATTAGCCTCTGCGGAGTGGTGGAATAATTGATAATGACAGCAGATCTATCAGTGGTCTCCAACCTTTTTGGCACTAGAGACTGGTGCTCCTATGAGAATCTAATGCCTGATGATCTGAAGTGGAGCTGAGGTGGTGATGCTAGGGCTGGGAAGTGGCTACAAATACAGATGAAGCTTTGTTGGCCTGCCACTCACCTCCTGCCATGTGGCCTGGTCCCTAATAGGCCATGAACTGGTACTGGTCTGTAGCCCAGGAGTTGGGGACCCCTGTTATAAATGATGGAGAAAGATTTTTAGAATAGGAAAATGTGAATTTCAGTAAACATGTGTGGTAAGTTAAACAATGCCTGCTCCCACCCCCCATTCCCCCATCTACCAAAGATGTCTACATTCTAACCTCCAGGACCTGTGAAATATTAGGTTGCTTGGCAAAGGAAATTAAGAATACAGATTGAATTAATTTTGCTAATCAATTGACTTTGAGTTGAAGAGATTTTGCTGGATTATCCAGATTGGCTCAATCTATACTAGGTAGACTAGAAGACTAGATAAGGCAAAGAAATGAATTCTCCCCTAGAGCCTCCAGAAGGAGCACAGGCCTGCTGCACCTTAATCATAGCCTCCAACACCTTTAAAACAAATGGTGCTGAAATAATTAGATATCCTAA
Source organism: Pteropus medius (assembly GCF_902729225.1). NCBI lineage: Eukaryota > Metazoa > Chordata > Mammalia > Chiroptera > Pteropodidae > Pteropus > Pteropus medius. The sequence goes on along the minus strand of NW_024352786.1, from coordinate 5,505,345 downwards.
TGCAAAAACAAACAAATGAAATTTTAAAGCATTAATTAACTTAAAATGAATCATAAATCTAAATGTAAAGTATAAAACTAAATATTCCAGAGCACATAGGAGAAAATGTTTGTGACTTTGAGTTAGGCAAAGATTTCTTAGATACAATACAAAAAGCATAACCCATAAGAGAAAAAAAAAAAGATAAATTAGACTTTATCACAATTTAAAACTTCTCTTTTAAAGAACCTGTTAAGAAAATGAAAAGACAATTCATATCCTGTGAGAAAATATTTGCAAATTCTATAGCTGATGAAGGCCTTGTATCCAGAATATATAAAGAACTCTCAAAACTTAATAATTATTAAACAACCCAATAAAATCTATGTAAAATCTTTGAACAGACGTGTCACCGAAGAAAATAGTTTGATGATAAGAAAGCACATGAAATTATACTCTATAGAAAAATTTAAATTAAAATACAATGTGCTATTACTACTCACTTATTAGAATGGCTCAAATCAGGTGACCGATTATACAAAGTGTTGACAAGGATGTGGAGGAACTGGAACTCCTATACACTCTTGGTGGGAATTACAATGGTAAAACCACTTTGTAAAGTGATTTGGCAGTATCCTAAAAAGTTAAACCTATAGTTACCATGTGATCTATTCATTATATTCCTAGATATTTACCTAAGAGAACAGAAGGCATAAGTTGATACAAAATTTAACATGAACACTCATAGCAGCTTTATGTGTAATAGCCAACAACTGGAAAAAAAACTAAAAGTCTAGTGACAAAGGATTGAATAAACACATTGTGTTATGTCCATACAATAAAACACTTCCAAGCAACGAAGAAGAGTGAACTATTGGCACACAAAAAACATGGATGAATCTCCAAATAATTATGCTGAGTGAAATAAGCCAGACAAAAAAGAATGCATGCCGTATAATTCTATTTACAAAGAACTTCACAAAATGAAAGCTAATCTGCAGTGGTAGAAAGCAAATGAGTGGTTTCTACAGATTTAAGGGTTGGGTAGAGAGTGAAGGAAGGGGAGGGAGGGATTTCAAAGACAAAAATAAACTTTTGGAGGTAATGAATATATTCACTATATTGATTGTGGTGATGACTGTCTAGGTAAATGCATATGTCATAACTTATCAAATTGTACACATTTCTTGCGTCCAGTTCTTTCTTTCTCTGCATCTCCATATAATCTTTTTATGAGAATCTGTCAACATTTCACAGGAAGTTTTAATTTCGAGATTCCCTATTTAAGAATTTTAAAGTAGTCATCTGATTTAATGTACCATTAAATCATTTTATGGACTGTTGGGATTTTCAGATAGCAATATTCCATAGTAGAGTTGGTGAGTTTTTGGCTTGAGAAGAATCATTTTGGTTTTCATCTCTGTGCATCAAATGGCGGGATCTCTGATCTTTATGTGAAGCAGCTTTATAATACATTTTGGTCAAGCCATTTGTAAACTAACATTACCAAAAAAGGAAGATGTGCAAACAGTCAAGTCTTACATGTTTAAATTATTACACTGCTTATCTTTTTTTCTGCTTTCTTTTGGTTCTCCACAGGGTAAAGTGTTTTGGGGTCCCCTACTTGAATCTATTACTTCTTTTACTAACTTGATGATATATTTTGTATCTGTATTTGCTGTCAAATTATGTAGTTGTTTTATTTTCAGTTTCTTAAATTTTAGGATGGTTTGTGACTCACGAAGCCCCCCAAAAGTATTTTTAGTGACATTTGGTAAATTATGCATCATCTCTGGTAGAGTCTTGTAAAGGATTTCATGTTTCAAGTGTGCTGCAGTGGCTTGACAAATAGTTCTTCCCAAATATGCGCCTTACACAAAAATAGCATGTCTTGCATCCTAACCTTTTGGTCGTAAGTCTGCATGTCCTCTCTCTTTTCCCTCTCCCCATCCCCTGACTCTCTGCCGGCTCTAAATTAAAGCTACATTGTTTTCCTAAAGGGCAGTCTAAACAAAATGTACTTCCTTATCATAAAGGAGGTTGGTTCCTCTACCAATCTCATTTTATTATATTATTTGCCCCAACCGTATATTAGTACTTTTTTATAGCAAATTATAAACTTCATTTTTTGTCATCTGTGGTCTCTTAGTAAATGACTGACTGCCTTGTAGGCTTGAACTTTTGATAATTGACTTCATTTTAGTTTATGGGAGGGATCATGAATGAGATTATCATCATGATACTGAGATAATGAATGAGGTTATTATGAGATATAATGGTATGCAAAGTCTGTTACCCAGGCTTTCGACTTTAGATTTTTGGATTAAAAGAAGATGATGATCCATAGAAAGTACTCCTGGCTTTCCTTACCTCCTCCTCAACCAGTATTAATCCATTAGTTGGGAAATTGGTCATTATAAATTCTCAACTTCTGGGGAGACAGGCAAGCAGGAGAGGGCCGTGGTACAAATGCTGACCTAATAGCTAACTTCACAAACATGGTCATCGTTTAAGGTCCTAGCTCATTAATAAAATATGACAATTTCAAAGTAAACTAGCACAAGCTATTCTGCAAGTTTATATAAAAGCTCTTTTTGGCTTTTTATTAAATTTTTAAAGTTTTCAAAGAGCTGCTCATTCATCTGTGACACATTGTTACATGTAATTTTGAAGAGTAAAAAAAAAATACCTAGGATGTTCGCAAAGATGGAGCAATCATTGGAGTAATTTAAGAGTGTGGACTCTGGAGTTGACAGCCTGGTTAAATGGATGCCTTTGTTGACTTCTTGTTTTATCTTAGGCAAGTTCTTTAAGCTCTTAATACTCTGTTTCTCAAATCTAAAATAGAGATACCTGTTAGATTACTAATAGATCTCTAACAGTAATCACTCTCATAGAGTTGTTACTATTAAATGAGATAATGTGGGTGAACTGATTAGAAGATGACTTACATGTAAATTTTTATTATTTTTATTGTGCTATAATTGACATATAACATATTATCACCAGATGTGTAAATGATTCAATATTTGTATATATTGATTTACCATGATCACCATAGTAAATCTGGTTAACATCACCACCACACATAGTTACAAAAAGCATATGGTTTTGAGTGAGTAGTGGTGTGAAAAGTGGTGTGACCATTTTTAAATGGCAAAAATGTTTCTAGGTAATAACACATTTGTAAACAACCGTTTGAACAAAGGGAGAAACCCTATTCTTTCTTATATTGATTTGATTTGGAAAACTTTACTGGACTTATTTCTTTTTTTGACAAGTCCTTAAAAAAAAAAAAGCGAGTAGGGATTAGGGACAAAGCTCCGAGATGAACATGCTATGAGAATCTCTGACTTTCTTAACTGTGGATACTGCAACCTTATGAGATATGAGATTGAGTAAATTGCCTTAAAAACACAGGTTGGATTGGGAATTCTTCAAAGCAAATGAGGAGGCAGAATTACAGATGCCTCAGCTCCAGAACGTCATCCAAAGGGGCTCCAATTTGAAATGCTCTTCTCTGGTCTTGTTATGGAACTGTGTGCCAGAAAGTTCTAAGCTCAAGAAACAGTTTCAGAGCTCAGAAGGAGGCGACAAGCCAGTGACAGGCTGCAGGTAATCTGATCCTGCCCAGCCAGCTCCTATCCTGCAGGAGTCGCTGCCTCCGACCCTAGCCTAAAGAGACTCAGACTAGACTGAGAAACCACTCTTTAGGCCTCTGGAGCCTCTACTTCAGCACTCAGACTTCATTCAAAATTCCTGTCTACAGCCCCTTTGCTTCCTAAGAGAAACCCTGCTGGATCAAGACCCTCTTTTACTTGTTCAATTTCAGATCCACAGGGCTACTACTTTGGTTCACTCCACGTACCTGTATGATGGGAGGCCAGAAAGCGGGTCTCATTTAGCATTTATTAAACAGCTATATGGACTGGGCCTCAAGTTGGGTGTGGTGGGCAGTGCAAGCAGTCAGAGGATCTGAAATTAATCAAAGTGGATGCAAATTTTGCACCTGCTTGTCTCCTGTCCTTCTGTTATTATTTTTAACAAAGAGCCGTATAATGTCACAAATATTCTTACCTTGTTTTCTACAGCTTACTGAGATAGGTTAAGAATAAATAAATACATAAACATTGATCAATGTAGGAATTTCACATATGATGCAAATTTATTTCTATGTTCTCTGTATGTTTCAGAAGATTTCTTAGTTTTTCTCGGAGAGGATATAGTCAGTTCCAGGGGAGACAGTTCACAGTGAAGCAGCACAGCTTATGCATAAACTACACCCTGTTTTGTTCTGTTACCTCTCTGGTCCATAGGCTCTCATCAGTAAAATGAAAAAAACTGGATTAAATATATTCCTTTCCAAAACCATGAAGCTGGTTGTTTCAGAAGTATTTTCCTGGTGGTCTTCTCTTAGCTATACAGTTATGGTTTTACAGGAGACAATACTTTTTTCTTTCATAATTTAGTTGGAAGATAGTCTCTGCTCATCTAAAATCTGATAGTAGACTCTGTGCTACTTTTAGTCCTTTTGCACCAGGAATATGTATGATTAATTTTCTTAATTATTTAATCTATTGGCTTTAATTTTGTAAAACCTCATTCTCTGGCCAATAGTTCCACAGTCTCCCTTTCATTTTATTTTGCTTTGCTGTGCTTTGTTTTCCTTGCTTACACAATGCTAAATTGTTTGTATCTTGAAGAAAGCATACAAGACATTTTCAAAATATGTGCAGAGATCATGAGGATTTAAACAGTAGATTTATTTGAAAGTTGGGATTTTTCCTCACATATTGTAAACTATTCTAGATTTTGTAGTCTTTTAATCCTAAAATACATTTTTAACTTTTTTTTTTTTTCCTATCAGAGATTGGAGTTTGGCTCCACATGGCTTCTCCCTTATTGGGCTAACTCCCCTACTTCTCTGTGTACTGGCATTTGAATGGTCTCCTGCCTCCACCTGGAAAATATTAAAGGATTCAAGTAGGACACACATTGACATGCAAAAGAGTAAATTAATTTTTTTCTCTTTTGTAAGTATTCATTCCCTCCCATACATTCTCATTTACATCTTTCTTAGTCTAGAATTGTCACCATTGGGGCCGATTGATCTATTGGAGATTGGAGTTCAGTGTCTCCCCAATGATAAGAGGGAGGGAGAGATAATGACGGTGCAGATGTGTAGTTAGCATTTTGGAAATAAAAAGAATGACCCCAAGGAGGCATGTGCTCCCAGCACCGTAACCAACACAAAGGGGCCAAAATGGTTACTAAAGGGCAAAAAGGCTACAAAAGGCCGAGAGAGAGAGAGACGAGCGCCCAAGCCAGACAGCCTGCCTAGAAGGACAAAAAGGAGCAAAAAGGGGAGTCCCGAAGGGCAAAAAAGACAGAAGTGGAAATGTCTGCCTTATATTTGGGTGGTGATGGGTGGTTCCAAAGGCATTACTAGATCTTGGCAAGTGAGGTCATCTTCGTTAACATCTGGCTGACACTAGGCAATAACTTTGTCTAGTGCACATGTGCATACCCAGAATTCTACCACCATTGGGGTATTCTTTGGGCAATCTCTAGGCTGGGCCCCTATTCCTTTGTTCCCTGTCACTCATGTCTGAATAACTACCTAATAGAATGATCTTATGAAATATTTTTTATATCTTTCTCCCTGTCATGGAAAAATCAATTTCTTTTTCTTTTGTCATAAAAAGAAATCAGTATGGAACAAGATAGTAGGGACAAGATAGAATAATTTCTAATAAAAAGACAATTACATAGTCTAATGATAACCTTAAAGGAGCGATTGTTAATGTCTGTAATACACGAGAGGTGAAAATGGGAACAAGGAGACCAGGAGAGGAGACAAACTTTGTCTGCGATTACTCAAGTCTCAAATGTTTGAGCTTGGATTTTTACTTGGATTTTCTCAATTTATAAATTCATGTCAATAGCTTTGAGCTATAAGTATCAAAAAAACACAGCTAACTGAAGCTGAAACAAATAGGGTTTTATTCTCACATAGGAAAAAATCTGGAGGGAGATAGCCCCATGCTGGTATAGTGGCTTAGTGACATCGACAAAGACTCAGACACTTTGGATCTATCCTTAGCATCCCGATGTCTCAACTCCACACCTTTGGTGCCTTGCCAAGCTCAGGGCATCCTTTTTGCTTTTAAAACAGAAAGGAGAGTGAAGAAGCACAAATACCTCTTTAATTTGGAAGCAAAGCCTTTACTGGTAGCCATTATTTTCTGCCTTGAACAGGATTTTTTCTCTTATATCATATTGATCAACCTTGTTACATGGCTATTCCTAGCTCTAAGGGAAGTAGGAAAAAATGAGTATTTAACTTTCAACCTTTTGTGCTGGAAAATGGCAAGGCCTTCTGGAACAACATTAGGGGTTGTTCCAGAAGGCCTTCCCAACAGAAGGGGTTGGGAATAGATATTCATTGAGCCAACTGCTATAGTCTGAATTTTGTGTCTCACCCTAAATTCATATGTTGAAATCCTAATGCTCAGTGTGATGATATAGGAGATGGAGCCTTTGGGAAGTGGTTAAGGTATAAGTCCTCATGAATGGGATTAGTAAAAGAGACCCCTCAGATATTCTTCACCCTTTCTACCCTGTGAGGATACAAATAGAAGTCTGCAGTACAGAAGAAGGCATTTACTGTCTATGCTGGGCACCCAGATCTCAGACTTTTACCCTACAGAACTGTGAGAAATACATTTCTGTTGTCTGTAAGCTACCCAGTGTCTGGTACTTCGTTATAGCAGCCCAAGTGGACTGAGATACCATCCAACGATGTCTGTCATAAGAATTCTTCACTAAACCCTATGGCCCTGGCAGCTGATCTGGGTATGAGCTTTTGTTGGGACAGAGGGGCCTCCTTCCCCAGTGCAGCTTGTCACCTTGAGCTTCCAGTAAATGGATGAATGACAAGACAAATTAGTTGTGCCCCAGTTGCTCTCTTTAATGCTGAGCAGGGATAGTCATGCTATCTAGTATTTTCAAAGAATTTATTTAATGTTGTTCCAGAAGGCTGACTATAAACATTTGGTAAATACAATCTTTGGCCAATTTTTCTACGCAAAGATTATGTTTAAAATCTTGAATTGAGGACAAGATTGGAGGAGATGGCTATTTGACTGTCATGATTTAATTAACAACAGTATCACCATGTTATTTTAAATGCTATATTCAGAGATTTACACTGCTGTTAATTATCTTTGGCCTTTTATCAGTAGATGAGACATTCTTTTTAGGCATAGTTTTCATCTGGAGATGAATATAAATAAATATAGTGAAAGGTGTACATTTTTTACAGAAACATTCATCTAGTAAGCCTCAAGTTCCAAATGATATTAACTGCAAGATCTTTTCTGAAAACATTTTAGAATGAATTCTATCACTAATGAAAAAAAAGTCACCCATTTATTTATTTATACCAATTAGCCCCAAGTATATGTGCAAATATACATTAATTTTAAAATATCTAACATTAGTTAATTTATTAGGATGTCTTCAAGAAACAACTTTTCTACCCTCAACATTGGATCCATTTGGAGGACAATTACTGTTAAGATTGCCATTACCATCAATTCTTTCACTGCTCATTTTTTTCCTGTTTTGTTTACTGTCATATTCTTAGTATTGTGGCCGAAAAAAGGGGGTCTGTGGAAAGTAACCTCACAGGGTGGTCTGATCATAAATTCCTAACTGGGAAGGTCATGGTGGGTAGTCATATCCCAGGCATATAACTTTTTAAAAATTTTTTTATTTTTTGATTACAGTTGACATTCAATATTATATTAGTTTCAGGTGTACAGTATAATAGTTAGACATTTATATAACTTACAAAGTGATCCCCCTTATAAGTTTAGTACCCACCTTTGGTAAAAGGTTACTTTTGCCTTAAGCAAGTCCTGTCCGTTGTTTCTGCACATCTAGGTTAACACACCTTTGAAATAATTTGTGACCATTCTCAAGAGAGCACGTAATCTTGTTAACTATTCAATCCTTACCTTGCTTTCTCCCAACTCCATGTGATCTTCCTTATGTTCCCCCTATTTTTTAAAATGACTTTTTAATTTTTCAATTACAGTTGACATACAATATTATATTAGTTTCAGGTGTACAATATAGTAATTAGACATAGTAATTAGACATGTATATAACTTATGAAATGATAAGTTATATACATGTCTAATTACTATAAATCTAGTGCCTATTGACACCATACATAGTTATTATAGTGCTATTGACTATATACCTTATGCTGTACTTTACATTCCCATGACTATTTTGTAACTACTAATTTATACTTCTTAATTCCTTCCCCTTTTGTACTCACCCTTATCAACCCCCTGACATCTGGCAACCATCAAAATGTTCTCTGTATTTATGAGTTTGTTTCTGTTTTGTTTATTTTGTTCTTTAGATTTCATATTTAAGTGAAATCATATGACATTTGTTTTTCTCTGACTTACTCCACTCAGCACAATACCTTCTAGGTTCATCCATGTTGTTGCAGATGGCAAGATTTCACTTTTTTTTTTTTATGGCTGACTAATATTCTATTGTGTATATATGTACCACCTCTTTATCCATTCATCCCTTGATGGACACTCAAGTTGTCTCCATATCTTGGATTGTAAATTATGCTGCAATGAACATATGGATTCACATGTACCTTCGAAGTAGTGTTTTGGGGTTTTTTGGATAAATACCCAGAAGTGGGATTATTGGGTCCTTCTTTGTCTCTTGTTATAGCCTTTGTTTTAAAGTCTGTTTTGTCTGGTGTAAGTATTGTTACCCCAGCTTATTTTTTCTTTTTTATTTACATGAAAGATATTCTTCCATCTTTTTACTTTCAGTCTCTGTGTGTCTTACGTTCCCTCCTTAATTTCAAATGCATAAAAGAAGCTGCAAAATGTTATTCTCAGGAGCATTTGATATCTTGCTCCATGGCGTATGGTGTCAGTTTGGCTCAAATAAACTCTTATAAAAATTTTCTACAGGTTTAAACATTTCTTACATTGACAGTATTTGGAACAGTGCATGGTGTATTGTGGTTAATGAATACTTATTGAATAAATGAACAAATGAGCAACTTTCATGAATGGGAAATGGGGAAGAGGTGACAATCTGGGATGAGTAGAGGGGAATCACCATGGACCTAAGGTTAATAAGAAAGTTGGAGAGGATCCAGATCTTTAGAAAGAAGGGCAAATTAGCAGATTTAAGAAAGTGAACCAGAGCAAATTGGAAATGGAGGTTACAACTAGAGGGGGCGTCCCTGGCTGGGTTACAGGAAGAAAGAGGTCTGAGGTACATGCACATTTGCATAAGAAGAGAAGGAATATTGGAATGAAGGAAACTAATCTTTGATAACTGCTTCCAGATCTTGCCTCTGGCCAAATTGAACAAAGTTTTGTTATCATCAGCTGATCCACTGAATTGACGGACTAGTATTAAATGTGACACAAGTTCTGTTTTGAAAGTTGAGATCTCTTCTGTCTCTGGGCCTGTTAATGGTACAATCACTGCCAGAGGCATCTGATTAAATTCTGAGCCCTCAAGCAAAAACATAAAAAAAGGCTTTCCTATACGGTGTTAATTACCAAAAAAAAAAAAAAAAAAAGCAGATCTCCAGTGGAAGAGAGACTCCTCCTTTTGTGATCCTGCAGGGTGGGGGTTCTTTCTATGTATGTTTTCTTCCAAATTAATGTGGTTTAGATTTATTCTTTAAATGCAGTGCCTGGAGTAGGAAGCAGAAGAGCAGCAGCCCTGGTTTGCAGAGTGTCTCCAGAACATTCAGCATATCCAAATTTATCTTTTCTCCAAAATTGAGACTTTTTCATGAATATTGGAAACAGAAATGTCCCCTTTTCCCTTCCCGTAGCTAAATAATTAAGCCTGTTTCAAGACATACAGTCAAAATGCGTTTCCTAGTTATGAATGCTAAGCAATGGTGGCAAACTTTTCTTATTATAGTCATCACCATCAGCCAACATTTGTTCTTTGTGGATTGTTTCTTAGAAAAAAATTAGTTTTGAAGAAATTGACATTTATTTGTGTATCTGCGGTAAGGAAATACAAAACAAAAGTGTTTTTATCATTTCATTTTGCTGCTTTATTGCCATTTTTTATCAACTGAGTGTCTACAAAACTCATTAAAGAAGGTTAGATGGGAGAGAGAGAGAGAGAGAGAGAGAGAAGGGGGAGACTGAGAAACTGTTGAAAAGAATCCATTGCATTCAAGTTTAGAAAGAAATGTAGCAGGCTTAATTTTGCACCAGAGACCGTTTACTTATCTTGTTTAATTAAGGGCTATCCTATTTAGTACAAGTAAACATTTTGTTTTCTATAATTTTCTACTGTGTTTGATTTTTCTCTTTTCTCAAAGTTGAGTATTTGTGGTTGTTAGAATTCATGGTTGTTACTCTCATTTAGAAGCTCATTGACTGAATGCTTTCCAAAAGCAGACGTAGGAATTGTTATTTTTTGTTTTATTTAAGATATTTTATTCATTAATATTTCCGTGGTAATATATCCACTGACACAAAATTTTGAATATATATAAGATAATCTAGTGAAAAATGCTTTTCCTCCTATACTGATGCTTAAACTAGTTTTTTCTCCAGAGGCAACAGCTGTAACCAGTTCTTTCTACATCCTTCTGAAATCTCTACATACATTCACATTTCTTTTTAAAATTAATGAATTTATGGTGGAGATGCTGCACACGTTTCTTTAAAAAAAAAACGACAAATGACAGCCTATTTAGTTTTAGTCCTTCATATCTTTCTCTTTACCATATTCTGGGATCATTTCTTATTATTACCTATAGAACTGTTTTGTTATTTTCTGTTTCATTTTGTGACAGAAATAGATTTATTAAAAGAGTGAACAATTAAAAGGACAAATAAGTTACAAAAATGCAATAATGACTATTCTTGTATGTGTGTTATTTCATACCTCTGTTGAGTTTATTTGTAGAATAAATTTCTAGAAGTGGAACCACTAGATTAGGATATGTGCTTTAAAATTTTTAATAACTGTTTCCAAATTGCTCTTCATAGAGTTTATACAGTTTTGAAAATGACGATGTAGTTTATAATTTCAAGATAAAAGAGTCTTGACTCTGGATCAGAAGTCAGAAAAATCTGTGTTCAATTTTGATGCTCTTCACTCACCTTCAATTTGGTTTTAGAAATATTCTATGACCTCCATCTTTGTTTTTTCACCTAGGCAGGCAAACAGTATTTTGTCTTAGTGGAGTTCTGGCCCAAGATACAAACTTCCAGAGTTTAAATTCTGTTGCCACTACTCATGAGATGTGTGACCTCCTCATCTGTACACTAAGGATAATAATAGTTCTCATATCAAAGATTTGTTGTGAGAGTTTAATGAGGTAACACATAAAAGACTTTTAAAACAAAAACTCAAGAAATATTAGATGTTATTTTTATTATAACAAAAGGTTAAGATGTTCCTACTAAGTGTTTACAGTAGAGAGAGATGATAAGTGAATGCAAACAAATGAACTAATAAATATGAGATAATTTAAAATTTAAGATAATATGTAAATATAAGGTATTATGTATTAAATGCTTTTTGTATACAATGAATAAATGGATAAATGGCTAAATCACAAGTTTAATATATCAGAAGATATTAGAAATTTATTCTAAAATTGTATTTGATTTTTCCAACTTTTTTTGTTCTTTGCTAATTCAACTAGCATAATTTTTAAAGCTCATTCTTTAAAACAGATAAAAGCTATAATTAATTTTGTTATAATAGGATAAATAGATTTTAGAGCTTTCTTTTATTCTATCTATCATCTATCTATCACCTATCATCTATCTATTCTTTATCACCTGCCTTGAGGGAGAGAGAGTGGTGCTACATTATGTAGATAAGAAGCAACCATTATGTGGGTCATGATGCCATTCAATTAAAATCCTCCTTATTTTACAGATGAGCAAAGAAAGGTTATATAATTAATGGAAAGAGAGTACTCTTAAAGCATTATTTTCCTTTCATCTGTACCAATGGCTGCAAATAATCCATTTCTTTATCTACCTAAGCACTGAGACTGATGAGTGCAGACATATGAAACTTCTTGGGACCAAATGAACTTACCTTCTTGTTGGTAAAACAGGACATATAAATAATTAATTGAAGTGTATTTCTAATATAATGCATAAGAAAGAATGTAATGATGTGGGAAAAGATTGTGTTTTTAGGTGCCATGGAAACAGAGCAAGGAAAATATATATAGATTGGAATTGTTAAAGCAGCTTTCACAGAATTCGTGTTTATAAAGGTTTTTGATTAAAAAGAAAAAGAGAGACATTCTAGGCAGGCAGAAACTACGTGCAGAAAGATATTGACTGTGGAGAACAGCTATTGGCAAATGTTGATTGGCATGGTGGAGTTATGGGTTTGCATAGGAAAGAATAGTTTCCTGATGGAAGGCTTAGATGTATCATTTAGGAGTTTCAACTTGATTCGCTATGCAAATGGGAGGCACAACAGAGATTTGCAATGGGATTAAAATGGCATTTGAAGAAAGCAATTAGTAGTTTGCAGTATTGGCTGGAGTAAAAGAGATCATCATGAGGCTATTGTAGAAATATAAGAGAGCAATTGTCAGGATGATAGCTATATAATAATTACTTATCTCTTCTGGAAAGCTATTTCTTCTTTTTTTAAAAAAATTAATGTATAACATACATACAGAAAATACACAAATTGTAAAAGCCTTAATTTCTACAAAGTCAACAAACTCATATAACCTCCACTCTGATCAAGAAATAGAACATTTCCAGGACCCCAGAAGCTCCTTTTGGGCATTTGCTGTCATTGTTGTAGCTGCCAGTCCCCGATAGACACATGGACCACCAGAAACCAGTGAGTTATAGGAAACACACTCTTTATTCAGCCAGCTGTGTCTGCCAGGGGTACACAGACCCCAAATTAAGCAGCCCCGAAATGTAGAGGTACAGGGTTTTTAAGCCCTAAACCCCATTCCTCATTCTGTCTGAACACAAAAGTCTATTTTTATTCTATTTACTGTCAACCCACAGGTAGGTTGTGCAAGGGGTGGGGGGTACAGAAGCAGAAAGCTTATTGTTAGAATGTTATGTTTCCATGGGTGATAGCCTATGTTCCCATGGGCGATAGCCTATGTTCCCATGGGCGATAGCCAAGCAGTAATTTTCCAGCCAGCACATCATTATTCCCTGCAAAGTTAATCATTATTCTAACTTCTATGACCGTGTGTTTGCTTTGCCAGTTTTTGAACTTTGTAATAGATAGATTTATACAATAGATACTCTTGTATATTATTTCCTTCACTCAACATTATATTTTTAGACTCATCCACGTTATTATATGTAACAATAACTTGTTTAATACTAATCGATATGTAGTATTCCATTATATAGAAATGTTTATTTATCCATTGTACTGCTTGAGAGACTTTTTTTCCCCCCAGTTTTTCATTATTTTTAAAAATGCTTCCATGCTCAGTTCTATGCTTATTTATGGTGAGCATGCGTATACATTTTGGGGGATATATACCTAGAAGTAGAATTGTTGAGTCATGGGGAATATGTACATTCAGTTTTAATAGATATTGCTTGATAGTTTTGCAAAGTGGTGTGCCTTTTTCACATTTCTACTAGCAGTCTAGGAGAGTTCCAATTGCTCAACTTTTTGTTGTCTTCCTTTCATTCTAGCTATTTTGGTGGTGTATTGGGGAGTATATCATTGTGAGTTCATCTTTTATCATACTACTGAGGTTGAATATCATTTATATTTTTGGTCATTTGAATATCTTGTGCTTATTCAATCCTTTTGTCACACCCCGCTACTGCCTCCCCATTTTTGTCTCTATTAATGCTTCTTGCTTTAATATCTACTTTACTATTTTTTCGATCACATACTTTTATTTTGTCTATTCTGTGCATGATAGGATTTCTCCATCCTATTATTTTCACTTTTTCTGTGTTACATTTTGTATGTCTCTGTAAGCAGATTATAGCAGGATTTATTTTTATTTAGTCAGATAGTCTTTGCCTTTTAATTAGCTTAAAATATAGTTAAATTTAATTTAGCTACTCTTATGTTTAGGTTTAAATCTGCTATCTTCCTATTTGTTTTCTATTTGTCCCACCTATTTTTTATTAGTTATGGTTCTTTTCTTGACTTTGTCTGTCTGTCTGTCTGTCTATCTTTGGAATGGAGAAATGAAAGCCACTTTATTTGCAAGGTGCCAAGGAAGAAGAATGGAATGCTATCAATTAAAACCTAAATGACCTGATAGCTTCTAATCAAGGGTTTTTAAAGGCAAAGATTGAGGATTGTGGGGAATAGGCTGGTGGGAGGATGCGTTGGCTGTGCAGAGCTTTGGAACTTGGTTGTCTATGGTAAGGGACTTCAGCATAGGATCTTCCTGCACAACAGACCCTTCGCTTATGAAAGGGTTTGATGTTCAAGTTCTGGTCCCATTCTTGTTCTTTGGTTCTATGAGGGGGTTCTAAACTTTGGTTCCAGGTGTGGCTGTAGGTCAAAGTCGTCTCCTTTGTGCTTGCTTCGGCTGCATGGCTTGCGGTTTTGGTCTGTTGACTCTGAACTGAGTACTGCTAACCTAGCGATCTTTTCAGTGGGTATACTAAATCTGTGGTCATGTCTTCTGCTCCCGAGCTGCAGTTCTCCCGTGAAAGGACCTTTGGGGCAAATCAAACACTTGCTCAGCAGCAGAAGACTTTAGTTCTTAGTATTCTTCAGGGATGAGTCATGTGGTGGTGGAAAATGCACTCTGGCTGGACCAACATGTGAGTTGTAAGGAGCCCACTGGGGTGAATGAATTTCTTCCTGATCTAAGTTGGTTTATGGTGCAGCGCTGACTGAAACCTTTAGTTACCATTTCCTGGGCACCTTGGACTGGTGAGTGTCAATGGCCTGGGGCTGTGGAGGAACAGGAAGGTGGCAGGAGTGCTGATTGTGGCTGTTGCCTGGTCCAGGCCTTGCATTGCCTGTGCTATTGTCCCCAGGCCAAGCACAATGGCAGCTTTTTTTGATTTCTTTTAGATTAATTTATTTTCGCCACTCTCTTAGTTATACATTCTTTTGTTACCTTTGTTGTGATTATTCTAGAATAGAGGTTAGAAGTCTTTCTTTATAAAAGGTCAGATAGTAAACACTTAGGTTCTGCAAGCCAAGAGCAAAATCAGAGCTGTTATGCAGCTACTCATATAATAAGAGAAAACACAAATTTTCGCAATTTTTTTTTATTGACATATTTTAAAATATAAAAGTAGTTCAGTAAATCTTTTTGTAATACATCTACTGATAAAGAAGAATGGAATTCTTTCTTTGGGATAAGACATTTCACTTATTTGGGGTTCAGATTTAATGTTCTTTATTATCATAGTGGAAATGTGAGATTCCTTCCTGAAAATGCACTAAATTTGTGCTGTTTCCATCTCTTTTTAGGCACCTATGTTTTTGGATAACTTTTGGATAACTTTTCAGGTTAAGAGCATACCTTTAGAATAAGATTTCCTGAGTATGAATATCAAAATAACTCATCATTAGCTGTGTTCTCCTTAACTATTTAGTTAACCTATCTAGAAGCTTCAACTTCTTCATCTACATATTAGTGATAGTACTTTACAGGGTTGATGCAAAGATTAAATGAACTAATAAATGCAAAGGTCTAGAGCAATGTATGACATATTGTAAAACACTCTACTAATATTCTATACTTTTGACTTTTTTCACTACCATCTAAAAATGTAAAAATATTCTAACTTTTAGAATATAGAAAAATACGTGGTGGGTTGGATTTGGCTCTTAGCCTTAGCGTGCCAACGTATTCTAGATATCACAACATGAATCTTCTACTCAGCAAAGTCTACTAGAAATTAGTTCTTTTACAAAGATTTATAGTGTTTTTGCCTCCTAGACAACGAAGCAATTTTAAACATGCCTTACTCCCTTTAGCCTTCTTGCTATTCTAGCTACAAATTTTAATTATATATATATTTTTAAATTTCATAAAATGTAATATGTATTGTTTTACAGAGTCAAATTCATTTGTATTTTCCACACATTTACTCATTCTATTGTACTTCATTCCTTTCTTTTACCTGGAGAACCTTTAGTATACATGTATGTATATATGTATTTACTTATTTATTTGGCATGGATCTACTGCCAATAAATTTTCTCTACTTTCATTTGTCTGATGTAATCTTTATTTGCCCTTTATTTTTGAGAAGTATCTTTCTAGGTAAGGAATTCTGGTTAGAAGTTATCTTGATTTAGAAGTTTGAAAATATCTTTCCATGGTCTTTTGAATTCATTCCCTTTAGTAAATCAGTGGTCAATCTTACTATAGCTTATTTGAAAATTTTTTATCCTTTTTATTGTTTGTTTCTAGCCATTTTTAAGATTTTTTTCTTTTATCGTTGGTTTTCAGTGGTGTATCTAGATATTTTCTTTGTTTTTATTTTGTTTTGGGTATATAGAGCTTCTAAATTCTGTTGCTTGATATCTTTGATCAGTTTTTGAAAATTCTTGGCCAGTAGCTTTCAAATATGGCTTCTTCCCTTTTCTTTTCTTATTTTCCTTTTAGGATTTCAATTATATATATGATAGACCTTTTTACCATGTCCAATATGTTTCTTATATTCTGTCTTTTAATCTACGTTCCCCTACCCAAATATTTCTTTGCTTTTGTGGAGATATTTTTACTGATTTGATTCCATTTCACTAACTTCTTTCTATATGTCTAATAGACTACATTGAGTTCTTAATCTTAGTTATTGTATATATCAATTTTAAAATTTTAATTTGATAATTTTATGACAGACTCTAGTTCTCTGGTTAAATTCTTCATGTTGTCATTTACTTTCATAAACATATTAAATATAGTATTTTTTAAGTTTGTGTCTGATAACGCCATTGTTTGAGTCATCTGTGAATCTATTTCTACTTCTTATTTTATCTTTTGGGTTTCAATCATTTAGTCTTATTTCCTGAAATATCTGGCAATTTTTGATTGAATACTTTGCATAGTCAATACAAAAAGTTATAGAGCCTCTGGTAATGCTATTTTTTTTTTTCTAGTGTTAACTTTTTCTATCTATCAGACATAAAATTTGGGTATATTATCTTGATCCAATCAGTGACTGAGAAATGTGAGTCTGAGTTTCAGTATTTCTAAGGGCTGGACTATTTCTAGTTTGCCCTATTCCTGGATTATAGCATCTGGGAAGTCTTAGTGGAAAGCCTATGTTTTTTTTTTTTTTTTTTATCAGGGCCCTTCCCCTTTGGTAGGAATTTTTGTTTCCCTGATATCAAGTGCCAGGACTTAAATACTTTGCTCAGCTTTACTACCTCTTAGATGCTTCATTCTGACTTCTTTTTGTCTTTTTCTCTTGCTGTCTTTATCTGAGGAATCTGAAAATGCATTTTAGGAACCAGAAACAGAGAATTGTGAGTTCATTTATATATATATCTATAGTCTTGTCCTTTTAAATCCTAGAAACCAGTGTTGCTTTCCAAAGCCCTCAAAGACCTGGATTACTTTGAGCTTTTATAGTTGTTCTTGGTGGAAGAGTTGGTCTGAAAAATGTTATTCACCATAGCCAAAGTCACTTTTATTTTTAAGGTAATTTGTTGGGTGACAACTTATTAATACCTTTTTTCAATCCTTCTTTTCCTATCTTCCTTCATTCATCAATTTTAATTACTGCGTATATGATTTCTGTCCCAGTCATTGTGCTAAGTTTTAGCTGATATAAGACATGGTTCATTTCCTTAAGAACACCTCAGTGTAATGGGAGAAACACCCACACACATGCATACACACAGTTGTGTGGTAAATGCTCTATTAGAGTAAGATGTGAGAATCCTATAAAAGTTCATTTGACACTATGTGATTGTTTTGTTAATTTATTTACTTATTTATTGCTTGTCTCCTTCTAGACTATAGGACCTATGAAGACAGGGCCATATCTATCTTGTTTATTGTTGGTACACATAGTATAAGCTGAGTAAATATTTTTTTTTGCTAATCGATTGCTTGATATGTGAGGTTACAAAGTTTGTATCTTGCATCTATCTTGTAGGGTTATTAAGTGGCATGTATAAAATACATAATGCTTGGCATATACGCTTTCCTTTGTTTCACTTCTTTGAAAACAATTTTTAAATAGTGTAGTGCTGATTACTTCACTGACACATGGAAATAAAATTTTCCATTTTATAGATAGAAAACTTGAGATATGGTTGTTAAATCATTTGCTTGATTTAATGACTGAGCTGTAATAGAATCACAGAGTTCTTTGCTTCAAGTCACATTCAGACAACATGCATAGAGAACTTTTCCTCAGACTCTCATGGCTAAAACAGTATAACTTCTAGCTCCCTCTCTTCTCAAATATTCTATGATTTTTAGCCTTTAAGATGATTCTACAGTATAACTTTAAAATCAATCTAAAAATTAGATATGTGTACATATATGTATGTATGTACAAGTAACATAAATACATTTGTGCAAGGGATGTACAAGTAACAATGTATATATGTATATCTATGTGTATATACATATATATACACATGCACATATATAGTTGATCTATCAATGTGGGTATTAGTTGACACAGACAAAAATCCTCATATAACTTTTGACTCTCCCAAAACTTAGTTGTCCCTTGGTATCCACAGGAAATTTGTTCCAGGACCCCTACAGATACAAAAATGTATGGATGCTCAAGTCCCCTACGTAAAATGGGATAGATCAATGCATACAGTCTGCTCTCCACATCTGCAGATTCAAAAACAGAACAGATATTTAGTGAAAAAAATTCACATGTAAGTAGACCCTTACAGTTTAAACTTGTGTTGTTCAAGGGTCAACTGTAAGTATGTGTATACACATACCTACACATATACATATAAAATTAGAATTCAAGGGATGTACAAGTAACCTTTAAAATAGATTTTTAAAATATTTTAAGTATAATGATATATTTATATGTAAAATAATAATTCAAGAGATAAAATAAATTATATATATATGTATATATATAATTTTTGGAGAGAACATTTTGAACTTGAAATTTATTTCCAATGCTAAGTTCTGTAAGTGCTTGCTGATGAAGATAAATTACTATGTTTGTTGTAATCCGTCTGCTGGGGTTTAATCACATTGGTGTGTGATGGTTGCACTCCAGAATCACCAGAATTCCTTCTGTCTTTTGTGGTTGCCTTTTTAATTGAGCACACTTTACTACAAAGTATTTTTAACAGGAAAACAAAAGATTTCCAAACCCAACATATTCTTATTTAATTTCATTTACAGGAAGTGGAGAACAAAGATTTGCACAAGGGAACACTGTTTTAAATTATACTCTAATTACTTGCACATGCAAATCTAACACATTGCCAAGGTTGAGGTGCTTTATTTGAATCTCTGTTTAAAAATGCAATTCTGGAAATCTTCAATTGACTTTACACATTCAAAAGAATTGACTAACTTTATACAGGTATAGTAGTATCATAAAGCTCATATAATTTCTTGCATTTATCATCAAGCAGTTTTTCAGTGCTTTGATAAGACTAAGTATACTATTCACTAAAATAGATGGTAAAAGTTATTTATATTCATTTTAAAGACAATAAACTAGTTATGGTTAGATATTACTGGATAACCTGGAAATATCAATTAGTCAAATAGTGTCTTCACTAGAACTGTTATTTAGATTAATACCTCAACATGTCCTTCGGTCTAGGACCAATTAAAATTGGATTAAAATCCACTTCTACCAATTAGATGCTGATAACTTCTCCATTTATTTCTCTTCCTTAAAAAATATTTTATAAGTTCTCTCTTCACATTAAAGAAACTGGCTTGGGGAAAAATAAAACACAAGTAAGTCTTAAAGCTAATTTGCCTTTGTTTCTTCTTAGTCCTTTCAGTTACTTTTTATTTAGGTCTCTAAGGGCCTTTTTATATCTGAGATGTTTCTGAGAACTCTGACTATAGACACAAGATGTAATGTCTTTAGCCTGGGTTATGATAAATTTCATTGAATGGTTTCATAGTACAAAAAAGTCATATCTTAAATTATGTGCTATACATATGGAATTTTTGTGTCATGATTTTATATCTGTAATGCATGTGCATTTGCACATATTTGTGGAGATATGCCTTACAAAAATTTTTGTAATTTTTGTAATTCAGAAATGTGGATCTAATTACAGGTGGACTTTTTAATGCTAATTTATACATGAAATTGAACTGTCTGCCCCTCTATGGGATATATTTACATCTAATTACCACTTTATGCATTTGCCTTTCTTACTTTTGCCACTCTTTTTATTGGGAACATCGTAAGAGTATTTTTTCCCCCCATATTATCAGACTCAAACAATAATTCAGATCTAATGTTACTTCATGATTAGTTCTATAAATGTGTGGTTCAGTGTTCCATGACAAAAATGACACTCTGGTACTGTAAAAAGTCCCAGAGTCAGCATTATAGTAGAGTGGCAAGGAGCTGGAATTATGGGAAATAGGAAGATATTAAGCTGGGTACTGAATTCTCTTTAAGGCTACAGTAATTCTATTTCTACTAGGAGGGCAATTGTGCTGCATCACATATCCATTTTTCATAAGGGTGTCAACCATCTGGTTCCTCTTGTTTTTCCCTTCTCACTCCTTCACATCTGTTGCTTCTTCATTGTTCTACAAAAGTTCACATTCCATATTTGATGTTCATTTCTATAAAAATTCCATATTCATGAAAGTGCCTAGATTTTACCTGCAGGTCTAAGATAATTACAGCGAAACAGCAGCCAAGGTCATAAGAAAGATCATATCCAGATTAGAAGGCTCACTGCCACAGAAATCCCTGGCAAGGAATAGCTGCTGGTCATGTTTTGCCTGTCCAGACAATCATTTGAAAGGAGCACCAGAGTTAGCAGTCTGACACATACTTCCTGGTTGGGTCACCACATTAAGTGTGCTTAGCTATTTGTAAAGCTATCTGGAGAGAAAGAGCATGTTAAATTGGAAACACATGGACAGAATGACACACATGGCCTTGGAATTCATAGCTCAGTGCGGCACAGTTCAATCAGGGGCTTGACATCCTGATAACCTTCTCTATAGGAAAAGAAAGGAAAATACCTGGAGACCTTGGGTTTAGCACTGGTAAGTTCACAGTCTGGGGCCATTTGCTTAGATTGTTTTCCCTCAAGGATATCTTTCCATCTGCATTGTTTTTTCTTCCATCATCCTCATTATCCATTTCTTGTCTCCATCATGTCATTCCCCTCCTAGAATCAATTTAAGTTAAAATCAAAACTGGGTAGCAGGTCAGAGTAGATATAAAAATTCCCACTGTCCTTTCCTCTGGATGGTAGAGTTTCTTCATGTTCTAAGATTACCAAGCTTACTCATTACTATTATCTTTAAAATAAAACATTCTGATTATAATTTATAGAGGCCAGATTCATGCTGTTGACCATAAAGTCAGTGAAGAGAAAATGTGATGCATAAAAATCAGTAGTTATGATTTCTGTAAGCAATATCTTATAATGTATTTAGTGTCAGAGTAAATATGCAAATATACAAAGCAAATTATACTAAACAACTTATCAGAAATAAGTAGATTCCTTTGATTTTACTACTAGCTCTACCTAGGTTAAAAGCATTTAAATGAGCAAATATAAATACATTTGGACATTTCATCAGTGATGAGGCAGTGTGGTATCTTAAAAATAATAGTTAACTGGGAGTCAGGAGACCTAGTGTTTCATCTCGGCTTTGCTATTAATTTGCTATTTTTCATTTTATTTATAAGTACGATAGGAGGATTTACATTAAGTGGTCTTTAAATCATGGCTGGATTAAGGAGAATACGGTAGCCTTGAAGGACGTAAATACATTTGACAAGTTAATAAGGGAAGGGGAAGCTATGTAAACATTTGATTTAGGTCGGAATTGGAGAGGTCATCACACAGGTTGGTAACCTGTGTAGGGAGATGTCATAGAAGTAGGATATTGGAAAGTGTTAGAATGAAAAACAGTAGAGACTTTCCTGAGCTGTTGCAAAGACAACTCAAGCTTATTAAAAATAATGAATAAAATTTCCAGTGACAAATTAAAATTAGAAGCTGAAATGTGAAATAAAGTAAATATCAACACAGACTGGGACAATCTTGAAAAGGATTTTTAAGTTGAGAAAAAATAATCTTTGAGGAGATCAGAGTAAAAGAGCAATTGCTTGTGATTTGTTCAAAGCAACTTTGGAACTAGTGACATTGCAAACTGAATTATTCTTTGTTGTGCATGTGAGGGGAGGTCATGTAGTTGTAGGATGTTTAGCACCATCCCTAATTTCTACCAATTAGATGTTGATAGCTCCCTACCCCAGTCATGACAATCAAAAATGTCTCCAGACATTGCCAAGATTTCCTCCATTTGGGAGCCACTGCTTTAAATGAATAAATATTTTTGAGAGGTCATTTAACCTAATGGTTAAGAGCTTGAGCTCTGGAAACTGAGTTCTAGATCAAGATTTGATTCCCAGTTCAGTTACCTTTTCACTGTGGGCATTGAGCAAATTACTTAATCTTTCTATACCTCACTTTCTTCATTTGTAAAATGAGACTAATAAGAGTACATACCTCTTAAGGTTATTGTGAGGATTAAATGAGACAATACATATGAAACAGTGTAGTATATGGCACATGGAAGGTATTCAATACATGCTAGAAATTGTTCTTGCTGTCATTTGATAGTTACAAAAAAGCACAAAGAAAGAGAAGGACATGGTTATTTCTGAAAGTTGACTCTTAGACTCAGTGAGTTGTGGCAACCAAATATCCAGGTCTCATTGTGCAGGAGAGGCATTGGCCTGGTGAATCAGTCAGTTAGTCAACAAATACTGTTTGAGCACCTATTAGGTGCCAAGCTCTATTCTAATGTTGACCATTGAGATGTGAACAAAAATAGACAAAAATCTTGACCTAAAGATCTTACAGATTAATGGGAAAGATGGAAAATTAATAGGTGTGACTTGAAATTAGTGTTATGTAGCAGATACTATTAGCTGTTCATCAGAGTCCATTCTCCCATTCTTCTACCATAGCCAGTCACATGGTTTCCCAAGTACACTAAATTTCTGAATTTAAAACTCTGCACTAACTAGTGTAATGACTATTTGAGTAAGTTTTTTCCAATAGTTCATGAACAGAGAATAAGTGTTCCACTTCTAGGCCTAATCCATAAAATCTTCCTCATCTGGTTTTTAATACCTTTTGTTTCTTCTTGTGGGCTGGAAGGTAACAACAATTATCAGAGTGACCAGAACAATCTTGGAAGTCCTGTGTTAAAAATGGCAGAGCTTAAAAATAATGGCAGAGCTAATGTCAGCCTGAGTCCCTAAATGATGGTGTGGAGCAAAGACCCGTGTCCTGCAGCAACCTACAAGATTTACCTGGACAATTCAGTGAAAGAGAAATGAACTCCTATTGTATTTGAGCCATTGCATATTGAGTTTATTTGTTAAGAAATTTTGGTTACCAAACAAACACAGATGACTAGAAAGGCTTCTGTGAGGAAAGAACATTTGAGTTGAAATCTGACCAAAGACGATAAAGCAGCCATATGCACATGTAGAAGATTATTTATTGGAGGGAGAAATGCCTGTTCAAGGGAGCTATCCTTGACAGGTGATGAACACTAGAGCCCCTACAACATAGAGGGTCCATGCTGGTAGGTGAGGTAGGGGAATACAAGTAGAAATGACATTAAGGCAAAATAAAAATATGGCCTTTGGATCTACTTGGTTTATACAGAACTCCATGAGAACTGGAAGGACTTCTTTCTCTGTCCAGAGAAAAATTGGTTCTTTTCTGCTTAAGCTTTTTTTTTTTTTTTAAAATTAGTCACTTCAATTAGCATATAAATTTATCACATAGTAGTTATATGTTGTTTAGATTGAGAATTCAGTTGAGGTTGACTTGAGCAAAGATCATCTCTGAAATCATTGGACGTAGATTAATGAGGATATTTCCTGCTTCATTTGACATAGATAAAAGGGGAATCTAATTTGCAAGTTTCTCTGACAAAATAACCTATGATATAAGCTCTGGGGATGCCTAAGTGTCCTGGTGATAATATGTTGTTTAGACTTCATAGACCCTTACTTGGTACTTAGTGTCCATGGATAAGAGCTTTACTTGTTTCTGAGCTATACTTTTCTGTATATCCCTATTTTCAAATTATCTTGAGTGCTCAAGAAGAAAGATACATTTTTTGAAGTGTTAGTATTCCTTTTATTAGGAAAACTAATGTTTCACTACTGTACTTTCAACATAATGTAGCTGTTTATGTAAAATGAAGATGGCTTTTTGGAGACAATATTTTTAAATTATTTTATTTAAGAAAAGTCGTTTAGATGTTCTATAGTCCATTTAATGTTATGTTGGATATATATAAATTAACTAAAATTGAAACAAGCTAGAAACAACATTACTGTATACTGGTTTGTAAAATCCAGTATAGACAGTCCTTTCTTCAAATTTTATTTGACTCAAAGCGAACCCTTTGGTATTCCCATATTGAAAGGGAAGATTCATCCTCCCATTGCCATATAAATTAAAAAAATTATAGCGAATAGATCTATGAACTTGAATTGGAGGGCTTGAAGGTCTGAAAAGCAAAATGCATTCCCATTGACTTAGCTTCATGAGGAACTTAGAAGAATTAAAGAAGGGCTTCTTTTTAGAAGACTAGTTTATTTTATCTATGTGCAACCAATCTTTTATTCCTGGACTTCTTTCTCTCAGAATACAGCACTATTTTCCATCTAATTACTCTTGACAAAAATTCAGGCGTTATCCTTGATTACTTTCCATTCCTTGCTCTTCACCCCCCCGCCTCAATTTTTCATTTTAGTCCTATATAGCCTATCTCCAAAACATATCTTAAATTTATTTACTCATTTATATCTTTATTATTAACTAACTCTCATCCTTTCATTCATCTATAATAATAGATTTCAATGATTTCTATTCCTGTTTCTCCATAATTCAATATTCATGCAGTAGCCAGAATGATCTTCTAAATAATAAAATGTCAGTTAAATGAACCCCAAATTCCTTACCCTGACTTACAAAGCATCACATGTTTTGGACTTTGCCTATCCCTTCTACTTTATTTTATTCCATTATTCCCTTGTTCCTTACTCTCCAACCATATTGAACTGACCAAACGTGTTCCCACTTTAGGGCTTTGTACTAACTGTCCCTTTGATATGAAATGTCTGTGATCACTGCATGGTTACTTCTCTTGTTCAACTGTATTCTTAGTACCTAGAAGCTCTCTTATTATACTGCAGGCATGGGACAAATATTTATTGAAAGAGTTAACAAAAATTGAATCCCTTAGTGATATGGAAGAGTAACATAATAGTCTGATGACACATAGTCGTGTACCTAAGACTTTTTTGAGGGTGAGATCTTTCCTTTGAAATTTTATTACATGATACTAAGAGTCTATTGATTTCTTATAAGAACCAGGCAAACACTTCCTTTTAAAATGGTTCTTTCTGCCTATAGCTAACTTCATACACAATGATGAACAGCTGAAAGCTATTTTTTAGAATCAAGAAGACAAGGATGTCCACTTTCACCACTTTTATTTAACATAGTATTCAAAGTCCTAGTCACAGCAATCAGATGTGAAAAATAAATAAAAGGCATCCAAATTAGAAAGCAAGAAGTTAAACTGTCATTATTTGCAGATGAGATGATACTATATGTAGAGAACTCTAAAGATTCCACCAAAAACTTAGTACTGATAAATGAATTCGGCAAAGTAGCAAGATATAAAATTAATATTCAGAAAATCACTTGCATTTTTATACATCATCAATGAACTATAAGAAAGAGATATTAAAATAATCCCATGTATAATTGCATCAAAAATACCTAGGAATAAATGTAACCAAGGAGGTAAAAGATCTATACTCAGAAAATTATAAAACATTGAAAAAATAAATTGAAGAAGAAACAAATAAATAGAAGCATATATCATGCTCATGGATAGAAAGAATTAACACTGTTAAAATGTCCATACTACCCAAAGCCAACTATAGGTTTAATGCGATCCCCATCGAAATACCAATGGCATTTTGAACAGAACTAGAACGAATAATCCTAAAATTTATATGGAACCACAAAAGACCCCAAATAGCCACAGCAATCTTGGAAAAGAACATTTGAGGTATCATACTACATGATCTCAAATTACATGACAAGTCTACAGTAATTAAAACAGTGTAATACTAGCATAAAAACAGACACGTAGATCAATGGAACAAAATAGCTCATAAATAAATCCATGCCTGAATAGTCAGTTATACTATGACAAAGGAGGCAAGATTATACAATGGGATAAAGACAGTCTATTCAATAAATAGTGTTGGGAAAACTGGACAGATACATGAAAAAAAAAATGAAAGTAATCCATTTTCTTACATCATATATAAGAATTAATTCAAAATGGATTAAAGACTTATATGTAAGATCTGAAAGCATAAAACTCATAGAAGAGACATAGGCAGTAAACTATTTGACATTGCTCTTAGTAATATTTTTTTGAATATGTCTCCTCATGCAAGGGATAAAAATATAAATATAAACAATAGGACTACATTAAACTAAAAAGTTTTTGTCCAGCAAAGGAAACCATCAGCAAACCAAAAGACAACTACCAAATAGGAGAAGATATTCATCAATAATAAATCAGATAAAGGGTTAATATTTAAAATATATAAAGAAAGCACACAACTTAATACCAAAAACAACCCAATTATAAAATTGGCAAGGGACCTGAATAGACATTTCTTCAAAGAAGACATACAGATGGCCAACAGATACATGAGAAGATGTTCAACATCACTGATTGTCAGAGAAATGCAAATTAAAATCACAATGAAATATTACCTCATACCTGTCAGAATGGCTATCATCAATAAATCAACAAACAGTAAATGTTGGCAAGGACACGGAGAAAAGGGAACCCTCATGTGCTTTGGGTGGGATTGCAAATTTGTGCAGCTACTATGGAAAACAGTATGGAGGTTTCTCATGAAATAAAAAATAGAACTACCATATAATCCAGCAATTCCACTGTTGAGTATTTATCTGAAGAAATCCAAAACACTAATTTGAAAAGATATAAACACCTCTATGTTCATTATCGCATTGTTTACAATAGCCAAAATATAGAAGAAACATAAGTGTCCATCGATAGACAAATGGATAAAGAAGAAGTGGTACATATATATTACTTAGCCATTAAAAAGAATGAAATCTTGCCATTTGTGACAACATGGATGGGACTAGAGGGTATTATGCTAACTGAAATAAATCAGACAGAGAAAAACAAATACCATATGATTTCACTTATATGTGAAATCTAAAAAATAAAATAAATGAACAAAGAAAATGGAAACAAACTCAAAGATACAGAACCAAAATTGATGGTCTCCAGATGGAAGGGGAGTGGGAAGATTGGGTGAAAAAGGTGAAGGGATTAAGAAGTACAAATTGGCAGTGATAAAAACAGTCACAGGGATGTAAAGTACAGCATAGGGAATATAGTCAATAATATTGTAATAACTATATGTCAGATGGGTACTAGAGTTATCAAGATGATCACTTTACAAGTTATGTAAATGTCATATCACTATGATATACATCTGAAACAAATATAATTTTATATATCAACTGTAATCGAAAAAAAGGTTCTGTTTGTAGATTACATTTTCAGTTTCTATATTCTTATGGCATATTCTAAAGAAGTGCAGACCCTTTAGATAGGAGTATATAATAAGAGTAGATCAACTCAAATTAATCATAATGATCTCATTTCTTGCTTCCTATATATCTTTCTCATGGGTATAGTATTCTTAGTAAGTAGAATTGAAGACGAATATTTGATAGGAGATTGAACTCTAGGATGTTTTTCACTCATTAAATCTTTCCCGTCTTCTAATTTTAAAGTTTCCAGAAATCAAGTGATATCTCACTTCATACTTCTTATTCACAAGTACCTTCTAAACCAGGTTTACCTGTCATTCTAATTTTATATACCTTTTTATTCATCTGCTACTGCAGAACATTTACCTCTGTGGTTTAGAATGAGTATGTGTGTGTGTGTGTGTGTAGTTTATTTATTTTTTATGTGTAGTGTTAAAAATGGCAAGTGATAATGTATTAATCTGGTGGCATTTGCCAGGATATCTGGAAGGTCAAAATTAACTTATTTCAAGTAAGTTCTAAAATGAAGTAGAAAGAAACTCAAAACATTTCTTGAAGTTGCAAGCCTAATGAGGCAGAATATAGCAAAGACATGAATAAAAAAATTGAATCTCTTCCCTCAGACCATGGCTTACCCTAGTCCAGTAGTCCCCAATCCCTGGGTTATAGACCGGTACCTGTGGCCTTTTAGGAACCAGGCCACACAACAGGAGGTGAGTGGTGGGCAAGCAAGCGAAGCTTCATTTGTATTTGCAGCCTTGCCCCGGCACTAGCATCACCACCTCAGCTCCACCTCAGATCATCAGGCATTAGATTCTCATTAGGAGCACCAGTCTTTGGTGCCAAAAAGGTTGGGGACCGCTGCCTAGTCTGTCAACCTTTGTGCATCAGATAGGAGCAAATCTGCTTTCAGTGCATTTTCGCAGTAAGCTTCAAATCAGTGGCTTGCACTTGATGGGTGTTGTCAAATGAAGGCTTTCTGGATTTTGATCCTGATGATTTATCTAAAGTATATGTTAAGTTTATAAAAAGTATATGTAGGTATTCAGTTTAATGTATCATTAATGTTTTAGAACATTAGATTTTAAACCCTGTTTAAGTTATCGATCATGTATAAGCTCTGTTATGTAAATTCCAGAAGAACTTCTGAGATCAAAGGAGATAGACCCAGCTATTTCTATGATAGGAGTGCAGATTTGTTGTCTGCAGACCCTAGCAATATTGTTTTGGATTGATAAGTGGATCCTTTTTTCATAAAACAACTTGTATGATGTCATGCAATACTAAATACGTTTTGATTGCTAAATTTATATATAAATGGAAATTACTTGAATATAACATTTCAGACTTGGAAATTTACAGAAATGCTTATTTGAAAAGAGAGCAAAATTATTCTCGTGAATTCTTTTAAGATAAATTGACATTTAAAAAGTCTGGGAAAGTTCAGTTTTCATGTCTGTGGTCTGCGCAAAGCTGCCTGTTGTATTTTGTTTCTCGTGCATAGATGAGATGATAATATATTTTATCCCAAATAAATGAAACCAAAAACTAAAGACTTTATAGAAGTTTATGCAAGTTCTGAGATACAGGAAATTGATGAGGATAGTTAAGTGTGGATGTGTTGCATGTTCTTTAACTAAATTGTCACTTCATTTGAATGGGTCCCTTTTTTTCTAGTCCTGGTTATTAAGGTGATGGTTCGATTCTACTGAATTCTAAACAGAAGGTAGAAGATAGTCAGCTAAAAGGAAAGGAAATAAGCTGATTCATTTAAGTGAAGGAAAAAAAATCTAATATCCCAACTGGGACGTTGCCCACTTCTATAGCCTCTGAGCAGCAGTATCAGTTGCTGTCAACAGTATTTATGTGGAAAATTGAATTGACATAGTTAAATTGGTTCTGCAATATAATGAAGCAAAATAGCCTATCCTTGGCACTCAATACCATAATTAGCCAGAAGTCCAGACATAATATAAAACCCAGGAAGGAAACTTGAAAACACATAGGAAGGCATTTTGGAAGTGGAGTGAGACATAGTGTGAGAAAAGGAAGTTTTCAATATTTTTAAATTTACCATGATGATCTGCTTCTAGTAACATTTTCAAATTGGTTAAAAGAAAAAGGAGAAGTAAAAAATGATTTTGGAATCCTGCTTTTTCTTTCACCACTTTAGGACCAGGTAGATTTAATTCCTCCATATTTAATGAGCGGTGACCTAGAACATTTGGAACTGCATCTGGTACCTTGAAATGAATACCCTGGCGGTTGATGCTCCAAACATAGTCAGAGCTGCATCTGCTTCCCTGATGAAAAATTTATTTCTTCTCTCATCAAATAAGATTAAGATAACTAACAATCAAGATAATTAAAACCCCATGGACAAGCTAATTTGTTTTTAAACGATTACAACAAATGACTACATATTCACTAGAATTTCTTTTATCACTGACAAATAGAAATACAACTTCAAATTATGTCATCTTCTTTACATCATCTTTTCAGTGTCTCAGCTCTTGATTCCCTCTTTCATAACTTTATCCAGCATATTTCTAAATTGTTGCTACTGTAGAGTGGTGATAAGTATATAATTAAAATATTATTTCCTTGCTAGAGAAATAAAGTCAGCCCATTTGTAATGCATGTGTGATTATACATGCCAAGATTGTCAAACATACATAAGACATAAAATGCAGATGGATAGGCATGCACACAAATGTATACACATTTATTCTTCAATAAAAAATACACATTCTATATGTGTATATATATCATTTCTATTGCATTGTTTGTGTAATCTTTTCTACTTGGTATATTCTTTATAAATAAGTTATTAAAGGGCAAACTAAGGGAATTGTATTAATATACAAAAATAAACATGAATATTAATAGTAGTATTCCTATAAAATAGGTTCTTTTAAATATAAAATTTATTAGTAAAGTTTTTTTTTTTTAGCTCAGACATATGGGGTAATATATTTATTTGAATTTTTTTAATTAAAAAGTTTTTTCAACTACAGTTGACATTCAATATTATGTTAGTTTCAGGTGTACAGCATAGTGGTTAGACATTTATATAACTTACGAAGTGATCCTCACAATAAATCTAGTCACCACCTGGCACCGTACATAGTTATTACAATATTATTGACTATATTCCCTATGCTGTACTTTACATCATTGTGACTGTTTTGTAACTACTCACTTGTACTTCTTAATCTCTTCACCTTTTGCACCCTATTTATTTGAATTTAAAACAAATCCTTAGGGAATCTGACTTGGGGTACATATATATTTATCTTTAGTTAAATTATATCAACTATCATGGAAGGAAAGGTGAAATAATAAGTATGAGCAATGACAAAGCTTATAATTCTTATTGTCATGTTCTTAAAGCTAGCACAATGAAGGATGGATGCAATTCTCCATTTAAAATATTTTTGAATTGAAATATGCAGTAGTTGCATTGAGGCATATGATGCTACATCACAGTTTCAGAAACCTAAATCTTGATCCAATTTCTATCACTGTAGAGGTCACTTTATCTGCTGCCTTTTCCTTTCTTTCCTTTAATTTTATTTATCCTCTGTGATTTCACAGGCCCTTCTAATTACTGAAGGTTACGACTGAAGTAAATATAGCCTTTATTTTTCCCACCGGCACAGGCCATTTAAAAAACTCCAAAATCCTCCAACAAATCCTGCTGCTATACATCTCTCTCCTACAACCTCCTACTTTTCTACTCAAATGCATTTGGAAATTGTATAAACCTAAAAAGGTCAAAAATACTCAGTTCCTTCCCTAAAGTAAAACAGACTTATTTGAACCATTCTTGCATTCTTGTTCCTCTTGTAGAGATTTACTATTTAAAGAAATTAAAAACTAAATATGAGGACAGGACTCACATTTACTGCAAGTTTGCTATACGTTAGGCATTTCACATGCAATTAACTGGGGTAATTATTTCAATGGTCCTGTAAGATGAAACTCAGAAAGTTCAAGTACTTGCAAACCTCATGAACAGTTTAGTTGATTTGCCAACTTGATAAGTCTGCTTGACTCTAAAACCTGTGCTTTGACCAGCAGAAAACCTGTAGCTTATAAAAGAACCATCAATGCTTAAAAACATACATTTAATAGAATTAAGAAACAGGTATCCAGGTTTTGAGTTTCTATTTAGAGTTGGAAAATGACTTAAACATTGACTTGCATCTTTGTTCTTCAAACATATAGAGCAGTGTTTCTCAACCTTGTTTTTTCCCCCATTTTCACTCCTCTCAGGAGACATTTCAGAATTTTTCTTCTGACTGCTCCCCTTCCCATGAAATTGTAATATATCTGCATATATACTGTGATATTTTGGAGGGCCATGTAGCGTTGTATCAATAATTCTTGCCCCCTTGGGGGGAAATATTGCTCCTGTGGAGGCTGTCTGATGTAGCCGATTACTATTATATTTCATGTCCCTCCCCCCTCTCCATTACTAGTTACTTGGTGAAACAGGCAGAGTGGACAATCACAGCTCTGGACTTGGACAAATCCTTCCTGGATTCTGGTTCTATCGTTTGTTACTTATGAGAACTAGCGCAAGTGAAGTAACCTCTCAAAGTCCAGTTTGCTCTTCGGGAAAATGGAATTATAATTCCTAACACATAAAGTTGTTGTGACAGTTAAAAAAGATATCTTTAAAGAGTCTAGCAAGAGCTAGCAGAATTCTGTGTTAGCTCCTCTTTTCTCTTCTGTGAAGAGCTATCAGTAGACTACATTTTCTGGGAATAGTGCTAGGAGATTAGACTAGAATTTGGGAAACTTGGTTTCTGGGACAAACTCTGAACTACCTAGATATGTGTTTTTTTTTTTTATCTGTGAAGTGAGAGAGTGCTCATCTCTAACTTTCACTTTAGGCTTTTCAGCTTGTGATTTTGTAATATTCCAGGGCCATAAAATAATTAATCACATTTAAAAATTTTATTGGCACTTAAAAATTTTTTTTATTTTATTAATTTCAAGAATACAGTATTAAGACATTTATATAGGCACTTTTATCTCAGTCAAAATTTTTACAGTGATGTTTCCTTTTCACACATTCTTCAACTAAAAAACTGTATTCCTTAGTGATTTCCTAAGGATCATTTTTCTGGATATATAGATGAAAGAAACTTAGCCACTTTTCCACTTTTACTTTATTTTTAGCTACTATAGACTGGAAAGACATAAAATTAGATAATTACAGCTTAATTTAAATAATAAAAAACAATTAGCAAGAAAACAAGTTCTTTTTCTGTATACTAAAGTGTTTACACAAGTCGTGATTCAGTTCAATAACAGAAAGAGGCAAAACTTGGAGAAGCAACCTAATTGTTTAGAAGTAGTTATGTCTCCCTGGAAATGCTAAAGAGCTTGTGTAGATAGATAGCAAAGGAAAAACACGGAGATAGTTTAAGGCTCCTCTTCAATTGTAGGCATATTTTACATGTTTTTTTGTATTTTTATTTTTTGGAATTATTGCAGACAAACAAAAATGTATAAAGAATACTCTAACAAACAGCTACGTATGTAGCTGTCCAAAGGAAAAGTCATGATTCCTTTCGAACCTTCTCACGTCTTTTGCTAATTGCAATCCCCTCCCTTCCCCATAGAGGTCTATAATCTCCTGAATTTGATATTTATCATTTCCATGCATTTCTTAATTTTTTTTTGCATGTGCATAGCTCTCAACAGTAAGTAGAATTTTCATGCTTTACATTTTACAAGACAGATATCACACGTATTTTTCACCCAATGTTATGTTTATGAGATTCAGTTTATTTTTGAATATTTTATTTTGAAAGGTTAGGTAATTTTTATATAAGAATAAACTATTTTATATTATATTCTGCAATTATTATGTCTATAAATAGTCAATTTGATTTACATTTAGTTGCATATTTCTAAGTCACTTCCAAGGTGATAGGCTTATAAATACCTCATGAAATAATTCATACTAAAGTATGATCCATTTATTTATCTATTTATCTATCTATCCATCTGTCTGTCTATCTATCTATCTATTTATTTATTTATTTATTTATTTATTTATTTATTTATTTATTTATTTATTGGTAAAATGATATTTAAATAACTTCTTAGGCAAGAACAGTGCTAGGTATTAAAAAGTCACCAGTTAGCAAAACAGATGGTCTCTTTCCTATAAACCTTATAGCCTAATGGGAGTACAAATTTTAAATTATGCAAATAATTCCACAAATCAATATATGATTTATTCAACAGAAATGTGTTGATTGCCTCATATAAATTAAAACAGCGAGTCAAACAAATGAAAATCTCTGATTATGGAACTCACATTCTAATTGGATAGTTATAGGAGGGTAGGGAAGACACAGTAAATAAGACAAGCTAAGAGTAAGTAGAATAAAAAAATATAAAGTATGTTTAAAGGTGATATATGCTATGGGGTAAAATAAAGTAAAGGAGAGTTGCAGTTTTAAATATACTGACCATAGAAGTCATTACTGAGAAGATGACATCGAATAAATATGTGAAGAAAGTGAGAGAGGCGAGACTGAGTAGTGTGGAGATATGTGAAGAGCATCCCAGGTAGAGAGAACAGCAGTACAAGGACCTAAGGTCAGAGCAGTGATGAGCATCACTGGGCTGGAGTAGAGTGAATGAAGGGAAGAACGGTAGGAACTGAGATCAGAGAGGGAGGGAAAGTGGTGATGTAGATAGATATGTATGTATGTACGTAGGTATGTATTTACTTATTTGCCATTGTATTTTGACATTTACTTGGAGTGAGTTTAAAACTATTGAAAGGTTTAGAAAGATGGTAGGTCCAAGTTCTGTTAAAATAGGCTTACTCTATTGGCTATATTGAAAATAGAATGAATTGGGTGTAAGAGTAGATGCAGGGAGGTCAGTGAGGAGGCTTATGTGATAATCCTGGTCAGGGACCATATTGGCTTAGACCAGGGTTGCATCAATGGGCATGGTGACAAGTAGTCACATTCTTTATTTGTTTTGAAGTTAGAGCCTACAAGATTGCATAGGGGTTGATGTGAAGTAAGAGAGAAAGAAGTTGAGAATGACTTCAAACTTTTTGGCATGAACAAATATAAAGAAAGATGGAAAGATGGTTGCCATTTCCTGAAATGGAGAACTTGATTTGGGACATATTAATGTTAAGATGCTTAGTAGATAATCCAAGATGAGTTGTTGAGTAGGCAATTAAATATAAAAACTGAGGTCGTAAACATTTAACTTTTATTAGTTTGTTAGGGCTGCCAATGTATTCGAATAAAAAGAGAAAAAATCCAGGCACTGAACCATGGGATTTCACCCTTTACAAGTCGGGTAGAAGTGGAGGAACAAGAATTCTGAAAAAGAGTGATCAGTCAGGTGGGAGGAAAATCAGGAGAGGAAAGGGTGCTGTCCAGGAAATCAAATACAGAAAGGGTTTCAAGGTAGAGGGAGTGATCATTTGTGTCAAGTGTTTCAGATAAGCGAGGTAAGATGAATGTTGAGAATAGGCTATTAGATTTAGTAACAAGGAGACTTTGACAAACCTTGTAAAGGGCTATTTTCGTACAGTAGGTGAAACCCTGATGACTTTTAGATTTCTGATAAGAGCCGCTGGGTGTACAGAGTTACCACTGCAAAGGAAGGGAATACTGAAAGAGCAATAGATGAGTGGGGGTGGCCACAAGTTTAATTTCAGATGTGGTCTTTTTGAGATTTTGTGAGACATCTAAAGGGTAGACATATTTTACCTTTTAGGGATCTTTGCGTCTAAAACATTGTTCAATCTCGCTAGTTACAGGACTCTGTTAGGTTTTCTTTAAAGAAATTTAAAGTGTAAATGGTAAGCATTTCAGGATCTTAGAAGATCCTTAAGAGAGTGAGATCAGGGGCCTCAAATCACACTCCATATGCAACCGTCACCAAGTAAGTTAATTGTTATAAATAAGACTGTTCTTTCCCATGAAAAGTTTACAGGGAGAAAAGAAAGCAATAAAGTTATAGCGATGTTGGGATACAAAAGAAGATACACTTCTGACATTAATTCATGTTGCATTAAAGATAATGGGAATATAATTTTTTTGTAAAGTAGTTACTTTAGTATGGGAAAAATATCTTGAAAAATCTGGAAATTGACAGAATTTAGTGTTTCCTCCTCTATGTTTTCATGATACCTCGTACAAATTACTATGTGAGCATCTATCACACCATACTGTATTGCTACTGTATTGCTATTGCTAATATGTAAATAATTACATATCTGTCTACCCCATAAAACCATGGATTCCTTTGGGGAAGGATATGGGTTTTATTAATCTGCTTGTGCTTATTGCCTAAAATGGTGCCAGGCATATAGCAGATACTTAGTAAATTTAAACTGAATGAATTTAACGAGTTAAAGAAACAAACCAACACTGCGACTTTTCACTAAACAGTCTGAACTAGACATGATCGGGCATCTGTACTTTCTGCATCATTTAATAAAGGCTGTTGGTGGCTGGTCAGCTGTGGGCAATAATTGTCTCCTAGTCTGGCATTGTGGGAATGTGCTTAAATGTATTTGTATTTTTGCTGTTATCACACGGTGTACCATTATTTCCAGGAATATTACATTATTGCTGACATTCTAAAAATTACCCTTATATACTCCAGGATATGTGTCTGAGAATAAATTGTATATCTGATCTAACCTGCATTCAGGTGGAAGAGTGGGTTAGGACATTTTTGTTTGAAGAGAGGGAGAGTTTGTTGGCAAGCTCACATGAAGAAATTCCATTTCTCAAATGATCCTACCTGCAAATGAAATCCGTGATTGTTATTTGTTGAGCACAGGCTGTGAACCTAATGCTATTAAAACAAACAAACATATAAACATGGGGGATGACACGGGCCAGGCCTCAGGGCTGAATGATCCACACCAGGCATCACACGTAATTCATACATGACAACAGCAGAAAAATGACTGTATTTCAGATGTGACAGTCTCTTGGGGATTATTATTATTTTTTGATGATTACAGAGGGCTTACAAAAGATATTTTGTCGGAAATTTTTTGTCAAAATGAAAACATTTAGAAGTAATATTTAAAGGAGGAAGAAGTGATCAAATGATAGATTGTTAGTTTAACCTGATCCTAGGGTAAACTCAAGTGGGTATCTATGTGAGGAGGATACTGGCAAGTAAATATTTGGTTCAGGAAAAGTAAAGAAACATTATCCACAGGCTTATCTATAGTTAGCATTTCATTATGTTTCCTAATCTGAATCTTTATTCTAACCATGGGCTCATCATAAGTTCCTGTATTTATGGAAAGAAGTATGATAAAATAGTAAATACAAGTAAATTAATGAGTAAATCTAGAGAAAAAAATTCTCTAGATTTCCCTGAACTTTAAGACACATTTAAATGATTAAAATGCAATGGCAGAATACGGGAAGAGATTCCAGACAAACAGTGTGAAGTTGGATTAGATATACAAAAGTCTAATAGTGTTTCTCTTAAACTACAGAGCAGTGAAAAACATTAGTTAAAGATATCAGGCTTAGAGAGGCTTAGAGAAAAGTATACCTGAAATTGTTTCCAAATCACATAACTGGAAGAACAACTTAGAGGTTGAATCAGCATTTTCCTCACCAGCTTCTAAAGGTTGGAAACAGATGCTACAGTAGGGGAGACCAAAAGCAAGCTAGAACCCCCACGCATGAGCTGGAGTCCATGGGGACTGACCAAAACTCACATCAGTTACTGTTGCTTCTGAACGAAGTGGCATGAATGTCCTGAAGCAAGGTCCTTCATCACGAGCTGAACACAGACAGTGGGTCTAGTAGTCATAGAAGTTGAGGAAGGAGTCAGGAGAAGGTGGTTCTATTGCAGGCCTAGTTACTGCTTCTTACCACAATGTGAATCAGCAGGTAAGTGACAAAAAGTGTGAGTTTCAAAATGACTTCTGTTTATTCCAGGGCTTCAAATCTTTTGTAAGAATGTTTATTGTAGCCCATGATAAATGGAAACATACAGAAGAGGGAATTCTTGAAAATGCTCTTCGACCTAGTCAAGTCGACACATTACAAAGCCATCACACATCTACTTTCAGATATTAATAGTTTACATGTGCCCTTAAAAACAATAACATATTTTAGCCTTTCTT
This sequence comes from Pteropus medius, assembly GCF_902729225.1. Lineage (NCBI taxonomy): Eukaryota > Metazoa > Chordata > Mammalia > Chiroptera > Pteropodidae > Pteropus > Pteropus medius. The sequence continues at coordinate 5,467,343 of NW_024352786.1, read as the reverse complement.
TTCTCTCTAGCTAATCTTTTCTTCCTTCCTTCCATCCTTCGGCCTCAGCATAACAACAACAACAACAACAACAACAACAACAACAACAACTTGTTTCTTTCTTTTGCTTTCTTTTCAACAACAACAACAACAACATATATATATATATATATATATATATATATATATCTCTCTCCTCTCTTTCATTTCCTTCTTCATTCCTTCATACCATTTCCTTCGGCTATTCATTCCTTCACATTTCCTTCCTTCATTCATTCCCACATTTCATTTCATTCCTTCTTTCCTTCCCATCATCACTCCCTTCCTCCCCTCTTTCTTTTAACATATTCTCCCTCCTCCCACTTTGTACTTTTCATCACACTTTCCCAATCTTCTTTAACTATTTCCTCCTCCTCCTCTTCTCTCCTCAACTATCCCTTTCCTCTTCTTCCTCTTTTTCTTCCTCTTCTTCTTCCTGTTCCTCTTCTCCTCCTCCCCTTTTCCTCTTCCTCCTCCTCCTCCTCCTCCTCTTTCTTTTTCATCTTCTTCTCTTACCATCCTTCCCTCACTCTCTCCCTCCCTTTCCTTCTTTGTTGCTGGAAGTCTTGCCTTTAACTGTAATGCTTTTTACCCTGCAATTTGGCTTCTGCTTTATTACTGTACTGAAATCTTTCTCTGGAAAACTTAGAGCAGTGATTGAATTTTTACCAAATCCTTTTCTCTATTGGCACTCTGCCATATTTGACATTGTCGATCAACGTTTCCAATGAATTTCCTGAAATGGCACTTTTTTTGTGTGGTTTTCTTAAATCTCTGGTAACAGCCTTCTTGCCTGATTTTCTTCTCATATTCTAGTTTTTACTATTTCTTAAAATTTAATTCTGGGCCTGAAATTTCTTTTTACAATTTTAGAAGTCATTAATTCTGAAAGTTTTAATTATTACCTCTTTATTAGTAATCCCAAATCTAAAACTTTAGGCTTCTTCATTTATTTGAATTTCTGTCTCCTGTATATAACCAATTAATAATTTGTCATGATCTCAGATCTGGCTACAACGTCTCCCATTAGGATGCATGCTTTATGATGAAAGTTTTGGTAATGGCTATATCCCCATGGTAGGTGCTCAATATATACCTATTGAATCAATCAATAAATAAATATGCAAATTCAACAAGTACAGAACTAAACACATTATTTCTCTTAGTAGCCAATCTCAACTTTCTAAGTCTCTCTCAGTAGTACCAATATTTTCTCAGACATACGTGCGTATGAACTTGGGGTCATTTTTGACATCAAGAGGGAAATATTATAGACAAAAAAATTAATATCTTAGTAGAGCTCTTTTATCTATGTTAAATAAAAATGCTAACAAATGTACTGTAGAAAGTTTTGGATAATTTTTTTTCTCTTCACTATAGAATCATACAGTAGTATTTTGTGGAAAGCACTGTTGTTTAGTAGTTTAGATCACAGACTCTGTTTCAAAACTTCCTTATTTCAAAATTCAGGTCTGACATTTACTAGTTCATTAATCTTGAGTAAGAAGCTTAACTTTTTTGTGTCAATTTTCTTGTCTGTGAAATGGAGGTAATAATAATAGCACCTACCTCACAAGTTTGTTGTGAAGATTAAATAAGTTTATAATTGTGAAGGAGATAGAATGATAGCTGATTTTTTTTTTTAATTTTGTAATTCTAGGAGACTGGTTATCCCAGAAATAATTAAAGCATTACTTCAATGTACCTCATGAAAGCATTGGCTTTGGGTCCTTCAAATGAAGTGAAACCTTTCCATTGATTTTTCTGTCAGAATTTTTGAGTAATTCTGTAAAATTTAATGTTATTTAATTTACATACTTTACTATTCTTCTGAAGGCTTTTCTAGCTCAGATAATTTTAATTACTCATTGAAATTAGATCTTCACATCCTGAAACAATTCTTTTATGAAAGAATGTTCGTGTATATGTATATGTGTATATATGTCTATGTATGTGTATATAGATATGCATATATGCACATATGTGTATATAGATATGCATATATGCACATATATGTATATGTATGTATAAGAGAAAGTTATTAATTATGACTTCTAATCAGATGTGTTGCTGAATATGCATTTAAAATGAAATTCTGTTTTGCCTACCTCATCATTTATTATTAGCTTAACTGAAATTATGTATATGGATAAAGGTTTTTATTTTAAATTTTTGCAGACATTACATATTTAAAGAGAATACTCATTAGTTTTCAAGAAGGAAAGAAACCCCTGGGCATTTTGTAAATTTTATATTTGTTCTTATATCCTAAACTTATGTTTACGACATATATTACATTTCAATTTTGTGTCTTTACATATCAAATGAATGAGATTCAGAGTTTGGTTAAACAAGGCAATATAAATCATTTTTGAAGACATTCATTGTGGTTTAAAGACTTTATGACACATGTCAACATATTTCCTCATTCAATAGCAGTTTATGATATTTATGCAATTGTTATGTTAATTACATGGTTGCTATAAGATGCTGAACATATTTAGTTCTTCTAATTGGTGGCCAGTGAGGTCAGAACTGTTCCATTAATCCAAGTAAGCACATACATATGAACTTTTGCCTTGATTTTTTTTTTAAGTTTTACAACCACAAAATGTATAATAGTAATTAGCTTTTCCAGGATGTGAATTTCAAGATTACTGCCTCGGGTCATGGAAGTCCTATGATATTTGGCTGAGACCCAGTTATGTAATCCCTTAGAAATGTTCTGCATTTTGCTTTGGAAGACTTTGGAAAGAAGTTGCTGCACCTTGAAATGTAGATTTCCTTGTAAGCACCATAAATTCAATCTGGTCTCAAACCTCAATACAGATAAACTATGAAAAAAGAATTAGGAGTGAGCCAACCATGTTTTGGTACTGTTCTATTTTTTCAAAAGTCTTATGAATGAGTAGTGTTTTTGTGAGAAAGTTTCACTGGCATATATATTTGACATATATTTGAATGTGAAATTTTTATGTATTCACCACTCCTCAAATGGTTTCATGTTTTAAAATAATTTAAAAGAGTTTTTCATTAATAAGGAAAGTATATTCAACATAATGCACAACTAAGATACTGTGGGGTCTCCAAAAATGGTAACTTTATTTTGCTGTTATCCAGTTTATTCCTTATGAGTTGCAGAATTCTTCAGATATAACAGCATGTTGTCCAACAAGACCATAGTTGCTGTGCTATACCTTTCACATTTAATTCTGTTCCCCAAGACTCAACTATTCCTCTTTTTTTTGACTCTTCCTCAGCCAAAGTAGCTCTTAATTGTATTGTGTCCACTTAGCCTTCCCTAAATTAGGATATTTATTTTCTCATTTTTAGACATCGTAATACTAATACCTAGTTCAGAAAATGTATTCTGTTTTTAATTCCATGAGTTTCAGATGTGAAATTTCCTTTGTGATTCTGTTCTTCTTTGACCACATTTCCTCTCCAATTTATTTCCAAATTTTCCTCCTTTCTCTTCACAGCTTTATTTCCCACTAAAGATACTTTTTCTGAGATTTATCCAAAGTAGCCATATAATAAATATTAACCAACTCTATGATCATTACTTTCCATTTGTTTTTCTTTCATCTTTCTTTGTTTTGATAAATCAGTATTGATAAATCAGGAAATAAAAATGCTCATTATTGTTTTCTTGGTACACACATTTTGTCTAAAAGTAGGACGAAAATCTATACTTACTCAAATATTTGGATTATCTTTAAACCAGCAAAAAGTTTCTTAAAGAAAACTAACTTTGGCAATTTGTTCACCTAGGTGACAGATTGTGAACTCCTAAAGGACAACGATTAAGTCTAATTTGTCCTTGCGTTTCATTCCAGTATCTAATGTAGAGCCTCACACCTCGTAGACATCTTGGCAACTGGATAAATGAGTAAGTTGGTTAATTTATCCTAGTCTGGGGCATTATGATGCACTGTCAAACTATTTCTGCTAAATAAATAACAAAGATTGATTCTACATTATTTCTCATGGTCAGTAGAGTTTCCCACCTTTGACATAGCATATATCCTTGTCATAGTCAAGTCAGTGAGGTTTTCTGAAATTTTCATATGGTTCATAGTGCATTGCAGTGAAGGAAACTGTTATTAAATTAGAGCTGATGTTCTGGATGCTAGAACAAGAAAATGGAGAAATGTCTCTATAAATTAGACCAATTAGTCTCTCTTTGGCAATCTAAACTTTAAAGTTGAAAAATATTTGACCAACAGCTAAAGAATGAGAGAGTGAATATGCTAGAATGAATTTGATTTCTATTGAGGTAGTTAGGAATTTTAAACAATGAAGACCCCAGGACAGCTAAGAATGACTTTGAATTTAATTTAAAACCACCCCATGACTGCCAGCTATTGCAATGGATACTTATTTAATATTTTCCCCTGGAAAACTTTTATTTATATAGGATGTCTTCCAATCATGGGAGAGTATTTAGGTAGATTTTATAGGTCTATACATAGCTATTGTTCAATCAGTAGAGTTCCTGGTTTTATTTTTCTTGTGAATTGTTGATGACAGCATCCAGAAATGTTAGTGTTAGGTTTCTCTGATTTTGAAATTTCCCAGAATACAAAGTGCTCTAATTTAGTGAATTAAAGGAAGAAAACGCATGTTTTCATTCCCACTGGACTTCATTGTGAATCCTAAACCAGGTTTAGTTTGGAATTCTTAAATGTCATTTCATAGGCACATTTCAGCTTTAAGTAAAATGATCGCATGTAGCCCTACGAAGATTTCCTACTAATTAAGTAGTACCTCATGAGAAGAATAGAATTATAGTGGTGTTCATTTAATATTAATAATGATGTGTCAATATTCCATAAGAATTGATCCAGTTTATAAACTCTTCTATTTTACTCTATATTGTCAGTGTCAGTAGGGAATGTTGAATTATTTTTCTAATAATACCAGGAGGAGGGGAATCATAAAATGATTGAATTATAGTATTTTATCAGATCTAACTTACAACAAGTATCCTGGATATAAATGGGCACAATATTATTGCAGTCTGTTTGAATGTGTCTCCTCTCCTCCTCATAGAGTATGGTGGGAAGGGTACCACGAGGCTGTGCAAAGGGCAAATATTTTTAAATATTTTTTAATGAACATATAATTTGCTATAATATATTTTGTGACACACTTATTAGATGAGCTTAAGTTGTAGTATTTTTACAAAATATAGTATTTATTACAAAAAATAATGTACCTTTTGAAGAAACGATAACCTATCGGCTCTTCAAAGCCTGCTTTCAGGGCCACTTTATGAAAATGGGCACCTTTCATTGTCCACAAGCCTTCTTGTTCTTGTTTCTGATTAAACCAAAGGAAAAAAGTTTTCTTTCCATATCTGAAATCTCTGAGTAAGAAAATGTCATGATTAATATTCATGCAGGGCTATGTGAAAGAGTGAGGGAAATGAGAGAAAAAAGATGGAAATGAACCATGATTTTCCAGGTCTCCTGAGCTCGAGGTAAAGAGCAGAGGAGTCACAGTGGAGCAGCTGATTATAAAGTCTGGGGGAGATCTCTGCACAGACAGGAAATGATGACACCTGGCTGGATCCCAATAGGGAAACAGAACAGGAGAAAACTGATGTTGGTGCTGATACTGAAAGGAATGGCAAAAAGCAAGCAGCTGGAAAGAGAGAAAGAAACAGACCTCTTCCCACTATTGCCTGTAGAAAATTGCAGGTATATTTAATTTTAGCTTTAGTTCCTGAAACATCGGTTATCATTCCCCATCAGCTTAAAAGTAGTTTGTAGTTACCCATTCAGAAGAGAAGCCTGGGAGTATTTGATTCTTAGAAGACAGAGTCTATGAAGTAGAAACAAAGATCAGCTACTTGTGTTTTAATGAGTGAAGAAAATCACACGAGGTAGCTTTAGAAATCAAATATTTTGAAAGAATTTCCTAATTTCCTAGATAAGTAGATATAGTGATTTGCTTACCTCCTTCTTATGTCAATTATGAAAAGTAAATTGAGTTATATGTCCAATTTTGCTACATTCAAGCAAAAATGGATTTAATTACAACATAGCAAATAATGATATGTTATTATATTTACATATGACAGAGGTCTCTATGGCATAGAATCTAGCAGGACTAATAATATCTGCTGTTCACCCATCAGAATATTAGGTAGGAGATGAGAGAGCTCAACGATGAGAATGTTCTGCTTCGTGGTCTGGGTGCTTGATTACATCCTAGATTCCACTTGTGACAATTCATTCAGTGGCACACATGATGTGTGCATTTTTCTGTATGTATTTTATATTTTAATAAAATGTTTGAAGCAAACAAACAACACTAGGAAATCAGTGACTTGGGAATCGATGACTTGGAAAAATGATTTCAAAATGTTTAATAATATATATGTAATAATAACATGGGATCCAGAAGTTATTAAAATAAAAACCTCTTGAAGAAGATGATATTGTTTATTCCTAGATTTCAGCTGCACTAGGGGAAACAAGCTTATGCAAGTATATTTTTTTTAAATTTAAGAAATGAGTTATGGTTCTTAAGTCAACCCAAAATTGGCTTAATACATCTGTTTTGTTTTGATAAAGGTACTTTTTGACAGGCCTTTGAAAGTCATCTTGGCTGTATAAACAGCTTAGCCAAACTGTGGACCTAATTTATCATTTTGAGAAACTAGTTATCCTTTGTTAGTTTTGAAATTTCAAAATACTCTACAAGGAAATTTAAAGTAATTGCTATTCAATAGGCATTGATGTACAAAACTTTTTATTTAGTCAGTGGTTATCTGTCCTCTTTAGTAATACACACTATTGAGGGTTTGTTTCTCCTTTCCAAATAAATTGATGTAAGGAGGCAATGAAAAGGAAACTTCAGCGTCACATTAGGTGATGCACAAGTACATGTGTATTAGGGAGCAGGATGGAAATTTGGGGTGGGGAGGAAGGCTGTCATTCTTTCTTCCCCATGTAGTGGCCTTTTGATTATTACATGCTTTGATCTTATACACGAAGACTGCAAACCTATAAGGAAGCCATAGCTGAGCAAGATTAATGGGAGAATAACAATAATAATTCCCCTTTTACTCTCATTTTAGTGGATGGGGAACTATGAATCAAGTCAAGTCCTGACCCTCATTCTCCTGGCTGAAACACTGTTGTGGATTCCCTCCTTCCTTAAGGTAATCCTTGATGGAGGGGTCAATGGTATGGGTATAGGGAAGTAACCCTTCTTTCTTATTAATCTCACAAGGGACAATACCTAATTTTGTGCTATGAGAAGAAGAATTTGATAACTCAATATGTTAAATTACCTTGCAGTGAAATCTGTAAAACGAGAAAGAGAGCAAAGGATTTTTTAAAGATACATATTTCTAAATGTCATTTTGATAATGAAAAAGTACTATTATAAGTCTAAAACTTGTTTTGCATTTTACCAATTCTCAATGCTCACTTAAATTCTCACCATTTCTTTAATAATAGACAGTTCCAAAGTTTTCACTCAAAGTTTCCCTGGGCTCGGAGAGTAAATTGGAGCCAGTATGCAGCCAATATTTTGAATTACGTAAACTATATTGAAGATAGTTCCATTAATTTCTTAAACTCATGTCAAGTAATGGAAAACAAACTTGTATCTCAGATCACCTTCCAAAAATGAGATTTGGAGTTAGTGATTCCAGTAATTTAGAACAGGGTGGTGTATGATTTTCCTTCTGGGTTAATACAGATCACTGTTGTGGTAGAATTGTGTCTGTTTTAAATAATTCTGATAAAAAAAGTTGATTGTTTGTTTTTAGGGGAGGGGAAACACCACATGCAAGTTTTTCGATTTGACAATTACCTTACAAATATTAATGGCTACCAGTGAATAACAACTCAGTGTTGGAAAGGAGAACAAATCTAATTAAAATGAACAGGCTGATCCCATAAGTCCAGTTCCTTGCAGACAAAACCCATCCTGGAGCAGCCAGCACCCAGACATGTCCATTTTCAGCTAGCCCTAAGAATTAGGTGCTCTTCTAGGAGTTTCACTGTCAATTTAATGGCAGGTTTAGAATACAAGCTACCTAAAGTAGAGAAGATTCAAAACATGGTGCTTTTTTATTAGGATTTCATGCTCAAGTCCACATTTCCAAAAGTCATAATTTTTTGTGGCACACAATTACAAAATGTATTGTTTTATGGTTAGGTTGTCTGGGGGAAAAAAGAAAAAGAAACACATGATTTTTTAATGTTATATCTTGTCCCTAGAGGGTAAAATAAAACTATGAGCAAATGTTAATTCTAAAGTTGGCACATCAACAAACTGGGATTATAGTTCATTAAAGACTTGATTTCCGTAAAAGCCACTGGAGTATAAGCTCTTGAAAAGCAGAGTCCTTGGTGCATTACTGTATTCCAATACCGAGGACAGTTCAGTGCCAGGCCCACATGACCCATAGTAGGTATTGGGTAAGTATTTGGTATCAACAAATGACTGAGTTTAATATCACAGGTACTTTTGTAGGCATAGCCTGGTGGAGAGTCATTTATCAAGATTTTAATCAACAAGGCTACTGGGTAAGTCAGAGAAGTTTAAGCTAAGTTTTAAAACTTATATTGAAAAATAAGCACATGATTGGTAGCTGACAGATTGGGAGGATAATATAAGCAGAAAAATTAAAGGCATAGAAGTATGAAAAATATACTGGGCAGGTAATTTATATCCCAAAGCACAAAGAGGTTGTTGAAAGTGGATAAAGATCATCAAAGAGTAGAAATAGAAGAGGCTGAATCGTTAGATAAAGGTCAATTGATGATGAAAATAGAAAAAAAGATGTTTCACATTCTTTTACCACCACATCTACCCCACTCCCTCGCACCTTACATCTGTGCCCATAAATTTTTGTTCCATCTTGTTACTATGGATGGATCGTCCATCTTCACATCATGGTCATTCTTTCCAATTGAGTTCTAAATCGCATTCCCTCTCACCTACTTAAGGATAACACTTCAAGAATTCTCTTTCCTGCATCATAATTGTTAATTTCTCCATTGGCTTGACTTGACATTCACATAAGCCTGAAAACATGCTGTAATATCTTCCATGTTATAAAAATTCTCTTTTTACCACTTATCCTCCTCCAGCCATTACTTCATTTCTTTTCTCCACTTTATAGCAAACATCCTCAAAATTATGTCTAAAAGAAGGCTATGTCCAAGTCCATTTTAATTCTCTTATAAACCCATTCCACTGTTTGAGTATAATTATATACAGTGAGATCTTATCAACATCACCTCCACATTTTTAAAGTCAAAATTAATCTCAGTCCTTATTTCCTTTGACCAATCACTAACATGACGCACCAATTTTAATATTTCTTTCCTTCATTCATTCCTTCCACATTCATTCATTTCTATTTCTATTCTATTTTCATTCATTATTTCATTCATTCATTCATTTTCCTTCATTCGGCTTCTTTCCTTCTTGGCTTCTGCTTATTCCATAGCCTCCTTATTTCTGTATTCCCATAGCATTCAACTGTATATTCATATGTATTTATTCATATTGCCTTCTGTTTTGAAATGCTGATTTTAGAACACCAATTTTTGATTCTCCACCTATCTTACCTGCAATTCATTTTTGCCTTCCTTTGTTGGCTTCTTCTTATATTTTTCATCTAGAAATGTTAAAGTAACTGAGAGCTTCATCCCCAGACCACGTCTTATTCTATACACACTCTGTAGGTGACTTTATATAGTTTCATGGCTAGATTTCAAATATATTTTTAGTCCAGACTTCTAGTATGAATGTAAACTTTGTGTATACCTGTATATACTACTTCTAACCCATTATCTCTACTTGTGTGTTATTATATATTCGTTTATTGTCTATCTTCTCTTAAAGAATGTAAGCTTCATGAGGACAGAGACTTTATCTTGTTCATTTCTATTTCCAGCATTTAGAACTGCCTGGCACAGAGTAAGCTCTCAATTTTGTTGATATGTTACTGCTTTGTCAAATAAACAATATGCATTCCTGTGACTCATTATGTATTCTAATGAATGTAGGTCCATAAGGATGTTAATTTCAATATTATTATAGAAGCAGGAAGATGAAGGCACCTTGGGTGTTTATTGCAAAGAGAATGGATGGATAAAATAGAGTAGATACTCAGTATAGATATTAGAAGCAATGGCTGAGATGTTCACATAGCTCCATGGCTAGATCTTCAAAATAATTCTGAGTGACAACAATAAAATTTATTTGTATCTACATTATGTATGTATATAATAATTACACTTATATAAATTGAAAACACATGCATACAAACCAACAATATATTTTACAAGTATTAATCAAAGCAGAAAGGCATACATTATATACATTAGAATGGTTTCTTATAGAAAGAAGGGGAAAGGAGAAAATTACATAGTAAAAATAGAGAGATAAATGCATGAATAAATAAATGGACAAGAAAGAAATTGTGCATGAACCAATGGTGAAAATGTGCTTTTAGCTGAGAAATATAACTCTCAACTCTCTGAATCTGAAGCATACCAGAAGAAAACACTGTTGAATTAACAGAAGAGGTGACATTGAGTCTACAAGTGGTGGGTAGAAAAGTGGCATAATAAAAAAGAGAAAGAACAATATTTAACTTGTTTTTGAGTTCTTCTACCCCAAATTAAACATTTTAAGAGAAAGAATCAAATTTTGGGCACCTGCATTCTTCCCGACTGTACTAGAAAAACTGGAAAAAGAAGTCTGGAAGGCAAGTGGGACATGATCAAGATTATCTTCGCACCCTAACAGCTCTCAGACTGGTAAAGGTAGCTTCCCAAAATAAAACCAAAGTTGGAAAAAAACCACTAAAGACCATCGAATCTCAATTAAAGATGACCCTAAATCGTTGTTGAATGGAATCCTTCCTGGAAAATTTAATATTATTTGCTCTTAAAAAATATCATGCTAAAAAGGCTGTCGTTTTTAACTGTAAATTAATTGAGAGATGACCAAATTAAAATTATACAAATGATAATTTATATTCTGATAGGGAAGGCTAGGGCACAGAAATTGGTTGCATAATTAAAACAGTTGCCACTAAAAATCCACAAAAGCACACATACAAGCATTCAGTTGCAACACACACACACACCATATTCTACAAGGTTAATAGAACAGTAAAATTTATAATTATTTAAGATCTTAAGCTAGTATTTTATTCTATGCATGTACTTTTTTTTTCTATGAGAGGCATAAATCTTTCAGAACACAATTTTTCTTTCCTGTACAATAGGAACCATTTTCTTAATTTTAATAGTTTAATAACACCACTGAAGTTTAAAAAATGATTTTTTTTATTGTAGAAATACATTTTTACTCTGCTTCTCTTGTTTTTCCATCTGGAAACTTTTAATTTTCATGATTTTATGTATTTATTTATTGACACCTTTCCTAGGGAATTTGGGAAGAGGACAGAGAAGAAGCAAATGAAGATAAAAATAAAATTTTTAACCTCTTATAAAGATTTTTTTAGACGAAGTGGAATCCAGGAATTTATTATTTTATGTATTTATCAAATAATTTCTAATTGTCTACGCTGGGCCAAGAATTGTATTACACATACTATATAACAGAAGATAAGGCTTCTAATTGTTTTTTCTATCCCAGTCAATAAAAACTAAAGTAGTTCATCACCACCAAATCAATATTACAAGAAACATTAAAGGTACTTTTTTAAGAAGAGGTAAAAAGAACATAAATATGCATTATAAAATGGCAATAACTATGTACCTATTAATAATCACTTTAAATGTAAATGTATTAAATGCTCCACTCAAAAGACAAAGGTAGGTGAATAAATAAGAAAACAAAACCCATACATATGCTGTCTATAAGAGACTCACTTTGCATCAAAAGACACATACAGACCAAAAATAAAAGGATGGTAAAAGATATTTTATGCAAATGTAAATTAAAAAAAGCTGGGGTAGCAATACTTATAAAAGACAAAATAGACTTTAAAACAAAGGTTATAAGGTGAGACAAAGAAGGACATTTCATAATGATAAAGGAATCGATCCAGCAAGAGGATATAACCTTTGTAAACATTTATTTGCCCAACAATAGGAGCACCTAAATATATAAAACAAACCTAATTTACGACAAACATAAATGGAGAGATTGACAGTAATGCAGCCATAGTAGGGAACTTTAAAACTCTCTTGACATCAGTGGATTGATCTTCCAGATAGAAAATCAATAAGGAAACAGCAGCATAATGACACAGGACAGCAGATGGATTTAATTGATATTTTTAGAGCATTTCACCCCAAAGCAGCAGAATATATATTCTTTTCATATGCACATGGAACATTTTCCAGGATAGACCACATGTTAGGCCACAAAACAAGTCTCAATAAATTTGAGAAGATTGAAATTATATCAAGTATCTTCTCTGACTACAATGGTATAAAACTAGAAATCAATTACCAAAAACACAAAAACAACAACAAAAACCCAACCCTCACCCCCCCAAAACCACACAAATACATGGAAGCTAAATAACATGCTACTAAACAATGAATGGGTTAAAAATGAGATCAAGGAAGTTTTTGTACAGCAAAGGAAACCATCAACAAAACAAAAAGACAACTGACTGGGAGAAGATATTCGCTAATGATACATCTGATAAGGGGTTAATATCCAAAATATATAAAAAACTCATACAACTCAACAAAAAACAAACAATCCAATTAAAAAATGGGCAGAGGACCTGAACAGATACTTTTCTAAAGAGGAAATACAGATGGCTAATAGATATATGAAAAGATGCTCAAGGTTGCTAACCATCAGAAAAATGCAAATTAAAACCACAATGAGATATCACCTCACATCTGTCAAAATGGCTTTCATCAATAAATCAAAAAACAAGTGTTGGCAAGGATGAGGAGAAAAGAGAACACTCATACACTGTTGGTGGGATTGCAAATTGGTATTACTGTTATGGAAAACAGTATGGAGTTTTCTCAGAAAATTAAAAATGGGTATACCTTTTGACTCAGCAATTGCACTTCTGGGTATTTATCCAAAGAAAACGAAAACAATAATTCATAAGAATCTATGCACTTCAATATTCATGGCAGTACAATTTATAATAGCCAAGATGTGGAAGCAACCTAAATGGCCACCAACAGACTATTAGATAAAGAAATTATGGTTCATATATATATAATGGAATATTACTCAGCCATTAAAAAAATGAAATCCTACCATTTTCTATGACATGGATGGACTTAGAGGTTATTATCCTGAGTGAAATAAGTCAGACAAAGATAAATACCATATAATTTCAGTTATATGCAGTATCTAAGGAACAAAAAAGAACAAACTAATCAAAAACAGACTCACAAATATAGTGTACATTTTGGTGATGTACAGAGGGGAAGGGATTGGGGGATCTGGGAGAAAGGGGTGAAGGGTTAAAGAAATACAAATCAGTAGTTGATAGATGGTTACAGGGATGAGGAACACAGCACAGGGAATGCAGTTAGCATTAATATGATGGCTAGGTGGAGGGCTAGGGGAGCAATTGGGAGGATCATTTTATGAACTATATAGATGTTTAACCAATGTACTGTATACTTGAAACTAATTTAAATAAATAAATAAATAAATGAACTTCTAGTTATAAAATTAAAAAAAAAGAAATCAGTTATATTTCATTTAAAAAAGCAGTCAAAAAAATTTGAAGATGGTTAATTAACTAAATTAGTAAATGGGATCAAGTATTATCCAAAGATGATGCTACAGGGTTGCTAGATGTATAATAAGAAAAATGAGATCTGTAACCTCAACTTTAATAAAAAAAAAGATAAGGATTTAGGATTTGTAACTTTCACATATTGAAAATTCAAATGTAAAGCCAAAATAAACATCTGAAATATCTTTCTGTACACAAAACTACCCTCAAGGATGCCAAGAATATATCAACAAATCCATGCCATTCCTTGTTCATCTCTAGCTGCCAATGTATTGAATACTTTCTAATGTCAAACCAAAGTACATTAAATTATAACAAAATTTTATTTTCATCTCTCCATCTTCAGATCGTGTGTAAAATTGTTCTGCTCTAAACCATTGCTTTACTATATTTGTATCTATTACATTGATTTGATCTTAAAAAAAAAGAAGAGGTGGTACATATTATACAATAGAATATTACTCAGCCACAAAAAAAGAAAGAAATCTTACCATTTGCAACAACATGGGTGGACCTAGAGGGTATTACGCTAAGTGAAATAAAGACACGTGCCATATGATTTCACTTATATGTGAATCTAAAGAACAAAATAAACAAACGAAACAGAAACAGACTCATAGATACAGAGAATTAAGTGATGGTTGCCAGATGGGAAGGGGGTTGGAGGGCTGGGTGAAAAATATAAAGGGATTAAGAAGTATGAATTAGTAGTTACAAAATAGTCATGGAGATGTAAAATGCAACAGAAAATATAGTTAATAATATTGTAATAACTACATATGGTGCCAGGTAGGGACTAGACTTATTGGGGGGATCACTTTGTAAATTATATATATGTCTAACCACTATGTTAAAAAATCTTTTCTAGATACTACATATCTATGTTTATCAGTCAATCATTAGATTGATGGATACATATAGATATAGCTCTACACAGATAATCCACAACTCTATGGAGTCTAACTTAATTTTTATTAATTCAATCAAAAAATATCTCATGTTATCCTTACAGTCTGGATATAGAAATCTCAAAAGAATTTTCCCCTTCTGGTTTCCATTTTTCAGTATTTTAAAATTAGAAAATTTCCAAGCACTATTTCAAATCACAATGAGCTGCCATTCTCTTCAGTTGTTTTGGCAAAGTGAGTCAAAGAAGTGTCAGCCATTTCAGGCTTTAGCCTAAACTGAGTGTCTGAATCATCCAGCTGATTGTCAGAGAGGAATGCAGATTGCCTGCCCATCAAGCACTGGAATGCCACTTAGTGACGATATTGCCCTTGCACGTCAAAATAAGGGGACCTCAAACTCCTTTAGAGTACAACTGAACTGATCTCACACTGAGACAAGCAATCACCTCTTGGTCCTCTGCTCCCTCTATTTACTTGTCATTGAGATATTCCATTACTCTATGTGGGATCCTTGATTTCTTACAATAAGCATCCATTCTTAAAGTGCTGTACTTTTGCCAAGTTAAGTATCTTCAGAGACAGTTATTTTGCCACTTTTCATTTTGGATAAAGTTGATGTGTGCCTTAGGGTTTTTTTTTTGTTGTTTGTTTTTTTTGTGTGTGTGGCAAAGTCAGTATCGTTTAGCTTGCTATATTCTTTTATCTATTGATTGGTTTGTTCTGAGCTCAGGGAAGGCCCAATGCCATCTGGCCTTAGGGGCTGAATTCACCCTTTCATCCTTTCAACCTGAGAATCTGTGTGTCTAAAAGAATATAGAGTTGAGATGGAAATGTCCTTTCTTTAAAAATAGCTGCGTTCTGGGCGCAGATTATTATGGGAACACTTTTGGACATCTCACATTCCTCTCCAGTGGGTACCATAAAGTCATGGCCACGAAAGCTTGCCAGGAACAGAATGAGCATCCACATTCCAGTCCGGAGGTACTGTTCTTAGAATTATTTGGCTTGATCTCTATGTTTCCCTCACTGGTTGTCATAAAGTGTTCTGAAGCTATTCTAAGCATACTCTGTTTTCATAATGCCCTCCATGAGCCTTAGGTGACAAGCAATGGTGAGAGGCGAAGCAAAAATATTAGTTTATTCCTTTATTCACTTTATAAGCCTGTATACTTTGGATTATCTTTAGGAGTTATTTATACAATGTTATTACTTGAAAATGTCCCCTTAATTGTTTAAAGAACAAAGTAAGTGCTCAACTATCCAAAGACATGATATTCAAAAAACAAGCCTTGATTTAAAGTTTCAACTACACAAGTCAGATGAAGGTTTCATTCATTTAGGCCAGTGGAAGCTATCCAAAGTTTATTCTCAAATTGCTTTTCTTAAAACAATGTATTTTTTAATTATCAAAGATATGTAGCAATATTAAAGGGAACTTTAGGCTATCTCACCATCTTTATATCTATCTATCTATCTATCTATCTATCTATCTATCTATCTATCTATCTATCTCATCCATCCATCTCCTTTATGTCTGTCTATCTGTCTATCTGTCTATCATCTATCATCTATCTATCTAATCTATCATCTACCCACCCACCCATGCACCTATTTACCTCCTTCCCTCCCTCCTTCCCTTCCTACCTACCTACATATCTGGTTTGCTATTCCCTTGTATTTTTCACCTACATATTTTTATAGTTGCGTGAAATATTATTATCAGCTTTAATAAGTCACTTAACAATTTTCTATTAGAATTATGGCCAGAATAACTTCTCAACTACAACTTGTATCATATTCTCATCCCATCTAACATCACATACTTGAAAAATCAAAACAAATATTTAGGTACCACTTCATGTGAAATATATCCCACATAGATCCAGGAAAACAATTTTTTTCAGATGTATTGGTTGAGCACAAACAGAGGATATTTACCAATATGAAAATGTCATAGTACTATTTTTTTATTGCTTTAATAAATAAAGGCTATGTTCATTAGGGTTAGAGTAGGTCTTTCTTAGAGGCTATGTATTCTAATATAGTTAGAAATTGGAAGAAATTTCAGGGCCTATAAAGAGGAGGTTATACACAAAAACAGTGGCAGATTCTAACAAATCTTCCCAGAGCTCCAATCATAAGCAGAAATGCTAGAATATCTGGTATCTTGGCCTGGTTTTCATAAAACTAAGCCAGCATTCAACAGATTTTTTTCCCTGTTTCCACTAAAGCTTTATCTCACTAGACAACTTTTGCAACTCTTCCTTATCTCTTGATCTCCAAAAAATAAGTGTTCATAATAAACCATTTATTCTTTTTGTTATTGCATAATTTTCTGCACTCTGTGCCCTTGCATTTAGGAAGTCTTACTGACAAATGACTTTATTACAGACTACTTCTGTGCTCATCAGGATTACTGTTATTAGTGGTTTTTTTTAAAAAATTTTTTTTCTCTTTGCAATAAATGAATGACTTGTGGTCTGCTATTAATTTCTCCCATTTGTTCATTATACTTGGTTTCTGAGTCTTAGTCTCTATAACCTCCCTGAAAAACTACAACTCAGAACTGTATATATGCTTCCTTTTATATCAAAAGAACAATGGCCACAATGCTACTCTTAAAAAGAATGTTCCAACAAAAAGAAGAAATGAGTGATGGCTGGTAACTCATCCTCTCTGAACAAATGAGCTCAGGTCTTGTGTAGTAAAGGAAACTTTTTTTTGATTTTATCTTCTATTCTGTTTTTTCCTTTTCTTGTACCAGGCTCTACATCTTGACCATCCATTCATTTCTAATTTCTTAAAATATATCTCTTATACTGTTCACATCAGGGATGCCAACCTTCAGTGTCAACTTTACTGTATGCCTCAGTCCCAGTTCTTTAATTGTCTACTTCTTCATCTGATTATTTAATGATAATTTCAAATGTAATTTTCTAACCCAGATTTACATTTTTACTAAATTGCCTCATTCTTAAGACTACCTTATTTCCTATTCCTCTGTATCCACCTATTTCTATATTGTCCTACCATATCCTTTAGTCTCTCTCAGCATTTTTCTTACTACACACAAAGACTACTTATTAACATGAAACACAACAAAATAACAAAGCAAAAGTGAAATAAAATTCTCCATTTTTTTAAAATTATTTTTTAAGATAGACTGTCAACTTATTAAAGGTGAAGTCTTAGATACATTTATTGCCTTAACATTTAGCACTATACGTATTTGTTGAGAGTTCATCATCTTCATGTATTTATCTCTTAATATGTAATGATTAATACATATTAAAACAGTTCTATAGTTTTCAGATTAACTTAATAGAACGTTTTAACATTTTTAATATTTGAGTTTTTGAGAATCTACTGAAAACAATGTGCTTTCTTCCTCAGGAAAACAAGTACACATACACACAAAAGCACACTCTCTCTCTCTCTCTCTCTCTCTCTCTCTCTCTCACACACACACACACACACACACACACACAATTAGATATATTATTTTTGCACATTCTTTTAAGGCATTCCTGGACTCTGGGGTCCATCTGTGGTGCCACGTTAAAAGTTACTGCCTTGTGGTTTTTATAGATAATACTTCAGTATTTTTTCATGGGAGTGCTAAAGAATAATGACAGAAAAGATATAAGAACACTATAGAGAGGGAGAAAGGCATGACAGAAAGGAATGGTAGGGTGAAAACAGGGGAAGCAAGAGGAATAGGTGGTAAGAGATAGAGGGAATAGAGTGTGTAGCAAAGTGAGCATGAAATGTTGTTAATCTTCTAGGATCAAAAAGGTTCAGGATTTAGGCTAAGGTGTGAACTGAGCTTAGGACTGAGAAGGGGACCATGGTACAAACAAAGCAAGGTAATGGCACCCTCCATCCTCTGGCCAGTATGAGCCCAGGAAGAACAACTCCTTATAGATGTCATGAGTGTTCAGTTTTCATTCTGGGATCATCAGACTCTAAGTCTGACTATCACTGAAGAATAACTAGGAAATATGGAAAAAAAATCGAGTCTGAGAAGATGACTCAATGTTGTTTCATAGTGAGATGTGGACATTGGGAGAGGAAAACATGTGTCTATCACTCAGAAAGTTTAAGTACTTCCTGCATCCCATTCTTTTGGGTCTAACTGGGGTTGAGTTAGAAAGAGGCTGCAAATGTAATGACTGTGGGCTCAGTTTTCATGTTCTTATAGTAATGATAGTAATTGTTAATGCTTATTGAGAATTTATAAGGTAGAGGGAGGCTGAGTGCCTCACATGGGTTATTTCATTAAATCCTTCCTACAACTCCAGAAGGTAAAACCAATTATTTTTCCCATTGCGTGAATAGAAAACCAGGGGTAAAGAGATCAAATAGCTTGCCCAAGGTCACAGGGCCAAGAAGTTGCATGGCTGGGGGCCATCTGACCTGACAACAGATTTAACTTTCTGAACCACAACTTTAATGAGGAGACCTGAGACAGAGTTATTATAGCAGGGTTGTTAGTGGTAGATGGAAGACAGATAAGCCTGGCCTACGCACCCTTTACCCAAGGAAAGTTAGTAATATAGTTGATTTCTTCTTCTCATATTTTGAACAGCTGTGAGGTATTTAGACTACTGAGCCCAGTATCAGTATATATAAATAACCCTAACTTGATCCTCTTTGATTTTATTTTTGGTTGTCATAGCTTTGTCCTTTCTTTATTTCAGCTAAGCCTCTATTGCATGTTCCATGAGCAGTAGAACGATCCATTTCAGGAGCATGTTTTATGTGATGATGACACCAGCTGCTCCATGGAAACCTTCAGGCTTCTGCCAGAGTGTGATTGGCATCCAGGAGCAGACAGGCTCCAAAGCACCACAAAGTGAGTGTGTTTCACAATAAGACATTATTGCAGCATGAAAAAACAATAAATTATGAAGAGTCTGAACAGCTATTCTCTAAAAACATATACAAAAATGTATTATGCTAAGACATAGCTCATTGCCCAGAAGAAAGACAACAAGGCTTTCTTTTTTAATATCCACCATGTAACTTGTTTTTTAATGCTGATTATTTAAAGCTTTTTAATATCTTGTGCTGGTGATTAAAATGTTTAATCAAGATTTATTCATTTATTTATCAGACATTTTCGAGTACTTACTATATGTGAGACAATATTCTAGAAATACAGCAGTAAACAATGATAGATATAAATTTTCACCTTCATGGAGCTTACATTGTTGGATACAAACATGCTTGAGAGAAGTGGAGAAGGTGGAGACAAACAGATCTATCACTGACCTCTTTTAAGGTTTCAAATGTCCCCTGAATTAGGAAATTGTACTTTTGAAGTCAATTGATTGAGAAAAACATATGATAATTTTTATGGATTTGGATATGCTTTATTTATATCTTATCAGTTACCATTGTATGTCTATATATCAGAAATAGTAACACAAATACATGTGAGATATATTGATTTTGTCTTAAGAAATTCTTGGCTTCTGCATGGCTTGATATATCTCTTGTGATAATTTCACAGCTCACCATGGGTCAAAAAATTGCAAGTTGGGATGACAAAATTAAATGATCTCTGAAGATTCTTTCTAGGTCTGAGAGTGGAGTGTTGTCTTATGAGAACTGCACAGTCTCCCTTGGAAGCTCTTCCTAAGAAACAGGCTCTCTCTTATTTGACTCATCTTTCTTATATTAGAACATTTTTAGATAATTCAGCATATTTCCCTAAATCTTAAAATTATCAGAGTGTGATATTACTCCCAAAATTTATTATGTCTTTGTTCTATATTAGATAATTCTTTTCAAAATGGTCTCATAAAAATTCCTTTAATGTTCTTTCTTTCTCACTTAAAAACAATGTGATTGAAGCCATTTTGCTTTAATAACCAAGAAGAATTAGACCTCACTGTGCCTAATAAAAATGTATTACTTATATTAGGTGTAATTCTGATTGAGTTTATGTTAAAAATACTTTAAAATAGGAAAAATATTTAAATGTATCCTTATGTCATTTTTATTGCATTTATTGGATTCTTCCAGAAAACCATACCAATGTTCAGAACATTTCTTGAAAAGTCAAAGATAAAATAACATAGATTGAACCACCTTGTTTTACATATAAAGTTTGATAAATAATTAGACCCTCCCTAAATTTGTCAAGATGATGATTGATCTTCAAATTCATATCTCATTACGATCATAATCCAATGGTTCTAACTAAATTTTAATCTCATGCAGCAGAAAATCATTGGCATTATCTTGTGCTTTATTAGGTGCAGAAAAGTTTCCACTTAAAATGTTTCCTTTTTTTTCTTTTTTTTTTTTTAAGAAATCACTTTTATAGATAGAAGAGATTGAGATTAACTTTAAAATTATTTGGAATGACAAGAGGTTTCTATAAAACTGTATCTTATCAACTTGGCCTTTTAGATGAACTTGAGGTAGTTTGCATCTACATATTGTTATTTAACTGATTATATACAATATAATTGAAAATTAGAGAGCAGAAACAGTTTCTATGTAAGTCCCAACTATAATATAAACTCTAGGATTTTGCCTTTATTTTATCAATGGTTTTGATTTGTTGTCTTAGCAGTTAGAGGACAGGAAAGAAGAGTGTGTGGAGACATTTATTTAATATTAGTTGTAACCGAATATGAAAAAATGAAGTCAAACAAGAAGTAGGGGAAAATCTAAAATCATTAATTGAACACTTTTGCTAAGTGCAGAGCTCTGATTTAGGTGATACAAAAGAAGTAAAAAATAAGTTCCTTGCCTTTAAGAAGTTTGCTATAATATCATATTTATATGTTGGTCGAAATAATAAAAAATTAATAGAAAAAGGCCAAATATTTATTACATGCTTATTATATTCCTAGATACATTATTTAACTATTAATAAGAACGAAGCACTTATTGAGAGTTAAAGGGAGATAAAATAAGGAAAAGTTTAATCTGACATTTCTCATGTGAGTAAAAAATTCTTAAAAGCAATTTAAGAGTAAATTCATATTACCTGTACTTTAATGGCAGAGAGAAAGTAGACATCTTAACAATTGCAATAGAAATCAAAGCCTAATGGAATAATATCCTTAAAAAGTACTGAGATAAATATTCCTAACTTAGATTTCTATACCCAGCAAAACTATTATTCAGAGACAAGAGAGACAAAAATTAAAAGACAAACACCAAAAAAATATATTTCCCTTGGAATCTTTCTGAAAGAACATGTACAATATATGTTTCACACACACACACACACAAAAGCAGCACACACACACACACACACACACACACACACACAAAAGGACTCTAATCCCTAGCAGAAAGAATTGAGAAGCAAGTAGCAATAGAAAGCAAAAACACTGGTAGACATATGGGTAAACCTAAAGAAGCATTGACTATAATGATTTTGGTGGTGGTGGTGGTATGATGATGATGATAATGATGTTGATGATGATAAAAATAATAATGATGATGACTAACTAAGGGTTCAAAATCAATGTTAAATTTAAATACTAGACAACAATAAAATGTGTGAAACTGAAGTAAATTCACTTTAAGGTACTTTTATTAACTAAAAGAGAAAGACGCTGAGGATATAATCATCAAAACCCGAACTATGTGAACCTCTGCAGGATCTCTAGAGTTAAACTTCCTGGGTTCCTCACTTGATAGCTATGTGACTTTAGATGACCTATTTATCCTCTCTATTTCTCAATTTCTCTAGATAGAATAAAGTTGATAACAGTACCTATTTCATAGTGTTGTTATAATGAGTTTGATGCTTATAAAGCATTTAAGAGTGTCTGGCACTATGATATATATGTGTATATATATGTATGTATATATGTATATATGTGTACATATATACATATATATGTGAAATATATCTTAATAAAAATGATAAAAATACACAAATGATGTTTAAGATTTTTTATTATGGACTTTAAGACCATTGTAGGTTCCTGAATAAGAATGTAATATAATAATGACATTTGAGGGGTACTAAAGAAAATACCAATTTTATATTTCTTAGTTTTAATACCAGAGGCAAATTAGATGTTTTACTTTTATTCTGAAATTTCACAGAGTATCATTCTTGTTCTGTGTCTATTTTGTCACTTAGACAATGATATTGGAACTATAAAGGTAAATTTGAAGCAAATAACATGATATCTTTACTTAATGTGGTAAGTTTTCATATTATTCATTTTATTGACCCTGAGAATGAATGTACTGTAAAGAAGGGCTCCTAGCAGATGATTGGGCTCAAATCTGAACACAAAGCTTAGCAGCTATTGCTAACAGGGACCATTCATACAAACTTGGCTTCAGAGAGAAGCCTGCACTGAATTGCCAGCTTCCTACACTAAACTACCTGCCTGTACTATGTTCTTGCTGAGTCAACCCTTACAAAGGAGTTACAGAATTCTATTTCAACCAATAGGACTGAGACTTTTTCTGTCCAAATGGAACTGTGCAGCTATATCAGCATTAGAATCTTCATGGAGCAATCAGAGGGCTCCATTCTGACCAATCAGGACAGTGCTTTTTGGACCAATCAGACTATGAAGATTTGCATTCCTCATCTGCATGAGAACAGACCAATCAGGGACCAGAGGTGGGGACTTGTCTCTATATATCAGCTCCCCTCTGGCTCCAAAGCCCACTTTCAGTTTCTGTTGAAGGTTTGTTTCCCTAGCTGGAGTTGTAACACTGGAGCAGAGCTGCAATACTAAGTGTCCTTGACCAGGCTGCCTCCTCTGGGGTACCCCACAGCCATGCTATATCATAATTGAGCTGTACCACTATTAAGCTGTCTCACAGTTGTGCTGTTCCACAGCTGAGCTGTTTGCACTGAATAATGTCTCTCATCTCATCACATCTCAAATTGGGGATTCCTGTTGGTATTGAGTTGACAGCCATGACCTTTGCTTGATAAGTTTAAGGCAGTACTAATAAAGAAATTTTAGGAGGCAAAATAACACAGATTAATCTATTCCTAAACCTATTTAAATGGAAAGAGCATGTAGATTACAGGGCAGCATCAAATGAATTGACATATGTTGACATCATCAGCTCTCTTCTTTGGAATCGATTTCCATGTTTTTCTTTCACAACTGTATTATATTCACTATAATTATTGCTTTTGGAAAGAGCAAGGCACACCTCAATCACACGAATCACACTTTAAATAAAAATTTTAATCTCTTATATTTTATAATGTATTTCCTCAGATAATCAGGACAAAAGGGGGTAAATATGAATAGCTGTCCATAGCTAGAGGTTATTTCACTTAGGAATTCACTTTTTGAAAAAAAAAATCCCCTTGATTGGACTTGAACTTGATATATTTCTCATATAAAATGATGTAAAAATTGTGTATTACCTGATATCTCTTTCTTTTTTTATTTCTTATCTATCTTGTCTTATTCTGAGGCTGTGATCAAGGGGCCGCAATTCTTATTGTTGACAGGTACTAGGAATGTTTGCTCTCTAACATTTAGTAATGCAGTAGCATTGGCAGTTTTCAGCTGTGGTTATTTCAATCTGGTCTTCCAGGGCAGTTTCTCAAACTGTCTCCTCATTCACTCCTGAGGATAACTCATCTGAGGACTCTTTAGTGTGCCATTGGCACCAACTTTGCTGGCCTGGCTCAGGTACTGAAGAGTGCTTCAAGCCAGTAAAATAATCCCACCGGGCTCTTTGATCTGATCCCATTTGGTCATCTGGGAAAGTGAGCTCGCTCTCTCCACTCCTCTGCAGCTCCAGGTTGGCTGTTGGCCCTCTAATGTGGTCTATTCTTCTTTTGCCATGGGGTTCTAGCTCTCCTCAGCTGCTTCCACTGGCATTGGCCCTGTCCTGGCATGCTCATTTATCTTTGCTGGCACTGGTCCCATTCTTCTGGCTTTTGTTCTCTGCAAAGCTGCTGAGATTTTCCCCCTGACTCCCTGTGAACTCCCAAATGCCCCAGGAAGTCTGAGATGTAATCACATTTCAACTGCTGCCCCCGGTATGAGATACCGATGAAACTGAGATGAAAAAGAAGGAGTAGGCCCTGAGATAGAAAGATGAAGCCAACATTTACTCATCTCAGAGTAAATGTTCCTCATGTTTACAGGAAGAATATTATACACATTCTGAGGTTTTGGTTCTAAATTAGTTTGGAGGGGTGAAGAGATTTGTTTCAGTATATGAGTTTAGAGGTAATATGAGCTTTCATCTTTAAGTTATAAGGAATTGCTTAGAATTGCTTATGAAAAAGTTGCTGAAATATCCTCCAACACCCCAACAACTAGAAGTTGAATCCTATCACTACAAGTATACTAAAATGAAAAAAAAAATTAGTAAAGCACCATGTATAAAAATCCTTTTCCCAGTTCTTTTTTAAAAAGATAATCTCTTTTTTCTCTCACTTCAGTAGATCTTATTGTGGTACAAATTCATTTGTCAGAGGCTGAATATATTCTACAGTGCTTCAGCATAAGATGGCATGCCATATGCTCTTTTGACAATATTAAAAATATCAAATTAGCCAAAGGCCTCCATGTTGTGGCACTACAAAGTGAGCTGGTCCTCTGAGGAAATTAGAGATGAACTGCCAATGATTGAACTTGGAAATGGCAGTCTTAAAAATGATGAAGCTTACTATTCACTTGTTTTCTGGCTTTTCTCACTAAGGTTACTCGTGTGGTGTTTTGTTTTCTCTTCATGTGTCTGAGTTTAAAAAATCATGAAGAACTACTATTATTTATTGTTTTTAAATCACTAAGTATTTAAAGTCACTGTTGTTGGGTAAAAGGGTATACTAATGGCAAATAAAATTTTATTTTCTTAAAAATAAGATGCTACCAAAAACACTTGGGTCAAAGTAGGAACTCAAAATTAAAGAATTATTGAATAAAACAATAACGAACTGAATCAACAATCAGAGGGAAATTTATAACATTAAATATATAAATAAAAATGAAAACAAATAAATATCCAATTTAAAAAGCTAGAAAACACAAGAAAGTAAGAATTGTGGAAAGGATAAAAAAGGAATTAATATAAATAAAAACAAATTGAGTTAGGAAACAGAAAAATAGTTTTAAAATAACCTCAAGCTATTTCATTAATATCAAATTTGAGAAACTATTACTTAGAATCAAAAAAATTAAAAAAAGAGAAAGGAATGGAAGCATGAAAAAAATTAGAAATCAAAAAGAAAGGGAAAAACTATCAAATTAATCAATTTAAAATGTTCTACTTTGCCCAACTGTATACAAATGCCTTTGGAAATCTTGATTAATATTAATAATAAAAAATTAAACTTATCACAATTTACTCCAATAGGTATAAATGGAACAATAAGCAGTAATAAAGAAATAGAAAGGTAATGGAAATCTTTAGCAGAAGAACACCAGGTCTGGTGGTTCATAAGAAAATTGTATCAAGCCTTTAATGATTTGACAATTCCAATGCATTTAAAGTATGCCATAGAATATAGAAAAGAAAGAAACCTTCTAATTTCATATTCTGAATCTACTATAACATTAATCCTAAGAGTTGACAATGATCGTGCCCCCCCAAAAAAAGTATAGAAAATCTCACTTATGAATATCATTATAAAAGTCTTAAGTAAAAAAATAGCAAAGAGAATTCAACAGCACATTTGAAAAAACAATTGCATTATTACCAAATGCTGGGATTAATTCCAAGAATACAATGTGGTTCATTTCTTCTGGGTGTTTCACTATTAAAAATTTCGTTAAATTAATACAACGAATTAAGAAGAATAGGGAGAAAAATTACACGATTATCTCCAAAATTCAGAGAATACGTTATACAAAATTCAATATCCGTTCACATTTTAAACACTCAATAAAATAATAATTGATGGATATTTATTCAACATGAACTTTCTCTATTTCTCTCTCTTCTCTCTCAAAAATCAGCATCTGTGACTCTAGCATCTTACTTAATGAGGAGACAGCAAAATTTTCTTTAAAGTTAAAAAACAGGTAAGACTGCCTGTTTCTCAACTACTATTTAACACAGTGTTAGAAGTTTTAGCTAATGCAAACTGGCCGATGCATACTCAAGAGAGAAAATAACTGGAGCCTTTCAATAAGAATTGGAAAGGAAAAAATAAAACTATATCTATGTGGAAATAATATGATTATATATCTGTATATCCTAAAAGAAAAAAATGGAAAGCTATCAAAAACAGTAGAGAATTTAGTATAGAGAAGATTATTAAATTAACCAACAGAAATCAGGAGGCATAATATACACAGACAAAAATCAGAATCTAAAATGGAGAACTCATTTTATGATATCAAAACAAATTAAATTCATTTGTATAAACTCTACAAGTACTTTTTTTCTGTAGCTAGATAGGTTGATTATAAAGCTTATTTGGAAGGAAAACAAACACATATAGGCAGGAAAATACTAAAAAAGAATAAGAAGTGTGTATATACCATGAGGGTACATTTAGCCAGCATCAAAATTAAATATATACTATAAAGGCTATGTAATTAGGGCAGTTTGTTAATGATACATGAAAGAACAGACTAATTAATGGAATAAAATAGAAAATTCAACAATTGACCCAAATATGTATGGAAATTTAGTATACCCTATAGATCAGTCACATCTCAATCAATAGAAATAAGAATTTTTCTTATTCCCACATTGTTGGGAATAGCTATATAGAAAAAGATAACATTAGATCCATTCTTCACATTTTACACAGAGCTAAAATCCAAAGGATCAGAGATTAAATGTAAAACACCAAGTCATATAAGTTTTGAAAGAACACATGAACAAATTTCTCTATATCCTGGGAATGGGAAATTAGTGACTCTGATTCAAAATACAAAAGCAATAAAGAAAAGAGTTAAAATTTTTGATTGCATTAAAATTTTGCATGGCAAAATGTCCTATAAGTAAACATACAAATAACAAACTAGGAACAATATTTGCAACTTGTATTAGAGACAAGGGTTAATATTCTTAATATGTAAAGGGCATCTGAAAATAAGAGGAAGTATAATTATAAAAATATAAGTGAAAATACAAACAGAGAAAAGAAAAAGAAATGCAAATGTCACTAAACTATGTGAAAAGATGCTCAGGATAGGAAGAATGCAAAATAAAGCAACACCGAGACGTTATTTCTCTCCTATCTGATTGTCAAACACTCAATTTTGACAACTTTCTTTTTTGGAAGGCTAGTGCAAAAACAAAATGGCATTCCTATGGAGGGAAATTGATCTATACTTAGCAAAATTACATATTTACTTACTTTGAGGTCCTGCAAAAACCAAGTGCTAAGAATATATCCCTATAATACATTGGCAAAATACAAAAAGATTTATGTATGAGGTGGTTAATTTCAGTACCCTTTATAATAACAGATTGGAGATAATCCAAATGATCCATGGTGGAGTGAACTGCAATCTATCGGCACACTGGAGTCATATGCAACTGTAAGAAGAAATATAAAAATCTCAAGAGAGTATTATGGTAAAGGAAAAAAAGAGATATAAAGAAAAGTGTATATGGCATGTTAATATGAACTCAAGAGATATTTTCTCTTTCTTAACAGATACATGTCTTCTATATTTTGTCCACTAAAATGGCCCAAATCTCAATTGCTTGGAACACCCTTCATGTCCAGATTGCATTCTCTAATGCCATTTCCCATTAACAGGAGTTAGGGTTCTTAGAGCAAAAATGATTGTATTTGAGGGTGGAAATGTGCGAGAGAAATCTGGCACATCTTGTCATACCAGCAGCAAGGAAGGTATTACAAACTATAGAGGTTGCATCAGAGAATTAAGGAGCTAGCCTGATTAATTTCCCACTCGCCAAAGATGGGACAATTTAGGGATAATGACTGCCATAAATTGAAACATGTATTTGTTTAGATCTCTGAATTCATAATACTTAAAAAAATCCTTAATTGCTTTTGGAGACTATTAGAAAAGTAGCTCACTATTTTGAAAATTCACATATTATTAATTTCTGTTTTTATCTATATTAATCCTTATACTTTCTTTTGGTTAATTTGTTCTTTTTCTAGTTTTTTGAGTTGGGTGCTCAATTCATTTGTTTTAATTGTTATTGATGTAGATATTTAATGCTATAAACTGATAAATAAAAGAAAATAATCAATTATTATTTTTTATATACAATCTTTATTTCGGAGTATAAATAAAAAGGATAAAGGTCATGGATGGAACTTGAACTTTTTTGAATTTACCTTGTTTAAAGTATTTGACTTGAGTACCTCAGTTGAATGACCAAATAATTTATAAAGAGAGCTTTCTGTTTATAAAACTATTACAATTAATAAATAAAGAAGAAATAATAGAAGTAGAATATTACCATTTACAAATACCCCAAATTAATGGATCTCTGATAATCATCAATGGCTGCTAAAATCACACACACACAAAAGAGAGACATTGTGGACCTCCAAATAAAAGTACACAGTGTCAGCTTTGAAGTAATTATGTCCCACTCCCTCTTCTCCTAATATTCCACTTCCCTCCCCACAAAAAATCAAACCGGAATGTGATTAAGCCTCTGGATCTAACTGCCAATTAGTAAGCAATATAAAGGACAGAGGAATATAACAAATGGCACTTCGAAGTTAAAATCAGCAAAATCCAGACTGTGTGAAAATCTGTAGAAGAAATTATCTGAGTGGTTTTCTTAATAAATAAATTGCAAGGAAAAAAAATAGAGAGAAAACTTTAGAGTAACAAAATTTAAAGTATGTCAATCAATTCAGATAAAGATCTTATTTGAAGAATGATTCAAATAAACAAATAATACAAGTAATTAGAAGACAATTAGGAAAATGTGAACACTGTTGAGATATTTGATAATATGAAGAAATTATTTTAGGCATGATAATTATATTTTAGTTTGCTGAAAAAGTGCTTATCTTTTAAAAATACATATTGATATATGTATAGATAAAGTGATATATGTATAGATAAAGTGATATAATTTTGTTTCAAAATTATTGAGGAGTGGTAGTGAAATATAAATGAAACAATTTTAGTCATAATTATTGAAGCTAGGTGGTAGATTCTTATGCTATTCTCTTCATTTTTATACGTCTAAAATTATTCTTACATTTAAAAATGAAAAATAAGCCATAAAAAAGAATGCAATTCCTCACTAAGCAATATTAACTCATGCTTTTGAAAATATTTACCTTCTGAATTCTCTCATCTACAAAATTAACAATACTAAAATTCTCTCAACTACAAAAAATATATATATATGTTCTTAGTTGTGATGAAATTAGAAAACCTTCTTAGTACTATATGTTTCCTTATGAGGCAGATGTGGAACTTATTGGCATAGTGTCAATGGTAAGATGATAAATATTTAACAATCAGCTCTTTGTAAGTAGAAGAAAAAAGGTAGTGATTTGTCACCTGTAGAATTGACTTATCTCCCATGGCAGATTTCAAGTTACCAACTTGAATCACTGGACATAGAATTGGAAGAGATGTGCACAATTTGTTACCAGGGCGAGCCAGTATAAGCTGTCTCCAACTCACTGTTTCATGCTCTACATAAAAAGGCCTAGAAAAACTTCAGAAAGCTTGATGTAGCTGCCTTTCTCTTCCCCATCCCCTCTACACATACAGTTGGCCCCAAACAGTCCCGGTCCATTAAGCCATTGACCCAAATCTCTGGCTCCTTCATAAGTATTATTGGTCATTTAGCTGCCTGCTAACCAATTCAGTTTTTTTCTATTGTGACTTTTCTTTTAGTGTGTTGGGTGATCATCCAGCAAATACTTAAAGAATTTCTGTGTTTTGCCAGGTGCTGTGCTAGGTGCTGACATCGCTTGATAAGCAAAAGAGATTTAGATCTTTGCCCACATTGAGTTTATAGTCTCATCGAAGTATAGAATCATTCATTAAATCCCCCTTCAATATGCAGTTACAGATTGATCAGTGCTATACAGAGAAGGAGAGAGATTCCATGACCATGTATAACTGAGCAGACCTGACATGTCCAGTCTGGAGATTTAAGAATGGCTTCTCTATGGAAATGGTATCCGAAGAGACACCAAAAGGTTTCAGAGGATTAATCAGAATATGTGAGGGCGAAACATTTCAGATGGAGGACAGTCTGTGTGGAGGTCCCGATCGATGTGGGAGAAGTGAAAGGAAAGAGGCCAGAAATGCTGAGAAGCAGCCAGCCAAAGGCAGAGTGGTTTGCGATGTGGGGGAGAGGAGAGCAGAGACCAGAGCCTTGTGGGTCTTTTTTCCTGTGCTTCTCAGAGTATGTAATGTGGCAACTCAGACATGACCAAATGCAATCTCTAGCAGCAGGTTTAATTTATGAAATATTCAAGTTTACCAAAACATTGGCTTTGAACTCCCCAAATATTCACATTCATGTTGTTGATATTTGGAACTCCTTCATTTTCTTGTGCATTTCCCACAATTTAAACTCATGAGATAAATAAATATTTGATAAATATTCCTATTATTTGTAGACAGTAATGTCTTAAGGTTTAGGCAAGAGAAGCTCTGCCTTCTGGTCTTCTGGCCTGGCTTTCTTCCGGCCATACCTCCTATAGGGAGAAAATGCCTGTGAGGCCAAGAGTTGGTGCCAACTCAGAGTCTCACCTCCTACTCCTCTCTGAATTATTCTCTATGTACCTGGGAGTCTAGAATTCCCTGCCCAAACAACTCCAATTAACTTCGGGCTTATTTTTATTCTCAAATAATACATGCCTATGGAAAATATAAAAAATAAAAATAATTAAACACTAAAAAAGCATAAAAATATATTCATGGTCTCACCAAACAAAGAAAGCCACTGTCAACATTTTAAGACTTTTTTTTCTAGAATTATCTTGTGCTTTATAAAACAACACTATATTGCTGAGTTTATATCTTTTACAATTCCTACTTTAATTTTTCAGTTAATATTATAACATCAAGTTTCCTATACTGTCAAAAACAATGATTATGAGGTAAACCGTAATTTATTTAATTATTTATTAATTTGTTTTCAAGTCGTTTCCTTTTCCTTAACTCATTAATTATTTGCCATTATAAATATCACTGTATTAAACATGTGTGCTCAAACTTTGTCCACATGTCAGTTTATTTCCTTAGGCTAAATTTCTAGAAATCAAATTATATGAGCCTTTTTAAGGCCTTTGAAATATATGACCATATATTTCACATTTTCCCTAAAATTGAGTGGTATCATTGAAAAAAAATTCAGCTAGTCTGACAGTTTAGTAGTATTGTGTGTGTGTACATTTTTTTTCTGCAATCATTTTTTAATTCATTTATGGAGATTTTGCTGTTTGTTGTGGCAATTTCTGTATGGGAATGTTATTTTAATTGATATATTTTTGTGAATATTTTCTCCTGGTTTATTGTTTGACTTCTTATTTTGGTCAGTTTAATTGACACACAAAATTTAAAATTTTTATGTAGTTAATTATATTTACCTTTTACATTGTAATTTCTTCATTGCTTTTAAGCTTATTTTTACTCATGCTGAAATCAAATTATACTCAAAAATAATTATTTTTGCTGCATATAATTTTTGCAGTTAACTCTGTAATCCATATAGAGATTATTTCAGTGTATGATAAAACCTAAATTGATCATACATTGATTTCTTCCTAATAGCTCTCTAGTTCTCTTAACTCTATTGATTGAACAAGTCATCTTTGCCCCTTTGGTTTATGATGTCTCTATTTTGTTAGTTTTAAAACAGTAAATCAGGCTATCTATTGTTTCATTTATCTGTTTATTTTTGAACCAGTATAAATTATAGGAGTTTAAATTATAGCAGTGTTACAATATGTCTGTACTGTCCAATTATATTATTTATACTTGGAGGAACTAAGTCAAAGGTTGTATGTGTGAGAGAGTACTAGGAATGGAAGACAACCCACTCTGAAGTCCCAGTTGCTCTAAATACACAATAAGCTCTTTGAAGGAAGCCACTAGATTTTATATGTGTTTGGACTCTCTCCACAGGGTCCAGCGAAATGCTGTCTACACTGCGCAAGCTCAAATAATATTTTCTATTGTCTGCCTGGTCAGAAGCCAGCAGGAGATTGATTTTAGCAGCCACTTCCAGAATGACTATCGAAGTCCAGTTTTTAAACGTTGCCTGCGTAAACGAAAAGTGAACACATGTACCAAGGTATGCTGACTTTTTCTCCATCTCCTCATACTTCCTCTAAGGTCTCCGGGAGAGACAATGGCTGTTCTTCAGTGCTAAGCTATTAAATGAGGAGCCTGATGAGATTTCCCTTTCACTTGTGTGAATGTGCCATGGGTTATGAATAGCTCCAAGTGAGATATAGATAAAATATGGCAGGAGACATTAGAATGAAGCATAATTTTATTGATGAAGAGCTGTTTGATGCATTTTAAAGGCTTCTCTGTGAAATCTCAAGTAGAGCCCTCTTTAAATTTCTCATACATACTTTATAAACTGCAATAACACTCAAACAATTATTAATTAGAAAAGACCCTAAGAAATCATCTGGTGCAACTCTCTTTATAGGTATGAGAGATCTGAAGTAGATAAGATCTGTTTTCATGGTTACAGTTAATTAATTAGTAAAGATACCTCCTAATTTCTTTTTCAGTTCTCTTTTTATCATACCCTGACTTCATTAATTAAAATGACAGTGACAATTTGAGTCTTTCCAGAACTTCTAATACTTTTCTTTCTATATAATATACTGGTGGAAAACTCAATTGCAAAGGGCCACTTAAGAATTTTCTGATCTTTATTCTCTCTCCAATTTTAATAAACTAGGCCATAGAATCATTAATTCATTAAAATTTTTAATAGTTTTTTTTTTTCTTATTTTTTGTTCTGCTTTGAGAGCAGAATCTCCTAAATCCAGCTCTAAACTCAGGCATGTGACATGTTTTCTGATGTCACTTTTGAGACAAAAATCAAAAGGCAACTGGAGGAGCCTTATCATCTCAGGAGTATTGTCTTCAATACAGAATGCTAACAGATGCCCCACCCTCACTCAGGGTTGTCAATCATATATGTACTCTCGTCCATTATCTGACTCTTTCTTAATTTTAAAAATTTCATCCCTTATGAAGAAAAGAAACAGCTGTTTAATTTAAAAAGTAAAATGCAAATGAGTCAGAACAAATTTATGCAATTTTGAAATGAGGAGGGGGAGCATTGGAATCCATATTTTTTTCTTGTTTATTTTCAAGAGTAATCACTTCTTCAAGATACTGAGAATAAACCTCAGAAAGTGAATAGCTAAAGGTATTGTCTAATTCATGTACCATAAATATCATATAATTTAAATAAATAGTACCATTGCTGAGTGGAAAAACAGGCTTTACATTCTTTAGCGGTATATGTCCAACTTCCACTGATCACTAAATCTGATATTAGACTATTCTTTTGAGGAGATTTTTGTGCTAAATTGTTTGGTGAAGATTTGTTTTTGTGTTACTTGTAAAGAAATTCAATTAATTAAAATGTTCCATGAATTAATGGGGAAGCTTAGGCCTCAAAGATCCCTTTTTTATTTCTTTAGTATTAGCGTAAAAATCCAAAGGAGGTCCCAAAGACAAGTCTTATTATCAGAATGTTCTCCATGATTTTGAACACACCAGAGAAAGGATTATTGATGTGGCAACATCAAAGCTTAAACTAGTAGGACATTTTGTACTGGCTAAAAGAGGATGCATTTAGTTTTTCTCTTATAAAAGGAAGGATTTGACTATTGCTTAATGGATTGTACAAATGCTGTCTTTTGTGCTTTGAGTCTGTTATTGCATCTGCATTTTATGAAAAACTCATATTTTGGGCTTAACAGATGGACTCGTTTGAATTAGGTTTGCTGAAAAAGAAACTTTCCAAATTATATTATATAAAAGACTAAGGCAGTAGATTTGCCTCAAGATTTTCTGGAACAATGATTAGACCTAAAGACTCTTAGAGTGAAGAAATAGTTGTAAAGAACACTCTGAGCCTCCTCAGGTGGGAGGGGCAGGGTCCTTCTAGGAAAGGCATGGTTCTTACCTCGAAACAGGTCCATGAAAAAAAGCGCATTTTGTTTCTGACTGACTGACCCAGATTCCTCAGCTACAAAGCAAATAGCCTATAAAATTTGCTTTTAATTTTTAAATGAAATGCATTTGAGTCAACATCCCAATTACTTTAAAAACAGAAAGGAGATTCATGTCATTGACTACACATAGTCCATATTTGTTGCAAAAATTTCATGGCTTCAGAAGAGAAACAGTTTTAAAGAGAAAAAAAGACCCTCAGATATTTTTAGTCCTTTAAAAACTATGTGGAAAAGTCACAATGACCTTAGGGTCCTGGTAACAATTTGTTTTTAAAAGTAGATGTCAAAACTTCCCAGTTTCTTTCTACTTTTTAACCAAAAGAATATAATTTTTGTTCTAGTGCACAATCTCTGTGAATATAGACTTGAAAGAAACACAAAGTGTGAGAGAATGATGTGTTCAGACAGGAAAAGATATGGGGGTCGTTGGGTGAATGGGATAGAGAGGCAAGAAAAATTGGAGCCAAATAAATAGTTTCTAATATATCTCAAGGTTCAACTTAAAAAGATATCTAGGAAAAAAATAATTAATCGCAAGTGGCCATATTTAGTAGACTAATTTTTTTTTCTATTCTAGGCAAGAGCATAATGGGAACATGAGATAATATGACTTTTTATTTCTTCCTCTCTTCCTCTTTCCATTCCTCCTCCCATCTGCCTTTTCTTCCTTACTTCCTTCCAATTTTTCTTCCATAACTAACTGAAGAAAGGACATCATCAAGGAAGGGCATATAGGTGGACCTATGAAAAGCAAATTGACTTACTATTATTCTTCGGTGTTAGGAAAGGGGCGCTTAGCCTGGAGACCTCTCGGGAATCTAAGGATGAGATCTGGTGATTACGAATTTCTAAAATTGTTAATATATTCCTATTTGCCATATTCTAGGGAGGGAGTGAGATTTTGTCTTTTATCAGGTTCTCCAGAGATTCTATGGTTTTAGTGTAAGAACCACTTATATAAAGCAGTTGAAGCAAAAGTGGTAATAGTTAGTACTACAAATTTTAAATGATATTTTGATATAAATATTTTTTCAATAAACTTTAGATTATGATTTTTCATGAAACACTACTAAAAGAGGATATTTTCCTATTTGAAATTTTGTGTCTCACTAAAATCAGTGCACAAAAGTTTGTGGGAGGCACAGGAGGTTGGAGTGCAATATCTTTAAGATGTAATCTGAAACCTGCTGCCCCACAGGTGAAAGGTAGGGAGGATGAAGAAAAAAGGCAGACCACTCTAGATTGGTAGGTAGCAGGCTTAATAAGCAAGGGAACTTACTTAAGAGGCTTGTCTTGGGCTACTGCAAGAGAAACAGTTTTCCACACCTGCTGCCAGATCTTAAAGTTTAAGTAGAAGCCGTAACTGGGTTTGGTCACATATAGAATCCAAATAGTCTTAAGACCACATTTCTATCTCAAGGCTGTATCCTTGGAGCAGCTCCTAGGAGCAGAGAAGGCAAGTGGAGTGTACATTCCATGGACAGTTGGGGGAATGAGGAGCTTCCAGGTGCCCTGATCCAGCTTGTAGGTCAAATTGGTGGTCATGTTTCGATGACCTTCCTTAACACAGAACTTGGATAGTTTCAAATGATCACCTACAAAGTATGTATTGCCTACAAAGGGAAAGATAGTAACTTTACAATGGAGAAACTCAGCAGACACCACCTTATCCACACAACTGAGATTAATATCACCAGTAACAAGGCACATTTACAGTATTAATCCCTTAATAAGATTCCTTGATAAGGAAATAACATATTTGTGCTAAAAATGCAGAACCTTATTCTAATCAAGAGGCAAAAATCAGAGAAACCCAAACTGAGAGACAGTCCCCCAAATACCAAGTCAATAATCTTCAAAAGCATCAACATCATGAAAGACATAGAAAGACTGAGGAAATGTTATGGATCAGAGGAGACCGAGCAAGTGTAACAGCTAAATGCAAGGTAGAGTCTGGTAGGATCCTGAACAGAAACAGGACATTAGTAAAAAAAAAAAAAAAAAAAAAAAAAAAAAAAAAAAAAATGGTGAAATTTGAACAAAGTCTGTAATGTAGTCAACAGAATTATACCAGTGTTAATTTCTTAGCTTTGATAATTGTACTATGGTTATGCAAGGTGTTAACAAGAGGGAAAGCTGAGTAAGGAATGGGTATACAGGAAATGTCTGTAAGTCTGAATAAGTCTTTTATAAGTCAAAATTTAGTTTAAAATAAAAAGTTAACAAACAAACAAACAAACAAAGAACAGTAGATCCCTGATGATGTCCTCTTAAAATCTGGTTCCAGTTCTGCCTGAAGTCTGACAATTTTCTCCTAATGTTGCAGTTAGATTAGATAATAAATTCCCTCTTTTCTTAAAAAGATTTAAGCAAAATAAAATTCTCTTACCTTTGTTTCTCTGGGCAAGTTACTTGAGCCCAATAACATATAATTTCCTGAAAATATGCTACATTACTTTGATCTTTCCTCTTTTTTCGATTTTGAGTTTTGAATAGGGATTCTCATTAGACAGTGACTCCCTGACTCTACTGCTCTTTATTCTTAACCTTAGGCATAGATCATGTCTTTGTGTCACTTCTAGGCATGTGTCATCAACATTTGGTGCCTGGCTATTTCTTTTTATATCTTCCATAATTATTAGAATCTCAGTTATGACATTTTTTGGCATCAAATATAAATG
Organism: Pteropus medius; assembly: GCF_902729225.1. Taxonomy (NCBI): domain Eukaryota; kingdom Metazoa; phylum Chordata; class Mammalia; order Chiroptera; family Pteropodidae; genus Pteropus; species Pteropus medius. The sequence goes on along the minus strand of NW_024352786.1, from coordinate 5,429,891 downwards.
CATTGCTTTTTTTCTTTCTCATCAGACATCCAACAGCTATAGGCTATCTTGTACTATATTCTTCCAGTTTTCATTCATTTAAAACACTTAGTGAATAGTATGTGCTAGAAACTATTTTTCAGCTGAGAATACTACAGGTAAGATCCCTGCTGTATTCTTACCATTATATCGTATTCCATCCTACAAGGAGGTGAAAAGAGGGATTCCAGGCTTTGCATTTTAGAAATCACTTTGAGGTTGTACCCACTCAGTTCTACTCCTATTCATAAGACCAAATACAGGCATATGGCCTCACCTCCTTTGTGCACAGGAGGCAGAGAGGTCAATTCTCCTGCTGAGCAGGCTTATGGTTCCTAAAACTTATAGTGGTTGGGATTATTATTTTAAGAAAAATGGAGAAAATGAGGAGCCCTCTGCCACAATGGATTTTAAATGCAGGAGTCATATATTCTGATTTGTATTTGCTCAGTGAACAACAAAATTTAGTGGAGGGAAAAGTAGAAATGTGAAGACCAGTTGAGAAGCTACTCATAGTAGTTCGAGTGGCAGGTGATGGTGGCTATTGGGTGTTGGTAAGGTACGTGTTCAATTTTTAACCACTACCTCTATTAATTTTCACTTGGATAATGAAATCATAATAAAAATAAAATGTGAAGTATTTATTATAACTGTAATAGCCTTCATGTAATCATTGTTTTCTCCACTATGAGGTTCATCACATTATTATATATACATAATGATTTTACAAGTAAATTAAATAACTTATATTGGCCTTTTTTGGCCACCAAGCTAATAGTTCTGATTTGCTCTACAACATGACATTAGCTAGGAATGAGTTAAGAAGTTTCTGTGGTAGTGCAAGTAAGAGATAATAGTGGCTTAGATTAGGGTCGTATTTGTGTAGATGGAGAAAAAAAAGAAAAAAAATTGGAATATATTTAGAGATAGAACCAAGGATTGGCAGGTAGAGTGGGAGAGGTGATTGAAAGAGAATTAAGAATGGCTCATAGGTTTTAATCTTGATTAAGTTGGTGAATGTTGCTGCCATTTGCTGAGCTGGAGAAGTCTGGTGAGGAGATTGGTTGCCAGGGGTAAGTGAGAATCAAGATTTCTATTTTGGTTATGTTACGTTTGAGATCCCCCTCCAAAACCCAAATCAATGTCTAATAGGTGATTAAATATAGCTGCCTGGAGTTTAGGTGTCAGGTCAAGGGAAAGATAATACATAGACTGGAAGTTCACACTACAAAGATGCTCTTGGGAAGTTTGAACAATGAGATAAGACAAACCCAGGAGAAAACTAGAAATTTCCAAGGGATCTGTCCAGCAGAGATAAAAATGATGAAAAGTCTGAGAGTGAGTGGTCTAGATTATCTGCTTAACTAAAGACCCTACCCCTACTAGCATTTTCAGTTGGAGAGGTATTTATTCTCCACAAAATACTTAGTTTTTTATGGTGACTCTACATAGTTAAGTGTATATTGGTAAAAGTGAAAAACAATGTCCTAGATTTCCTTCTTTTTAGAAAGAGCTTCAAAGAATTCACAGTTCATAAGCCTCTGACTTCTATCTTTGTGTAGTTTCCATTCTTTTGGCTTGTGTGTGTTTCTTCTTAACTTCCAGACAGTCTCACTGAGACCACATAAACACTCAAAGTCAGCTGATAATTTCATCGCAATAGGTTTAGTAGAAATTTGTAAACATGTCATAATGGTCAGAGGCTTCTCTTATGTCTCCCTTGAACTTGAGACTAAGTCCAAAGACTTTAAAGAAATACTCTGAGGTCTTTGGAGTTGGGCTCTCATCAGGTGTTGACAAGACTCCAGTTAGTCAACACTCAAGAGTGAAACTGGGGATGATGAAGTGCTACTTTGCAGTTCTTGCCACTTTGAACTTTTTAATTGGTTTCCTATAGCCAATTTTTCTGTCTCTTTCCCCTCCCACCTCTTTTCTATCCACTTATATCACTTTTTAACAGTTCATCACAAAGCAAAACTATGAATTGGATGGTCTCCCTCTCATTTTTTAATACCTTTGACTAAAAGTGTATCCGTGACTGTAATCACTTCCAGAAAGGACTTGCATTGGGTACCAGTAAGTTGACTCTTACTTCCAACTATGTACATGCACAGGGGCATGGGTGGAGGGGAGTCAAGTTTTTTTTCTCTACTGCCAAGACAGTGCTGTTGCTTGAGTTCTTGGTCTTTATTTAGGGGCACCAAACTTTCTATCTGATGAAACATTTTAATATTGCCAGAAGCAAATATATCTTTTATCATGGGTTCTCTCTCTCACTTGCCTCTTAAGTTCCAAGTCAGTTATTTACAAATTGAAACAGAAAAGCACATTCATCATTCACTCGTTCATTAGCTATTCGGTTATTCATCATTTGTTCAGCGAGTGCTTATGTCTGCTCTGCACCGTGCTGAGATTTGTAAGAAGTTTAAGAGATGGTTTTATTGTCATTGCTTCAGTAGTGTTTATGGTTTTTTTAGAGTGGCATAACTTCCAAGCATTAACAATTTAAAATGTAATTTTAAGGCAGTATTTGATTGGGTTTGTGATGGGGTTGGTCTGGCTTAAGCAGCAAATACTCAGAAAATCCAGAATAAGAGAAACACTGTGGTGGGAATGGGGTTAGTCACTGTTAGCTTTTCAGAAGAGATAGTCTTGAAGTGGCCTTGAAGGAAGCTTAGGGATTGGGCAGGTTATCCAGTGTGTAGACCACAAACCTTCATGACATTCCAGTTTCTATTTACTATGTGAGTAAAAAGGGCTCTGCAAGAGTTATAGGTGATAGTCTTGGTTCTAATTCTCACTATTAGGTTAAAAGTTATTAATTTCTTCTGTGTGTTTTGCTTATTATATTCAAGTTTTTTCTCCCTATACTAAACATCATAATAGCATGGTCTATTGTCACCCCATCTTAGTATTCCCCTTGGCAAGTGACATAGTAATATGCATGTAGTGGACACTCATTAAGGTATCCAGGAGAGAGATGTGCCATAGGGTTGAAGAGCATGAGTTTTGGAGCCAGAATACAAGGGTTCAAATTCAAGTGGTGCTCACTTCTTAGTAGTGTGGACAAATTACTTAAACCTTCTGTGTCTCAGTTTTCTCATCTTAACCTGGGGATAATAACACTATCTGCTTCATAGCATTGTTGTGAGGCTTAAATAAACTAATATACACAAAATTCTTAGAATCACCACCACCACCCACCATCATCATCATCATCATCATCATTATCACCATCACCACCACTACCACCATCATCATCACCACATCAATTGTCATAATTAAATATTTGTGGGAAAAATGGAACCATAAAAACCATTTTGAAAAGAAGAGATGAATGGATAGTTCAGGTAAGGTAGGGTTAACAGATGAAATATAATAAGTGCTTAGCTGAATGATTTAGTTGATGGAGGTAATCAGCAATCCTTGGGTGAAGTAGCTTCAGTCTCGGGTATAGGGGCCAAATCATTCAGAGTTAGAGATTCAGGGCTTTGGCTTGGTCTAGTAATGGTAGAGGAGGAAGAGGCTATAGTTAAATATGGTGAAGAGGGCAGATAACCAACCATGAAATAACTTTACATATTTGGTATACTGAGGGTTCTTATATCAAAAGAAACATTTGTAATCCCATTTATTCAGCAAACATTAATTACTATATTCTCTTAGGTAAGGCTATCAAATTAAATAACTTAGTTGTTGTATCTGCCCTCATGGAATTTAAGGTTTTATGGGTAGCTAAATTTTAAACAACTTAAGTAAAGCGTGGTGGATGTGAAGATGGAGAAACACAGAAGGCTGTGGGAGCATCTCCCAGTCTGTTTTTGTTCCCTGCCCACTCCATATGCTGCATTTGGGAGCCTTCAGAATCTGGCTCAAAGCCTACCTTCCACCAGAAATTGTTGCTTACAGTTTCATTTATTTTCTTTTCTTTTGTCCTTAATTCTATCACTTTAAAAACATGCACTGATATTCTAAGTTTTAATATTCCGAATTTATACAGCTTTCACTCAAAAAGATAAGAAACAGTGTTCTGGAATGCTATGTCTGGTCTTATTTCCCATGTGATTTTCTGAAAATCCTTCTGGAATTAGGAATTGATCTCTTCAAAAAGACTCATTTACATCTTCTCCCAGAGATTTTTTGAAGGTGTCATGTTGGAGTCAGCATTCATTCATCACTTTTCACCCCATTTTTAGTAGAGTCTTTCCTATACCTCTGCTCTTTGATTAATTCATGTTATATTCCTTTTATATGGGAGAGCCAGGTCCATGATGAAAGTTGGGAAGTAGATATCCTGGCATCTTGAAGAAGTAGCCATTTCTGGGTCTCATTTGCAGTGCATTTTTCTGTGATGAGTGCACAGCCAAAAATGTAGAGTACATGTTTGTTGAACTACTACAAATCTTACTTATTTCAGGAGTGAAAGAAATAAAACTCCAGCTCTTACTACAAAAAAGAATGAATAATCTTAGCGAACATTGTTAATAAAATTGAAGCCTTAAATGACAGTTTCTTTATCTCCTTAAACTTGATGTGGTGTGAGATAAGAGTCACAGAACAGCAAATCCAAACTAACAACTGTAAACCTTCAAATTTCATGCTCAAAGTGGTTGGTTACAAGAGACTAATTTTTACAACATGGTGAGACAGGCAATTATCTATTGTCTCTAATACTAAGACTAATCTTTGCACTGACTCATTTTAGACCCTTTCTTTCTCTGGAGAATGACATCTGCACAAAATGCAAGGTCCAAGATAGCAATGGTCTGTTGAACATGTGCAGAGCAGATGTCTGAAGAAAGTATCTGCCCATTCAATTGTTATATTACTCATTTCCGCCACCTCGCTGCCCATGCAAATGCAAGGCTGTATAAAGCCAGGCTTCAGGTCATTCCTCATTATGATTCATGGAAGCCACTTGTCATGGCTGCCTGTGGAGCGGGTACAGGGGCCAGTGCCCTTAGACAGTCAATGTTGCCTAAATTCCTGGCAGAGTGCTTTTAGGGAGTAAGAAAAAAGTAAGATGATGTCATTCAGGTAACATCCAATTTCCATTTCAGTCTCCCTCAGGTAGTAGCTTGGGAGCTCACTGGGGATGGACTGCATTCAAATCTCTAGAAAATTCAGTCTACATTCTGTTCCAGCCTGGTGTTGGAAAGTCGTGTCCTGGACAGCTATCTAGGAAATAAAGAGAAGCTGAGGAGTAAGAAAAGAAAATACTGGAGATAAAAGAGCCCTTAATAACCTCTAATGTTACTTTCTCTGTCATCTTCATGTTGTAACCAGTGGCCAAAATTTGCAGTTTGAATTGTCTTAACCCCTCAGTGAGGTAAATCGTAAATGTTTGCATATAGATATTTCTTAATCTCCCTCTTATGCCGTAGATCCAGAAAAGAAAAACACGACAAAAAACCTTGATACTATAGAAATTGAGATTTCAGTTCTTTAGTTGACTGAGTCTTGGAATAAGTCATATTCATTAATGCATCCTTGCATTAAGTAGGCCTAATAATATCAGGATTAAAGCCAGGTGAGTTAAGAAGGTCACACTGAGAATATGTGGTCTTTACCATAGCGTTTTCCTGTTTCCATTTAATTGAATTTTAAGTGGGTTTTAGTGAATGAGTAAAACCTCTGTAACTATTTCTGCCACTTGGTTTTAATTAGCGACTGGAAATAAAAAGTCCCAGTTTAATTTAGCAATGAAAGGGTTATTTCAAAGGTTGAGAAAAAATGAAAAAATATACAATGTTAACATTTTATTTTATTTTGGGCTAATTTTCTGTCATTTCTTTGAATTTATTATACACTAGTTTTGTTCTATGCACTGTACCGGGGACATAGCGTCCCTGTCCTTCTGAAGCTCACATAGTATAAGATCACTTTATTGTTTAGACTTAAGTAAGAAATCTTTTAGAAAAGAAAACTTCCAAAAAAAGTACTGACACTAATAGTAAAAACAAATGTAAAAGTATATTAGATTTAGCATACTTTATCTACTATATCCATTTCTACAAATGACCATTTTTATGCCCAAAATAAGTTTCCACTCTCCTTGAAAATATTGGTTACTATACAAATTCTGTTAGATAATACTCAGTGTAAGAAATACCAAACTCTTTAGTCATCAAAACAGATATTTGTTGTGTAAAGTGGAATGTAACAAAATAACACTTGTGACTTTTTAGTTAAGTGTTCAAGAAAACCCAAAGATAGCAAGGATTCTGAGTATGGCTTTGCAGAGAACGCATAAGTAAATAAACAAAAAGAGTCTTTAAACATTTTGGCCTTTATGATTGTTCTGTACTTGTTTCTGCCTTTGCCCTGCACTCTTTCCTTTTATCTGGAAGATGCTAGTGTGGAATAAATAACATGCTGAAGTGGCTTCGCTTTATATGGTTTCCTAAGGCTATGACTATTTTACAGAGATTTGTTCCACTAGAAGTCCCAGGTTTCCTGTTTTTATTATTCACACTTCACATGGTGGCTTAGACTAAATTGGCCATTTCAGAGTTTGGAGAGCAGTCCATTTAACACAGTCAATTACACTGCTACTTCCATCCCCATCTTTCCCCACCTAGGTTCTGGGGCTGATCACTAACACCAAAGAACACATCAGTACCTCACTTCCGACCTATATTTGAAGTTAGCTCCTCTTTAAAGTGTTACTTCACTGATGTTTATTTGGCCTATTGGGCAGATATAAGGAAACAGATAACTTAGAAGGAGAGATGACAAATTGGAATGTAATTTCTCTTTCATCAAGATCAGCGCCTTCACATTTTAAATGGTCCAGCCCTGGACCAACGGTGCCAAAGGCTCAGTGACTAGCTGACATTGCCTAGTGAACCTATGACAGGGAAAGTGAACATTTCTTCATGTAACTATACCATGATGAAGTCCCTGGCGAGCTTTTGTAAATAGAATTTCTCTTCTAGAAAACTGCTGGCATATTCAGCAAAAAGTACAATGTTATCTACTCCACATGCGTGGTAATTTAGATAGTCAACAGCAGGAAAAATGGTAATATGTACACAGAGGTTTGGAATAACTAGTAATGAGGTAGACAGGAGATAACCCAGCACAGAATAGCGAGGAGGAAAAGGAGGGAAGGTGAGGCTTGGAAATTGTTGGGAGAAACCATGGTGTAAGCTGGGCAGTGGATGCAGAGCGATGGTGTCCCTGCATCCACTCTGTGTGCTCCATTGCCAGAGGCACAGACTAGATTAATTGTTCAGAGCTGCAGCTCATGGTTGCTCATCCCTCTTCCCAGCAGACAAGAATTGTGCTGGCCTTAAAACTCCTTGAAATGATTACTGTGGTTGCTTTGTTTTTGCAAATTTGACAATGTGTCATTAACTTATTAAGTCTGTAGATGGAGAAGAATTTGGAAAACAAAACTGAAAGCAGTTCAGGCACTGTCAATGCAGATCTTCCAGTCTCTAGGCTTTTCAGGAACTCCAAGGGTAGTATGAGCATGTTGTGCTGACGCAGACTTAGGCACTGAGGTTGTAATGTGGGAGCCATTGTTGTCCTCATTTTTAAGCAACAGAAGAGAATTGCTTTTATAGTAGACAGGGTTCTTAAATCCAGGAGGACTTGTCCTGTTAACCCTGTCTCTTGCTTACTTACCAGGAGGACTTGTCCTGTTAACCCTGTCTCTTACTTACTCTAAATATTTGCAATTCTACAAAGCTTTAGGCATTTTCCATCACCTCCTTGTTTTCTCTGACTGCTTCCTCCCTCTGGTATTATATCTGGGTCATGATAAGGTACCAGAGAGCCTCACACAGAAATGAGTAAAGAGAATCCTAACTGTGTTAGTATTTTGGAAGAGGATGTGATCCATATGAATACATTTTTTTGAGTTGGCTTTCCGAGTCCTCTTTTGACTCATAGCCAAAAAATAATTTTTAGCTAAATTTACCAGTGTGCCCTATGCACTTAAATGGTTTTATTAGTGTGTGGGTGGGAGTGTGTGTACAAGCGTGTGAGCATAGACGAGGGTTTTGTTTTTGTAATTAATAATAGCTCTATAGTACAATCATTTTATAGAAGTTCTGTGGAAATGTAAATGCATGCCATTAATTGTGATAAACACAGCTGTTAATCATTAATATTTTTGTATCTGAAAAAAACATCTGAGAACTGTCACGGATTCTAATGATTTTACAACACTATGCTTAGCAGGATTCTGTGGTGACTGCAACACATTTTGATCTTCTCCATTTATTGTTTTGCTATGTGCCAATCATAGAATAAGAAATCCTTAAAATTATCCACAGGTGCCTCTAATGGTAGGAAAACAACTCAAATATCCGTATATGAGGAAATGAATGGGAAGGAAAATGTACTATTTAATCCATCCCCTTAGTAACAAAATAGTAAGCTGAAAAAGTCAACATTTCTCTGTGAGCATCATCTAGATTGTGAATGTGTCCATGGTTTACATTTTTTCAAATGTGCTTTTGGGAAACTAAGCATCCTTCGCTCTCCTTAGGTCCATCTGCATTAGGAGGCATATGTGGCCATGATTGGTGAGTGGAAGGTGAGGATAGCCCCGAACCTTTCTCATCTATATTTCTTTTCTCCGGAGTGCAGGACTAGGGCAAACCACCAGAAATCCCAAGCTTTTATGAGATGTGACTGACTGGTTAGCAGGTGAGGTAGAAGAGAAGAGAAGAAAACAGACTCAGTGTTCCTCTGAAGTAAAGGACAGAGATGGAATGCAGAGTCCTGGAGAATGAAGAGACATATAAGTAGAAGAAAATATATCCACGTGTTTCTGAGCTTTGCTGCTTAAGCCACAGGCAAGAAAACTGTGATTTCAAATTTCCATTTTTAGCTCTTGGGTATCCTTAGTCAACTCTTCTAATGGCCTTGTGCATTAGTTATTTATAATCCATTTATTTGATATTTATTTATCGAGAAAGTCTGAGGGGCCTGTTAGGTTGTTTCTTGCTCTCTGTTATGGAAATAACACTTTCCACTTTGGGAGCATTTGGAGAGGGTAGATTGGTAGCAAGTAGAAAAACTGGAAAATATGGGCAAGTTAAAATTATGTCATTGTAACAACACTTTTTAATTTTTGGAATCTACTGTATCAATTTTTTAAATATAAAATGTCTAAAAATGCATTTTCTAGTGTCTATATTTGTCATATATATACACACACAGATATATATACACTACACACACATATATGTACACACACATATACACACACACACATACATACACATATATATGCAGTGTCTAGTGTCTATATATTGCTTTATTTTAAAACATTTTGGGCTAATAACATCTATGGTCTATACTAGTGCATTCATATTGGTAGTAAAAATATTTAAATAATTACAAATAGCTGCCGCTCCAACTCCAAGAGTGGCTCCTTGATTTAGCCATTGAATTAACACTTAGCAAAGCCAAGCCTTCCAGAGGCCCTGTTATATTAGGGAGCTCTGTTTTCTTGGTTGGTGTCTGTACATATCCATTGCTAAGTATTTTGAATACCACACTTGAAAGAAGTAAGAATGCACGTGTGTGCGCACACACACACACACACACACGTTCCTGAACATTAATTAGATAAGCATAAGTATTAAAGATCAGAGTTCTCTGCTTTGAGAGCTTTTCTTTGAAACTTACTATATATTTTTATAACTAATAATTCTCATCCTAATCTTTAGTGTCATTTTGATACTAGTCTTCTACTTTAAGTTAAACATTTCTTCACAAAACACCCACAAATATGAGTAGCAGGTATTTATTCATTCTCCATACACCATTTCAGAGAATTTTTAAGCTTATACTGGTGAAGTTCTTGCAGGCATAGAAATTATCAGAGTGTCTTCCTGTATTTTCTGACTATTTGGACTCTTGGTATGTACACAAAATCATTAATGGTTAAACTAAACAAATAGTGCTTATATACCCCAACTGTTTCAAGTAACATATTTTCTGCCACTGATGTTTTCCACTTTTTTCCATGGGGATTATATGAAAACATTTCATATAAAGCCTTACTAAAGTAATTTTCAGGATCAATTACTTCATGTTGATATTGATTAAGCCACAAAAAATATGGTTTGTGAATAAGGCAGCATCATATCTTGATCTAATAATCATAGACTTTGGCACAGTAATATTGTTCATGTAGATTTATTCCCACAAATATCACATCTAGTTTACTAACTAGAAATTATTAATGGATTTTGAAACTATTAGCAGTGGTTGGGTTTACAAGAGTCAGATTGGACAGAACTGGGTTCAAATCCCAGCTTCCCACGGCATTCACCAAGCTACTTAATTTTTCTAAGCCTCAGTTTCTTCATTTACACAATGGTGATTAAAGAGTAATTATTTCACAGGATTGTTATAAGCATTAAAAAAGGTGGTGCATGAAAAGTGATTAGTACATTGCCTGACATAATACATATTAATTATTATTATATTTTATTTCTCTGCACATTATGTGGTAAGCATTTTCATATAGTATTTTCTTTAGATGTTGTCTACTATAAAGTTCAAGAAATACTCAATTTGATTCAACAGCACTTCTGAAATCCCTTTTAGCCAAACTTTTGGAATATTTCTTTAAGAAAATTTTTTTGCAGGAGAAGACTGCAAAAAAAAATTATCTTTCTAGGAATGTAGTACTTTCGAAACAGAAGATGAAGTTCCATCCTTGTACCTGATCCCAATCCCCTGGGAAAGAACAGAGTCTGTGACTTTTCAGCCTTAAAACACACCAAACTTATATAAGTGCTCTCTATGACTTATGCTAAGGAAGACGAGAGAGTATTTGCAAGTCAGTATGGATTGTGATCCTGAAATGAATTGGACCAATCTCGAGACTCTTCTTCAGGTCTTAAAAGCCTAGATACAGAAAGAGACAGAACTATGGGAGCAAAGAGAAAGTCAAGTGCATAAAGCCCAATGGAATGGGGCTAGAACCCAGGCTGTCTTCCAGAGAACAATTCAAACTTAACAATTCACAAGTGAAGAGAATTTTGAATATAGTAGCAAGTTTTCCAAGTCCCTCTATGCTTTTTTTTTTTTTTTCTGCTCTATCATATTTATCACCATTGGATTCATTTCTCATTCCACATCACAAAGATTTTTATATTTGAACTCTTATACCATCTATTTATAATACTTCAGTGAAAAAAATACTATATTTTATATTAAAGTTCTTTCTGTTTTATTATGCTGTACCTTCCTTGAGGACAGGAATTATTCTTGATGCATTTTTGTATTTAGCACAGAGTCTAGATTATGCCTTCCAACATTGAAGCTGTTGATAAATGTGTTACACTGACATGAGCTGGAAATAATATCAATGAGTTCTTTAAATTTGGCAAATGTCCGGAGCTCATGGTGCAATGTCTGTACAGAGTAAACATTCATATTCATAATAGCTTCTGTGATGGGCTTTACTATAGGGTTGTACAAGTGAATCCAGATATTCAGCTATAAAATTATATATGAAAAGGAGAGTTTGTACCATAAATACATTTTTAATTAGGATATAAGAATCTATCACCCTAGGTGATTTATATTATTAAGAAGGACCCTACAAATCTCATTCCTGTAAAGTTATCAGTGAGTTGTATTAATAAAAATCATAACCACTTAAACTCAAATTATTATTTCAAGCTATAATAATTTGAAATATGACATTTCCAAGAAATATTTAAAAATTATGCAAATGATTCCAAAATTCTGAAAAAGAAGATATAAAAAACTGTTAGTGTGTAGAGACTGGAAAATGTTTGCATGCTTGTAGTTTCAGAAGCATCAGCACCAATCATGGTAAAAGAATCAGCATCTCAGATAAAGCGAGCAAAGGAAATGACAGCTGTCTGAGTAATTCTCATTATGAGGGGTCTTCTCATCTAATCACCCTGCCATCTACTTTACTTTGTCATCCCTAATATGGTTTCCAGGAGGGTTCTCTATTATGGCCTTTGGTCTGACTCATAGTCTACACCCATGCACAGCTCCTACTGGAGTTTTTCAGCTCTGCGTACCCCTTGAGGAATCTCTCAGAACTCCTTCGCCTTGGCTCTGTCATAGAACAATCTTCCTCTGGAAAAGTACTGGCTGGATCTTGTTATCACCTAAGTCTCTTTCATGTGATGAAAGCCTAGATCCCTCTTTCAGAGAAGCATTCAACAGACTGAAGTTGAAACAAAGTAAAATTCATCTGAAACCAAAGTGTATATGAAATTGTGCTTATTCTGTGGCATCCTGGAAAGCATTGGTAGCTTTGGTTACTGTGTGTCTGAAAATAGTTTGTCAAATGGCGTGCTTGATAAAGAGAATAAGAGTGCTTTGCAGTATAAACAAATTTGTTTAGTGTTGCATCAATGAGGCAAGGCTTTGGAGGAGAGAAAACCTAGGTTCCAGTAGGCAATAGATGCTGTTAATGCCTTGTCCCATAGCCCCTGGGCCTGCCTGAGTTCACCTGCAGCGATAATGAGCAGTTTCCAGCATGCTAACTGCTTTTCATCTCCTATCTCTGTGACTCACCTGAGGACTTTCATTGGAGCCCACAGGGATGGGAGTGGGTGGATGGATGCCTGGCTCTCTGATTCTAAGGTGGGTATAGGCACGTTCCACATGGTTTCTCAGAGGGTCACCAGCAAGACTGAACCCCAGTTGCCCACAGAGATATAACCCTTTCACTAACACAACCTGTCTTTGATTTTTTCTTTCCCAATCTTATTTTTCCTATTCTTTCTCTCCTGTTTCTGAGGATTACTTCCCAGAGGAATTCACTGTACCCAGGTCTTTGTCTTGGGTCTGATTTGAGGAGAACTCACCTAAGACATGATCTTAAGTAAGCACTTAACTGGTACCAAGACTCTGAAGAGATTATTTTATTTTCTGGGTCTAAGTTTCTTGGGTTATCAAATGAGACAGGTGGGCTAAAATGAGAAATTCCCTATTTATTAAGCCTAGAACTAAAAGAGATGAACATATTTCTTAGGTAATTTAAAGCTTTTTTTTTTTTTTTTTTTTTTGGTCTGTATGGCAGATATTTACTTGTTTGTATATCCTTGAGTTCTTGCAATTCTTTGTGGCACAATTTTAAAATAACAACTAGATGATATTAAGGCTCTTGAAAAATTTTAAAAAGTCTGGGATTCTAACTGTGGATAAAGGTCCTTGAGGAGCTCCCTACCTCTGAAAAATCTCTGGGTTGCTTCCAAACTCCAAACCCATCCAGATTCAGTTTAGAATCTTTCATCCCATACCATTCATTTCCCTGTCACCAAATGGTGTTACCAAATGTGCGTACGTGCAGAAATATGCATATGTATTATCATATTCTAAAGAACATATCAGAAATATAATTTCCTGGCTCATGGCATAGCAGTTTCTGAGGAATTTTAGTAGAAAGACTATAAATTCTGATGATATGTTGGATGAATATGGGGGCAAAAAATGTAATCTTCATTAATTTTTTTTTTACTTCATTGTAAGAATTTTCAGGCTTTTAAAAAACCTGCTATTTCATTAAAAGAACACATTCAGCAATATTTTTCAGATTTAACACAGATGAAATAAATATTTCAGGGAGCCTATGTGCTGTATAATATATTTTTTTGCTCTCAAATCTTAACTCTTGGCTATTTATATATTTCTCAAAAGTTGTTTTCCTTTCTGCACCAAGGTATTTAAACAAGAGTTTCAAAAAAAGATGATGTTTTTTCTTAGAAGTATCCACATGTCTTCTTATTTTCTCCTTTCCCACACTTTCTACCTAAGCTGAGATCTGGACTTTCATCAGCCTGTCTTCCTCTATTATTTTCCTTAGACAACCTCAGGACATCTCACTGTCCTTGCAGGTAAACCACTAAACCAGCGACAGCCTGTTTTCCCTGTGACTGGGCCCAGCACATCTCTCACCTCGCCAGTCTTTCTAGGGACGCTTTCTCTTCATCTTTTAAACCCTGCACTTTTGCTTAACTTGTAGAAATACACAGGAGGAAAAAGTCCTTTCTCGAATTTTTATTTTCTAGAGGAAATAGCTATTATCTCATCTCCAGTGTTCATCAAATCTTTGCCATTGTCACATGGTTTTCCTTTTTTTTTCTTTCTTGAAAATGAATTAAACAGAGGATCTAATTTGAAGGACTCAATTTAAAGAAGAGAGAGAATAACATCCACTCACTTTTCTGACAAATATTCCTACCCAGATAACATGTATAGAAGTTCTGTTAAGAAGGATTATTTCTCTCAAATATGATTCTTATAATGTTAGGCATTCATGAAGTGAAAGTCAGTTAGAAAAAGAAAAAATTACATACCCATCTGAACCCAACCCCAGCATCTCAGATTTCCAGGGGTGTGGATGGTTGTGAGTTCCTTTTCCAAATGCTTTGTTTACTCCACAATTTTCTATAGTATTTCAAAGCCTGAAATATAGGACGGTATTATGTTAACACTTAACATTTTGGAGAATACATCCTTCCCTCTCCTTGGCAGAGTTTTTCTTGAGCCCTTCAGCTGTGTGTGTTGTCTTTTAATTTTTTAATTTCTGTGCTCCATCCTTTCTTTCACAAGAGGTGTACCCTACCTTATGACTTTATTGAGATGTATCCGTTACCCAAACCACCCATGCTACAGAGTGTGAATGTCTTGTCTCCTCTATGTGACTGTCAGTTCCTTCCAGGCAGGCTGGTTTCCCAGGGCTAAGCAGCATGCTGAGTATGTGATAGTTCCTTAATATATGCTGGCTGAATAAATGGCCAAATTACTGGAATGTATGTCTTTTGGATGAGTCTTCATTAAGAACTTTCTGCATGGCTCAAGATTTCATGATTTGGCTTTTTTTTTTTTCGGAAGCTCTGACCAGCTCTCTTATTTCCAGTTCCATGTATGAATTATGGGTCTGAAATTTCTTTCCTACTGTGTTTGGCTTTGATGTCATACCAAGCTTTGAGCTTGCTATCTTTCTTTGTCAGATTCTAATACTTTATCTCATTCTTGGCCTGGCTCTTCCATCTCAGACACTGATGTGAAAATAAAATTCTTTTCATTTGCATTTTTCTGTCATGTGCAGGTCCATGTTTGTCTGTGCTCATATCAAGTGTCAGCCCACACCCTGTGGAGATGACCAAAGGTTCTGTGATAGAGGCCAGGGTGTGGTATACTTACCACAGACTGGTTTGGGGGCATTCCAGCGAGAGAAACACTTTTTTCTCTCCTGTTTTGTTTCCAAGACCCTTCAGCAAATTAAGTCAGTATGTCTCTACACTGTGTTTTATATTATTTCTGGGCAGCAATCACTATTGATGTGTTATTCTCTTTCGTACCCGTATTCCTAACAGTTGGCCAACATGTAGCCATAGGTACAGCAGTTGACAAGTTTCATGTGTGTTTTCTCATTTTACTTCTTTGTATTTTCCCCTTTTGTGGAAGTTTTCTTGCCACATTTCTTTCTAAGTTGTTTTCGTTCTTTATTCTTTTATTATGATACCTACCAAAAGATGTTGCGAGGTCAAGATCTTAAAATGGTGGGTAGTTCCTGCAGGCCTCCTGAAAGTCACATGTCGTTATCATCTACTTTGGGGCACTAGGAATAATGAGGCAGCCACAGAAAAATTTTTGTTTGTTCTCTTCTTGTTTCACTAATCAATTCAGTTTGCCTCTACTGATGACGATAAGTTTGGACAGGACCTATCCCTTTTTATTAGCTATGTTTTTAGATGGTGGCAGATGACAACAATAAAAACAATTATTTGCTGCACTGTGCAAAGAATTATTTGCTAATTTCATGCCAGGCAATGTTCTATGTGTTTTAAACACATCTTTTATTTAATCTCTATCTCAATCATATGAGATAAGTATTATTCACCCAATTTCTCCAGAGGCCTCTGGTTGTTCTTCTTGTATGCTTGCTTATCTGGTATTTCATGCTCATTCCTGTCACATGCTAGTGTAATATATAACATAAAATAATAATGTCATATGTGTAATATGTAATTTTCTGAGCCTTAATACTAGGATGACTTTCTCCTCATGTTTAAAACATGGTGTTTATTATATGCCATATCAATAGATGAAGATCAAGAGGGGATCATAACTATTAATATTATTTCTTTTTCCTATTCTGTGGTTTTGATGCTGCCTACATATCTAAGATAGCAAAGAGAAGAGGAGATACATGGCACGTGGAACTGTTTCTTTTCTGTTTCCATTTTTAGGATGCCATCCTCCTGTATCTTCTCTTTACCCTGCTCCTTCTCCCTCCTCTCCCAACCCTAACCCCCAAACTCACATCTGTCGACCCCTTCCACAAATACTGTGCTTGGGAAGTAGATTTTCCTCAATATGTTTTTAAACATATGACTTATTATGTATTCTCTTGTCCAGTTGATGAAGAATCTGAAGAACAGAGCAGCAAATGACTTGCCAAGCTCATAGAAATATGCCAGAGAAATATATGAGCCATAGGGTTTATCCTCCTTGAGGTACCGCTCAAATCTCTCTGTGAAATCTTCCCTGAGTCCCCCTCCACTTTCTCTGAAGGCAGAGTCATTTCCTCCAGCCTCTGTTATCTCATGTCACCTTATATATCCCTCAGCACAGCATTTATCTCAGGATATTGTGACTAGAGGTTTATTTCTCTTACCTATTAGATTGTGAGATTCTTTACGGCAAACACCATGCCATTTATCCATATATATATCCTGGGTCGAGAGCAGCATTTGGCATGTCGTAAATGCTAGACAGGGGTTTGTTCTGGGAATGATGGCATTCGTGCTGTACAGTTGGCTGCCATTTCTGTGCTTGTTCCCTGAGGGGCTGCTTCATGTGGATCCTGTTGTCTAGTGGGTGCTGTTGTAGGAGGGTCATCCTATTGACTCAGAAAAACATACAAGGCAATGTGGATTTCAACCACAGAAGTTTCATTATAAAAATTCCATGTTCAAATTAAAAACCCTGTGTTAAAAACAGACCTAATCCACTCATGTTATGGAATCTCCTTTGTAAAATCTATGAAATAAGTTTAAACATAGAGGTCAAATTTCAAAATAAAAGTTCCATATTATGGTTAGGGTTTTCTCAAGACAGTGAAGATTTTTTGTATTCACACACAAACACAAACACACATTCACACTCACACATGTCTTTGGTGCTTGAAGTCATTTATGTAGTTATATATGCTCTCAATTTACATATGAAACATTACCAAATTGTTTATATTCGTGAATTGCCATCATAATTTTGACTTGACCTGTGGAAAATTTCTCCGTGTAGGCACAGGAAGAGAAGCACCTCTATCGCAGATTTTAACTCACAAGCAGAAGTAAGTTATTAAAGGAATCAGAAGAGAATAAAAAGAGAAATAACCATGCTTCTGGTAGAAGAAAGGAAACATTGATTTAATCAATTGATTTACTTTTAAGTAAGAGGACAGATGTTTTCTGTTAGGTCCCTAGTGAAAATTCAGTAGGCGCCAGTGATACTTTAGGGCCAGTGGCTTCTGATAAAATTTGAAACGAAAGTCTGGGCTTTTCTTGCTAAAGGGGCTTTTGCACAGCAGGCCTGTCACTGTGGTGCGATTTTTCTCTTAAACATAAGTTAGCCCTCTTTTCTCTATGCATCCATGCTCTCTCTTTCACCACTCATTCAGTGTTGCTCTTTATCCCTTAGAGTAGGGAGATAGTATTATATTTTTATGCTGTTGTGTTTTTTGAAAATATGAATTGTGAAGAATTTAGTTCTCGACCTATAAATAGCTATTCGAATTCTGTATTTTCTGGCCCAGTGGTATCTTCTGATCTTTCCTGGGTTATAGCCTCTTCTTTGAGCTGTTGAGTTTGTAGAGTGGTTGAAGTGTTCGTTTCCTTGATGTTGTCTTTATACTCTGCCCCCAGCCTCTCTATGGAAACATTAACCAGAACCCCACACTCACTAAATCTTCAAAGGGTTCCCCCAACGGGTTCAGAGATTCCCCAAATGCCAGCTTTTCTTTTTTAGGTTTTAAAAATTGCTTGCAGTAAAATGAGCATTTTCCTTTTCATAAGCACTCCAATTATGTTAATAGTCTTAGAATTTCTGTGCTAAACACAATTTATTATGATGATTTTAAGTAATACATCATCTACTTTGCCTTCTTTTTGCCCAGACAGCCACCATCTCACTCGCCATTTGACAACTCTGCCGACTGTCCACTGTTTATGATCAGAGAATGTCCCATTACATTTTAGGTCCCTTTGCAGAACATGGTTCCTGATACATAATAGGGGCATAGTAAATGTTGGCTTGAATGAAGCCAGATACCTCCCTTATAATCACTTATTGGAACCCATGTGAAAGCAAGTGATCTCAGATCATTATAAAGTTCCTACTGAAGAAATCAAGATAGCCAAAAGACCAAAAGAAATTTGTTCCTTGCTCATATTTTTCATAATGAATTCTCCCCTTCTCACCTATATATTTTGTATTATCTGATAATCTTGATCTATATGTCCATTTGTTTGCAATCGGTCTGTTTTGACACAAAAGAGTGAAAATATCTAGAACTATACAGTGACTATTTTGTAGAATAAACTAGTCTTGAAAACTGATATCATGACATTAGCAGGCTAAAAAATCACTTTATAATCTAGTAATTTCCATTCTACGGAAAATAGAATGAGTGACCGTTTTCTGATACCAGCCCAGTATTGACTAGCACTTGCTTGGAACACTGTCTCATTGCTTGACTAAATTAAGTGCAGGGGATAATGAAAAAAAAAGTATTAAGAGACATGGAAACTCTGCCATGATTCATTTCACAGTGCAGCTGTATTGGGTCTGTTCTGATTTTCACCCCTCAGTGTCATCCTTTATCCTGTCCCCAAAACTAAAACATCTGCAATATGAGCAGGAGTGTGTTTCCAGGGCAGGAGCCTAAGGAATGTTTATTTGAATGGAGCTGACTTCTTAGCCTCCCCAAGGGGCAGAGGTGTTGATAGTTTCCATCAGTAATGACCTCATAGGAAAGTCCTGTGCGTCTCAGAAGCCACCACCACCACAGCTGGCACTGATTGAGAGAGAAGCTGGAGCTTTAGTTTAGGTGGCCATTGAGACAGAGCTACCCCGTCTCCTGTCTGGGTAATCTGTGAGCCCCATTCTGGAAGCAGATTGGAGAAAAGCATGGAAGAAGACTCTTTCAAAACCACATCTGACCTCTGGAAACTGAAAGCATCTGATTCCCCAGCGTTAAAATATTTAATATACATCATTTAAAAATATTAAAATAACTTTCTTCCTTCTTAAAAAAACAATTAATTACTCATTAATTCATGTATTCCATCATAAATTAACCCAGACCCTGAGAGAAACTTCTATGAAGAAAGCACTTGTGAGGCAACAGGAAGACATTGGAGAGCAAAGCCAGCATCACCCTGCCCTCAGGAAGCTTTTAGTTCATGAGATAGATGGGCCTTAATCAAATAATCACACAGCCGTACAGATGGAGAAGAATGAAAAGTAAGTTTAGGAGAGTAGGTTCATGAAGGCATATAGCTCAGATGAACATGTAGCACTACTCAGAAAGCAGAGGTTACTTTTGTAACACACAAAACTGACCATATGACTTCTTCGCTCAAAGTTATTTTATAACTTTTCTTCATTAGCTAGAGGATAAAAATCTAAAGTGCTAAGTTTAGCACAAGATTCTGAGTAGGTGCGATAGTAAGTGCAGCTTTAAGATTCCATTTCCTAATTGATTGATGGTAGATTATCCTCCAACATGAGGAAGGAGAAGGAAATAACCTACCAACAGAGGAAACTTTTTAAATCAGTTTCAAGTGGGATGATCTGAGGGTCATTTCCGAAAGCAAAAGGCCACTTCAGCTGCTCAGCATCCTCTAACACTGAGGCTAGGAGTAGGACCTACCGATAAAAGCTGTCCTTTATCGTGGTACAGAATCGGAAACAATTGTTTTACATAACAGATCAAATCAGGATGTACACTAAATTTTTAATACATTGAAGAGGTTTTTGTAAATTCCTTACCACTCAATTTCATTTTGAGTTGATTCAAATACAAATTCTAAGACTTTTTGTGTGAAGAGATATTGACTGATATGAAAAATGCTCTAAATTTCCCACAAATGCCAAATAGCTTAGAATTTCCCTCATACTGTGGTTTTCTAGGAATGGTTTTTAGTTACCAATTTTTGTTCCCAGAACAATGTTGAGCACATAACAGGGACTCAAAAAAATAATTGTTGATTTGAACTAACTTAATTTTTGTCAGAAATAAAGAATAAACGTTCGAGTAATTTTTGTTGGTTTTATTATGTTTCAGTAATCTCTTCTGTGTCTAAATGATTAGAGAATGGAATATTTTGGCTTAATTAAATAGTTTTTACATTTATATTTTACTTAACAAAAATAATAAGAATTCAGTAGAAATGCTAATGCTAAAATAACAGTTGAGTTTGACTTTTTGTTACAGTCATTAAAGTCCATTGTATAATGTTATAAGCAACATAGTTTTGGGATTTCTGGATGCCAGTATTCCATGTAATCATGTTTGCCACAAAAAGCCTTCACCTATAATATCATGTCCATACAACCAGAAATCAAACTATAAACAATCCTGAATTTTTCACTTTTATTTTATTGTTTTATATAGTAGCACATGGTGTTTAATTGTCAAAATGGTAAGTTAACATATAATATAGAATGTCTCTTCCTGTATTGAAAAAAATTTATCTTCTCCAGATGTATAACAAACCTTTTATGTTTTTCTATTTTGTCTGTAACTATGTAGTCATACATACCACAAGTGGTAGTTTTTTTAAAGATTCATTTGGAATTAAAATAGTCGAACAGAGAAAGAGTTCAAATATAATTTAGCACAAAGTCATAAAGTCAAGTCAAATTATACATGGCCAGCTTGAAACACAGACCAAAGCAAAGAGATTTTCACCATTACAACGTGGGCTTGCAATAAAGGTAGTTTAATGAGATAGATCTCTCTTTTTTGTGAAACCAGGAGATCAAGAAATACTTGCTATTTTGTGCAAAACATTTAGAAAAAAAATGTGGATGTTATGTTAAAGTTAGTCGTTAGAGTAAGGTTCCAGGAGCCACCAGGTTAAAAAAAGTACAATTGTCATTATTATCTCTACTTTCAAGTTAAGCTCAGTCAGAAACAGCTGGAAACTTCATTCAACCACCCAACTAACCAAGCAGCTGCTCAATGAACTATGTTCCAAAGATGTTAACACTGCATGTGTTCCTAGCTTCCTCTCAAACCACGGCAGGTTAGTACAAAGCCAAGGGCCTTCAAGCACTCAGTTAATGGTAGTTGAGTTTAGCTGAATTAAATGGTATATATGACTTAGCCACTAAGTAGCTGTGTGACTTTGGGTAATGCCTTTAGCCTCTCTGGGGCTCTAAAATGTGACAACATTTTGAATTATAAAGTTATAAATCTTCTTGGGACCCACAAATCATCAAAGTTGAAACATGGTCTTTATTTTCTTTGGAACCAAGTATCCTTTTGCTGCAACAAAGGAAATAACCTGTACATTTGCCAGGCTGTACAGTTGTTCCATTTATTAGTATGTCACCTAGCATCACTTTAAGGACGGGTAAGTTCTCAAGAAACAATTGCTGGTTATTTGACACTTTGTAATTTATTTCTCTCCACACTTAAAGAGGATTATCAGACACGGCCTCCACCACCTAGCAGAGTTTACCTGACTTTTGCTTGTCTTCAAAGATCACGTGGTATATAAAGTTAGGGCCAATTCTGCTGTTATTGCTTGTAGATATGGCCCCTAGTGGTTTTAATTAGGGTTTTTTTTTTTTAGTAGGTATACTAATTCATACATTTAATGTAAGCTTAGCTTTTAAAAAACATTTCTGGGGAACTCTTGGGATATAATGGTGGTTGCATTGTAATGATAAGGCAAAAACTTTGTGCTGGATCCCCACATGCTATAATAAGTAAACAGAAAATTAAATGACAACATCTACGATATGAGTTTTTCTCGTGTATTATCTAATTTAATTGTCACGCTAAGCCTGAAAGGGAAGTATGATTATCCTCATTTTTCAGGAAAGGAAAATTCCAGAGAGGTTATTGCTATCTCATTTATTTATTCAACATATATTTATTATATACCTCCTCTGGGCCAAACACTGCTCTAAGTTCTGGGAGAAATCAGTGGCGAGAAGTGAGTGGAACAAGATCCTTGCAACTGTGGAGTTGCATTCCTGGGAATGATGGTGGCAGGAAGTATTAGCATTAAACCAGTAAATGCAAAAGCAAATCATTTCAGATACTTTTAAGTTTATGAGGACAATGCAAGGTAATGTGATAGATTGCCTGGGGGAGGGAGGTGCTCATAAGAGTGGGTATGTGGGGGTTGCCTCTTTGAAAAGATGACATGAAAGTTGTAATCTGACTTATCTAAGTGGAGTAACTAGGATTTAAGCTTAGTACTTTCCTAGTGTTAGATACTCAAAGAAAAACATTTATTTTAATAACATTTTCTATAGACACTAAAGTACTAATATGTCTATATTAATAACAGAAAAATCCAAGAAGCCTGTAAGTTGCTTTATCCTGTCTTATCTTGAGATTATTGGGGTCAAATAAAAAATGAAAGGAATGTAAAATCTATAAAGAATTATGTACACTAAAGCTTTCTTCTTATTGTGTGCCCTTGCAGTCTGGCATGGGGTGCATGCTGAGAGAGGAAAAAAAGAAAAGAAATGAAAAACGTATGCAATTTCAATTGAAAAAATTAAGAATGTAGTGATTTATAGCCATAAATAAAATATAAGAGCAGTTATTCTTTATCTGCCCTCAAATGCCTTGAAGAAACAACCTTCCAAAGATGAAAGCTAAAATTGTCAATAATTCACTCCCCCATGAAAATGATGGTTAATGTTTTGGTATATTCCTCACTAGGATTTTTTTTTTCTATGCATATTTGAATAAAGCTAAATTCAAGTTTGTACATAAACTTTTTTACTTAACATTTTATTATGAGTCTTTTTTCATGGTTATTTAAACTTCATGAAACATAATTTGTAATGGCCCCAGAATAGTTCATCATATAGCTATACACTAATGCAGTTCACCATTCCCCTATGTTCAACATATAGCTCCATCCAATTTTTTTTGACATTTTAAATAATGCTAAATTATGATTCATATACATATTTGTTTGTTTGCCTCATAATGTTCTTTAGTGAAATGATTTTCAAAAAAGTAAAATTCTCAAAAAAGTTTCAAAAAAGTAAAATTGAGTTTAGCTGAATTAAATGGTATATATGATTTAGCCACTCAAGTGAAATGATTTTCAAAAAAGTAAAATTCTCTTGTCAAAAATATCAAATTTTATTTATGAAAGCGTTGAGAAAAAGTTGCTGGTAGTTTCAGACTCTCTTGCAAAGCCAAGTTTGACATCCTATTCAACATGTGCTAGTTTGAGTAACAGATGTACAAGTGGAAGTCCTGACTTGCAAACGAAGGTCCCAGTGGGAGCTGGTGGTCTCATCTTATCAAGTCTGATAGTTACTTTTCCAATATTCTTTTAATAAAACCTTTATTTAACCAAAATTTGAGTCCATGTTCAATGATAACTGATATTCATAGAATAATACTGAGACACTATGAAATCCTAATTTTAATGAATCTTATGTTCAGTAGAGTTTTGTATTATATATTTATAACATTGTATATTATTTATAGAATTGTATTTATAAATTTCTAACTCTTAATAAATAATAGTTCCTTTATATCTGTATAATACTTTTGTTTACTCACAATAATCAGCTGTTCATAAAAGCCCAGTCTCTAAACTTAGGTTTAGCAACAGAGTTTATTACATAGTATAATGCAATTTGTTCTTACTTAATTAAGTAGAATAGTTTTAGATGAGTGGTACCCTCATTCTGTGTCATTTTTCTTTCCCCAAATAAGCTTTTCTCGATTTTATTTAAAACATTATTTATACTGAAGTCTGACAGAATAGCCATGAAGCCTGTCAGATGGTCTTAAGGGATTAGCAAATTATAATTTAGCTGAAAAATGACAATTTTAGCAGATCAGTGTTCCCCTCTGGAGGCTAAAAAATATGCATCAACTGCACTAAGAAGAGAGATGTTTATTCGAAACTTATCCAAACAATCTGAACCTCTTGAGTAGAAATCATGAAAAAAAGGATTTTTTCCACAGATTTCTAAATCACCTCTTTCTCACTTTTAGATATTCTAGGAACATAGATTCAAATAGCCCATCTGGCTTTGCTGCCTAGGGTAGAAGCAGAGCAGCAAATGATGTGAATGATGGAAAGGGAAAGAAAAGACAGGAGAACTCTATTAAAAATAATCTGAATTTGACTGATATTCATATTTAAGAGAGAAAGAAAAGAATATTGTACCTTAACTGAGGTATATTTGGAATCATTTGTGATATATAAGAACATTTAAAAATATAAAATTAAACTTTAAAGTACATAGATGATGAAATAAAAGCTGATATAGAGCTCCTGAGGTTATATATCCAGTGTCACCTTCATTCTTTATCCATTTGCATTAGGCAATGGTAAATGTATAGTATTTTATTCAATGAGCTTATCTCCAGGTGTAGCTACAGGAGAAGAGGTTTCCTTGAAAATAGCCTATTTTACATTTAAGAATTTTCTCAAAGTCCAAGTTGAACAGAAGCTTAGTTCTTATAACGTAGGACATAGCCTGTGATGGAAAAACTACTGAAAAAAAAATTGAATAGTAATTTTCCACTTATTGATTTGGGACTTTAGGAAAGTCAAGTCATGTTTCTGGACCTATTGTTTTCCTCTTTTTAAAATGATAGGATTGGAATAGATTATTTACCTTTAAAATAACTTCTATTGCCTACCCCTTAAACAAATTCAAACCCTAAAATTTATAGTTACCTGATGCATCTTTTTATCTTATTGTTCTGTTTCTTTTTCCTTCCCCGTATTTTTTATTTATAATTGCTTGCATGTTTGATTCCTCTATGAGAGGCAGGAAAATAAATTAAACTTATGAGTCCTCTTTTCCCTATAAATTTCCAATGTACTTTTGTGCCTTTGCATAATATCTAATTGTTTTTCTGCATAGGAGAATTCCTAGCCCTATTTTTAACTGACTAACCAACATCTTTATAGTTCCCAATGGAACACAGTAAATAGAATAAACAAATGCATATGTAAGATCACTGAAACTCCATTGTTTAGTTTGTACGAGCTTCTGAGGTTATATATCCAGATTCTAAATCCTAGAGAGTTCAGATTTTAGCTTTTGCTTCTTAGAGTTTTTCCATAAAGATTAACAAACCACCCCTTTAAAATTTCCACTGTGAGCTGAGAGAAATGCTCATGATTAAAAAAAAAAAAGATGTAAATATGATCTCACTGGATTCTTAGGGCTGACAGCCTAGAGAACTGTTTTTCTTATGCAAGCCCTCCCCTGGCGTGGGTGCTTTCTCTGGGGTCACTGAAGGACCGAGCTGTGATTAACCAAGTTTGCCACTAGAGGTCAGTGCTCACCATTCACAGAGGTAATGAAGCCAATGGAATGGCCTTTGGATGCTTAAAAGTCCTGAATTAGCAACAAATGAACAGGACAAACAGACTCATGGTCATGGACAATGGACTAGCAGTTACCAGAGAGGAAAGAGGAGGGGAGAGGTAGATGGGGTAAAGGGGGTTAAATATGTGGTGATAGAAAGAAATCTAACTATGGGAGATGAACACACAGTGTAAAAATATATATGCCTTACTATTAAAGTGTACAGCTGAAACTTATTAGATTTTGTTAACCAATGTCACCATAAAAAATAAATAAATTAATTAATTAAAAAAATAAAAAGTTGAAGAAAAAAAATAAAGTCTTTGTGCCATTAGTTGAGATTAAATGTATGCTGGATCCATTATGAATTGTGTATTATGTGTAGGCCTTCTTAGAACTAATTTAAACTTGGCTTATGATTATATTCAAGAATATTTTTCAGCATTACTTCTCATTCCCAGATATAAACCAAGCGTTTTTAGAAATTTTAACAAATTCCTGCTTCAGTAGGCTCTTGATTTTCCTACTTTCTCCTCTTTCGAAATGTTATAATCGGCATCAATCTATTATAAACATAGGGTAAATGTAGAGGACAGGGTGGTGGTTCTTGAGGTACTTCCATAAGTTTCTTGTATTCCCACACAACCTAAAACACATCTTCACTTTTCTAATGTGGAGACTGGTCATTCTATCATTAAGCATTAGTTTTTGGAACCAAACCACTTTCCAGCAGCTCTTCCTCCTATAAATATTTATTTGCATTTCATATGACAGGAACTGCTCCTTGATGTTGAGCTTCAAAAATTTACTTATTTTAAATATTTCCCAAGAGAGATAATGCTGG
This sequence comes from Pteropus medius, assembly GCF_902729225.1. Classification (NCBI taxonomy): domain Eukaryota; kingdom Metazoa; phylum Chordata; class Mammalia; order Chiroptera; family Pteropodidae; genus Pteropus; species Pteropus medius. Next base: position 5,403,457 of record NW_024352786.1, on the reverse strand, counting down.
GGCACAGTTTCCAGCTTATATTTAGATCATTTGGCTTTTTTTTCAATTTGAAGAGGCACTGTTTAATAATTGACCAGATTACAAAAATAACCATGGTAGATACCTTTGTTCATCCTTCTAATAAGCCTGTTGATCTGGTCTTCCCTGTTGCCAGCATCTCTACCTTCTACAAAATGGGTGATCTTTTGCTTCATTCCAAACCTTGTGGAGAAGACAACTTGAAGGGCCATAGGAAGTTGTTTGCTTCTTGAACCATTTTCCAATAGTATAGATCTCATGAATCAGATCCTCCATGCAGAAGATGCCATATTTACCAAGAGAATGAGCAATCAATGTGTTATCTGTCAGGGCAATTCACTTTTTATTGATTTTGCCATAATGACACTTGTAGATCAATTCCCTAACTGACTTCAGGTTTGGGTACCTCCAGGCGATGTATGGCTCTGTGATCCTCAGTATGTTAATGGAAGCCTTGTTGAGCTTAACAAAGGTGCCATTAAAAATCTAGCAAAGGCGCAGAAGCTGTAGCACCTTTCAGATCTTGGGGCTCACACTGTTGATGCCTCTGATCCTGACGACAAATGCCAATTTGGGTTCTGCGGGTACATAGAAGTTGCCAGCTTTTCTTGTCATCCTAGCCATCTGAATCTTAGTTCTGTACATCTGTCTATATTCTTTGTGATAGTGCTCTGTCATAGATAAGCTTCCTCCTTGCCTTTAGAAGCATCTTTTAGGCAAACTTCTTTCTCAGGTGCTTGATCTTCAGTTCTGCGAAATTCCTTTGCTTTTTCTTAAGGGTTTCTGGCATTTGGCTTTTTTTTAATTGTAGATCAATGACCTATTTTCCTAGGATCAGCCTTGGCAGTAAAAGCAAGAAGAACTAACTAATCTACTGTATATAAGGTATATCTTGGGTATATTATGTTATTTAATGTTCACAACAAGATCTGAGGTAGAATCTACATTTTATGGATGAAGAGTTTGAGTTTCAGAATTTAAATAACTTGCTCAAAACCACACAGCTTTTAAGAGAAAAGGCCACGATTTGAATTCAAGTCTGCTTTTCTTCAAAATCCATTTTTTCCCCAAGTATCAAATTGTCTACTGTGTTGTACATAATAAAATTATTTCCCCCACTCCCACCCTCCAATTCTCTATCCCTGCCGAGTACCTTTGCATTAAATATGTTTAGGAGTTGATGACTTCTAATAGTCACTATTCTAGCTTGATTTTCTAATGAGAAAGTGTCCTGACCCCAATACATTTAAATGTTAGCACGGTTTAGTGTCAAGTCCAGAATTGATATTGAGTCAGGGTGTACAATCATTGTAGTGCCTCGTCTCCTTACAGTTAATTGAAACTCTAAAAGCCTAAGGGTCCTAGTATTAACATGAGCTGCCATAATAAAATACCATAGACTTGGTGGCTTAAACAATAGGAATTTGTTTCTCACAGTTCTGGAGGCTGGGAAGTCCAAGAACAAAGTGCCAGCATAGTTGATTTCTAGTGAGGGTTCTCTCTCTGGCTTTCAGAAAGCTGCCTTCTCTCTGTGTCCTCATATGGTAGAGATGAAGTAACCTCTCTGGTGTCTCTTCTTATAAGGGCGTAAATAGCCATGGCCCCTTCCTCACGACCTCGTCTAAACTGAATTATCTCCCAAAGGCCCCATCACCAAATAACATTGCATTGGGGGTTAAGGCTTCAACATATACAATTTGGGGAGATACAATTCATAGTAACCCTGAATATTAAGTACCAGCTATTTTTCCTTATCCAAAATATAAGGAGGGAAACTTTGGAAGGGGAAATGTTGTACAAGCATTTTACTTTTGTCCTCATACTCTATAATTAACTGGAGATGGTAGTGACATAGCAATTCTACTTCACTAGTCACCAAGCTCATTAAGAACAGAGCTTGGCCCTTCATTTATATATGACTGACAACTACACATTAGTTGGCATGTGCATGTTGAAAAGTCCTCTAGAGAACAGTACCACCAAACCTGCCTTTCTGGTGTGGTTAAGCGCTCTGAGGAATATATCTAGGCTTCTTGATGTTTTCAATTTTTTTAAAAATTTAAACCAAATTTATTAAGGTATAATTTATATCCAGTAAATTAACATTCATGTCTAAAATTCACATTTTAGGTGTTAGGTATTGTCAGATGTATATAGTCATGTATATTCTATCACAACTATAATAAAAAGAATATTTCTTTCCCTTGTGCCCTCCCTTTTGTAGTCAGACCCTTTCTTCCACAACTAGGCCCTAATAATCACTAATCTAATTCCTGAATATAGTTTTGCCTTTTCCAGAATATCATATAAATAAAACCACATAGTATCTCACCTTTTGGATCTGGCTTCTTTGCTGAGATTCCTCTGTGTTTTTGCACGTATCAGTAATTCTTATTATTGCCAACTAATATTCCATTATATATATATATCACAATTTGTTCATTCATCAGTTGATATTTAAGTTGTTTCCGGTTTTTGATTATTTTGAATAAAGTTATTATATATATTATGAACTGAATGTTTGTGTCCCTCACTACACACACACCCATTCACACATTGAAGTGCTAACCCCCAATGCTACTGTATTTGGAGATAGGGCCTGTGAGGAGGTGATAAAGGTCAAATGAGGTCATACAGGTGGTGCCCTTATAAAAAGAGACACCAAAGCTTCCTGTCTTTTTCTCTCCCTGAGCTCACGCTGAGATTCAGAACATACTGTGTTATGAGTGCAAAGGCTTTGTAATAATCAACTGTAAGGTACGAATGAAAATCTTTCAGTTGAAGTCCCTCGGATTTCAGTGCTTTCAGTAGGAGAGTGTGAAAAATGTCTCTCACTAAGATGCATGACAATTTGTTAGAATCTGGAATACATGGTCACATTACTTCAATACATATGGTAAAAATAAACTATTAGATAAAAGACAAAATGACTCAGTAGTTACCATGGCATTAGGGAAAATGTTTTTATTGTAGACTAAGAACTTAGAGACAAGAAACGAAGGGCATCTTCTAACTGGAAGATGATAATGGGGAGATCCTCTAGAGATTACTTTTTTTGGTTTTGTTATTGTTAACATTTTAGTAAATTGTCTGAGTGATACAACCTCCAACTGAAGCTGATATCAAGCTATTTCAACTGTAAGATATCAGACTCATGGAAATCAATTTAAGGGTAAATTCTCAGATAATGTAAATGTAGACAAACTGATGGATAAACCTTAATGTGTATATATAGATAAGAGATCTATTTTTCTAAAAAAAAAGTGTAGAACTGATGGCTTCAAGGTTTTAGTTATGCCCCAAGAAAGTGACCTAAGAACGATTGCAGTCTGATTCCCCAAGGCACCAACCCAATGGCCTGCCTCATGAAGAAAACTGGAAATGAATCAGAAAACATCATCCTATAATTGTGTAAGAACTGAAATACTATATATTCTCCAGGTCACTGCTCCTCAGACAAAATAGAGCTGGAAGACTCCCAGAGAACAATAAGTAAAAATGATCAAGGGGTTTCTATATGAACATCGATTCAAGAAATTAGGATGCTTTAGGCTAGAAACATGAAAGCCAAGAGGGGATATGATCAAAGCCTTAAAGTTGTCAAGTCTATGGCTAGGTGGAACACAGGCTTGTTCACAAAATCACGAAATATAAGAACTAAAAGGCCTGGTGCTTGACATATTGTATTTAAGGTATTACTTTGTAGCTAAGGCAGTGTATTTAGTGAGTACGTTTTCTTAAACTGCGAGTAAGGCTAAATGAATTATTTCAGCAACAATGATTATTAATGGTTGGTATAGCCATAGAGCAAATAACATTTACAGAAAATCTCTGACCTTTAAGAAATTAAGTATATTACTTTTTCCTGGTAAAATCATAACATGTAATAATTACAGAACATTAAAAATATAGATTAAAAGATAAATTACTCATACTCTGAGAAAATATGAAGGAAGTGTACCACTTTATTTTTGCTCATGATTTTCTGTATGCATATTTTTGTGTGTATCTGTGTTTATAGTTGTTTATATGTAATTTCTATGGAAAAATATAAAAACAAAATTCTTTGTTTTTACAAAATTTTAATATATTTTTGTGTCCATGAAAATAATTTCATAGACATATTATAACTTACATTCCTCTATTTCTGAGCATCAAGGTTTTTGCCAAAGCAAACCGAACTTTTCTAGAGTGACATTTATTTTTGTTTTATTTTTTATTTATGTTTAGACGAGGCAACCCTTGGTTGACCTCAGATTGCAAGGACCTTGTCAGTTTACAATCCCTTATTTTATTTCATTCTTTTACGCCTGCAGCACCTGGTCTTCTTGGGCGGTGTCTCATCCAAGTACTACCCAGGCCCGAACCTGCTTAGCTTCCAAGATCAGATGGGATCGGGCTTGCTCAGGATGGCATGGCCATAGACCTAGAGTGAATTTAAACAGTGATAATCTTTCAAATATAATCTCTTAAAGAGATGCAAAAAGCAGAATAGAAAAGCGGCAAATTTGGGCATACGAGGTTATTGCAAGTTACCTTAGAATCTATATTTACCTCAATCATTACCTATAGCCTAAATAGTTAAGTACCATATGCTGCAGAGATTTGCAACATGATTTTTAATTTGAATGCTGTTGTGATTAATAAAAGAGAAACTTGTTTAAAAGTAACATGGAATGCAGAGTAGCTTTTTGTTATGTATTGTGTCAAAAGTGCAATAGCCACCATGAGAGGAATTCATAATATTTTTAATTAAAAAGAGATTTTCATGCTTATAAAGATTAGATAAAATTGCTCCACAATCATCTCTTGAGTGTAAATACCAGAGCTAGTAATAATTTTAGTAAAAATTTTATCGAAAGCTGTCAGTATAATTTTTTCAATATGGTTAGGGACAATTTATTTTCTCTTAAAGTACTTTATTTGAAGATCATAGAAGATAGAAAATAAATAAATATACCACTCCAATAAATACTTTCCTTTGGAAAAATATAAAGATGAATAATATATCTCTCTTCAATAATATTGTAATCTAATTAGGAAATAAAAATATACTTAGATACATAAGTAGGATTTCTATAATAAGTGTAACAGAAAGTCAGAGAAGAAAGAGGAATTGAAAAACTTCATGGAGGAGATAGGATTTAACTTGATGTGGAAGGTTGGGTACAATTTATGAAGGTAAATGAGAGAATGGGAAGTCTATCAGCTGGGCGGGTGTTACAACCCATAAGGGTGGCAATATGACGGCATAGGCAGGGATATAAAAGACTTCTTAGGCTGCAGTGGGGAAGTTCATTCTGAGGGCAATAGAAAATGGGGATCGAAATAGAGATAGAAGATGAGTGAAAGATTTTAGACTTTATCCTCATGTATAATGGGGCCCTTTGAAGAATTATTTAATAATAGTAAAATGACTATAAGAATTATTTAATAGTAAGATGAAAATAATAAGATGATTTAATGTAGTAATGATATATATGTATATATAATGGATTGGAGTGAAGAGAGACTGAAAGCAAGAATTCCAGGAACAGTACAGAGATGAAGAAGTAAGGAGGCAAGGTCATTATCCATGGAGGTGAATGTAGTATTATAGTTTTTATTTCCTAGCAAGAATAGGCCCACTCAGGAACCATTTTATTATAAATTAATATAAAGCATTATCTGCCCTCTTTGGGCACAGGTAAAGTCGTTGGAATTTCTCACGGCGCTATAGTCTCGGGTTAGTCGAACATCTTACATGGGGACTTTGTTTTCCCAGTGTGAGTTTTTCAAAATAACCAGGCAGAATCTGCAAGCTTCTTATGACCTAGCCTCAAAAGTCGTGGAGCATCATGTGTGCCATATTCAATTAATCCAAAGTGAGTCACAAGGCTAGCCAAGATTCAAAGACAGTTACTACCTGGAAACATGGATAATGAATTTCAGACTCTTTATTTATTCCTTGATTAGGGTCCTATTCTGTATCAGTAAGCAATCAGTAAGGGAAGAGGAACCATTATGAGCAATTTGGAACAAGGGACTTATTAGAGGGAGTAGACATTGTGCAATTACAGCAGCTGGTGAAGAATTTTCTGGAAGGCTGCTGCTCTTCTATCTGACAGTGATCTGAAGTCATTGTCAGTCGGCTCTTGGAAAGAAAGCCTGACCCCAACGCAGAAGAGAATGAAGACAAACTAGAACATGAAAGGACATACTGGACCCATGAAGTCAAACTCTGTCTTTCATTTTCTCCAACCTTGATAGTGCAGGTCTTTTGCAGAAGAAGCAATGAGACAGATTCTTAGAAGCAGAGGGAGATCTAGTGGGAGACAGGGTGAGGGCCTGTAGGCCCAGCTGCTGCCTCCTCCCAGTGAGATGAGCCGGCAGGTTGGCAACAATGTTTTCAAACTCCAGAGATACCTTGTATTCACCACACTAAGCTTCAGAGCACCACATCTGTAGCTTCACTTTAGCTTTCCACATCTCGCACAAACTTCTCTTTTGTCCATCTCTACACCAGAAATATACAGGGATGGGGATCCTGGGAAACTTAGTTATATTGACATTGGTACAAACCATCATAAAGTTCTTCTGTCCTTTAACAGTACAAAACACTTCTGTGAATATTTATGTATTGCACCAGTAGATTTAATTTTAGAGATGTAATTGTTGTTTTGCAAGAAAAAAAAAGCCTTCTTTGGAGATGTTTACCTAAGAAAGCGTCTCTTTCTTACCAAACTTGGTCTACTTTGTTTTTCTCATAGCAACTGGGATTACATATTTTGCATAAATTACCTTCTCAGATAACTGATCTATTTCTACATTAATGCAGGTTCAGATAAAAAAAATATTTTAGAAGAATATTGCCGTGGTTAGTGCTCTACTGAGTGTATTTTGGTTTAGAATGTTCTATTATGAGGAAACATTTTGAGTGTTGTTTTACTGATCAACAAGACTAGCTGTAAAAGTATTTTAATTCATAGTATTATTATAATTAATCTCTCTAAGCAAGAAAAAATAGGTGAATCAATAATGATTAGACTGTTGCTCCCATAAGCATATCTAAAGAGGAAGTGAGTCAATGACAAGTAAGTTTGGCATTTTGGTAGGACAGGAGGAGATGGAACAGGGAGGGACAGGCCATGACAGAAGTGTGAGGGAGGGGGTCATGTGCCTTGTTTACTGGCAGAGATTCTCCAGCTGGCATACAGCATCCCTTCCACTTGGACGTAAGTAACCCAGAGATCCAATGTAACCCCTGGATTTTCACAAGAACAGAGCCTCCATATCGGTGCTATCAAATTATGGTTCTTACTGGGTCTTTTTCATGGAAATTGCTATAGGAGAAGATGATTAGGACACAGATTGAGAAAATGAGATGGATGGGAGTGTCACTTTTTATTTTGTCCACAGTACCCATTTCCCATTTTTAAAGTACCTGATGTTGAGTACTCATTTTGATCTGCTCTTACGTGTGGATTAGAAGGACTCAGATTAGGTCTTTCGCTGTCCTTAATATCCCCAGCCAACTCAGAGGTATTTGGAACAAGATTGTGCTGAGAGGGCTTATTATTGAATTTTGATTTGTTGCTCTAGGAAGACATTATGGATGTCAATTGTTACGGTGAGAGAATGTTCTGGATTCAATTGTTATTCTGAAAGAACATTTCAGATTTGAGCACTGAAAACTTTTTTCAAGACTGTTGACTTTCATTACGATGTCACGGTCCTTTCATTGAGAAAAAACATGGAATAATGAAAAAACATGGCATAATAGAAAAAGCACAGGAAATTGAGCTCTGTTAACAGCTGTATGACTTTTACTGATTTTGAGGCTTTGTTTCCTTATTTGAAAAGCTGGTCACACTAATTATTTTTGTGGAAGAAGTTTCAATGAGAAGATGAAAAATAACTAAAGGAAATATGGTCCAAAAATGTGGTTTGTTCCTTTCATGCATACTCATGTTTTACTTCTATCTAATGCTTCTCCGCTTGAGGATCAACATTCTCACTAAAAAGAATTGCTGTTGTCTTCAGCATTCCTCATCTTCCCATCATTATTCATGTCTTAAACCTAACACTATCGATATGTCCATCACTGACCCATATTTCTGCTTCTCCGATCCTACTTGCAGGGAAGAAGAAAAATGAAGTAAATGGCAAAATAAAATTATAAAATCACATAGAAAATCGTAATGATGGTGACATTCTAAAATTCTATGGAGGAGTATATACTATTTTAATCTCTTTTGAACATTTCCAAACTTACTTTAAATATTCACAATAATCAGAGAATTTACTTCAAGTGGTTTATAAATGGCTTATAAAGATTACTCTAAGGTGAATGTCGTTCTTTCTAAATGGAATGTAATTATTCTTTCTAAAGGCAGTTAAAGTTATTTTCTTTTTGTCTGATTTCAAGACAGTATTTAAGTTATCCTTTATCCATCAGTTGTTTTTTTTTTTTCCTAAAATCTTTAAAAAATTAAAACGGGAAGATTATTTTCATCAGCATGTAGCGAATGCTATGTATTTCATGAAGCATTTTTGCACTGCGAATAAACGCATTCAAGAAAATCTTTATAAATTTTGTGAGCAGAGAACATTGTTAGTTGAAGATTGGCAAGACAATGTGGGAAAAGGAAAGTGAAGTTATTCAATTTACTGTTATTTTTTGTTCCTCCACCTTTACATTTGTAATGATGACAAAGGAAACTCAATGCAAAACAAGCCAATCATCATGAACATAACATATTTGTTGGTTTTTGATATGATATAGTGATATATTAATAATTATTTAGAAATAGCAAAGTAATTTTCAGCTTTTTTAGGGTGGGTCCTCCATAATCAAAACACCTGATGTTTTGCTTACTTGGGTAGATCCCTCTTTAACCAAAAAAGTTTCTGTCATATTCAAAAACAAAATCAAAAGTATCAGGGGATGATTAAATTCATTTCCATTTGGCAGACCCTTAAAACTGACTTTCTTTTAGGTCTGAATTTTATTTTCCATTTCACATTTTCATCTTTGGCATCTCAACACTCTTATCTAAAAGCAAGGCACATTCCTCCCGCTCCCAGAGTAAGAGTCTTTTGCTCCAGAAATAAAAACCAAGTAAGTGCTTCCAAATGCTTAAATCCTCTTTCCTGCATTTATTAAAACTTTCAACTGGGATGCCAGTCTGACTCCAGGCCACAAGAGTAGCTGGTTCATGCATGGAATGTGTGTCAGAACCAATGTACCCTGTCAGGAAGGGCGTGTGTGGCCTGATGCTGCTCTTGCTGACACAGTGAACCCCTAGAGTACCTCTTTCTTCATCACTGGAGTACATGTTAACTGTCCCCACCCACTGTTAAGTACAATGGTGGCCTTGGACCACCATTCTATGTGCCTGTGAAATTGTATTTTTTACCTTGAAACTCTGTAGGATCTCTCAGGGTTGTAAATTATCTTCTCTACTGATTAAGGACTTTCTTCTTTTAATGTTGAACCTAATTTTTGCATTCAATTCTCAAATAATCAGAGGACAGTTTTATAAAGTGAGTATTTGTTTTGAAAACCGTAAACTCAAAGACTGGGATAGTTTTGCTTCTTATAGTCTAGTTTAACTCTTAGTTGAAACTCCAGAACTTAAAATAGATGTGGATTGGGAGCAGAACATGTAGCATGAGAATTCACTTTCTTGAGTGATATTGACTGAATTAATGAATAATTATGTTTAGAAAGCAATTTGAACAGCATTGATGACCACAAAGTATTTATATGAATATTTCTCACCAGGAGAGGAGGAGTTATAGTGATTTCTAACCACCTCAAAGAAACTGGGGTGGTATTTGTAAAATATTTTGAGGTTCAATGGTAAAAATGATGTGTTTTAATCAGGGAATGCTATCACCTCCAGAAAAGAAGCCACGAGTAAGCAGAATGGGATAGTAACTGAAGGGAATCAGAGTGAAATACTTTATTTCTATGGCTAAATTTAGGGTGGGAACAGGGACAGTTGTACTGAGTGCCACCAGCTGGTCCTTGATTTTTATCGGACCTCTGATACCCTTGCTGGTTTCACATTTGTGTGTGTGTGTATGTGTGTGCACATGTGTGTGTGTGCGTGCACACACATGTTGAGTAGTCCAGTGAAGAAAGCCGAAGCAAGAATAGATTTGGCATTAGGCAGTGACTAATTCAGGTCAGCAGATAACTTTTCCGTGTCGCAATCTGTTGGCTTTTTGCGTTTTAAAGGTTGCCGTGTGTACGTCAGTGAGGGATATCAGAGGAGGGGAAAGGAGAGGTGATAAAGGCTTTTAGGAAGAAGTGATTCTTGATTGGAATCTTGAAAGACCATTAAAATTATATTTGGTTAAAATGGGGAGAAAGAATATTTTAGGTTGAGGAAAAGACATGTAAACACATAAAACACACGAGTGAGACTAATCATTTAGGCAACGGCAAATTGGTAGCAAATGAATATGGGGTATGACAGGAAATAAGAAACGACAGAGGCAGAGGTCAGATAATGAAACCCCTGAACGGTGCGCTCCAGCAGCTTGGATTTAACCTGAAAAGAATGTGGAACCATTTAAGCAGAAAGAAGGACATAGTCATACCCTGATATAACTTTGGTGGAAATGTGGCAGATTGATTAGAGAGGGTCAAGTTGGAATGACTTAAATTAAGTAATAATTTAGATAAGAAATTATGAGGCAATGATATTCTCTTAAACAAATGTGTAAAAAAATTTTATCAAAATTTTCCCAAATAAATAATAGAATAGTCAATTTTCTATACCTTTTTGTCAGAGCAATATTTTGGTTTCTGATAATGATAGTTTAAATATATACTATGATAATTATAAACAATAAATTAATAATATATATACACACATATATATTCATTTTCATGTGTGTTTTAGAAATTATTAGTAAATATGCCAAATAGTTTTGGAATTAATATTTTGAGTACTTTTGTGATTCTTAGGAGTATAAGTAAAGTATTTGCATCATTATTTTCTGTTGAAGTTTCAGAAATAGTTTTAATGTCATTAAAATCCATTGAAGATGCTCAAATATTATCAAATATCTTTTATTCTAATTCCTCTCAGTTTCATGTCTTTTGCTCAAATTAAAAAGGAAAAACTTTTCAGAGTTTTAAAAGAGAACAAAACAAATATAAGTTTACCTTCCTGTTTCCTTCAAAACTAAGAAGTAAGGTTGATATAACCATTTAAAAATAAGATAGTATTCCAATACTACTTAATGTTATTAAGTAAAGCTTGACACTGAAATGAAAAGTGCTCCCTTACGAAGTGAATTTTTTTAGTTCTTAGAAGCTGTAATTATAACAGTCTCATACAATGTAAATGATGATTTTAGTTTTCTAAGTGCAGTGCTCTTTGTTTCTTTGAAATCAACTTACATTTGAGAGGTTTTCTTTTGTTTGTTTTGTGAAAGGGTAAATTCTAAAAACAGTTATGATTATTATACATATTTAAGAAAACCTCACACAAAAAGTGAAATTGTAGATTTTTGTTTATGTTTTATAGGAGAAATTATTTTCTAATAAAAAATGTGTTTGAACTAATGTCTAAATGAAATGGAGGCTTACAAGGCAAAATTATTGAAGTGCCTGGATAGTACATACCATAGTCACTTTATCTGCTAGGCTCACATGTATATTATTTCTCATTTTATGAAACCACCATTACATATAACCAGCATATGTTTACCATCTGCCTTTTTATCCTGAGTTAGTTGCCTGAAGAATATATACAGTCTCTAACACACAATATATTTTAAAATGTAGTAAATGGGTCATCATCATATTAATTCCATACAAATTCTGCTAAAGGGCAACAAAAATATGACATTAAGAGATATAGTGGAAGAGAGATTCTTTCACCAAAAGAAACCCCATTTCCTTTAAATTATTCCTCCTATCTGAATTTTGGTATTTTCCATTAAGGAATTATTCTCTAAGACAAGAGATGTAAGTTTAGCAGTTTCCTGAAGATTTGCAGATTATAAAAGACTCTAAATAAGAAATGTATTATCTGTACTTTGCATTTTTTTCCGACATTATAAACACACAGGCATATTAGGAAAAAGTCAAACTGAGAAGCTCAGCAGAGAGATAATAATACAATAGACAATATTGAACCAAATAACACAAATGAGTTTGCATCTCTGTGGGCCTCACTCTTTTTTTTCATGAAACCAGACTTTAAGTGAGGCTGTATCAAATCACGTGGATCCAATCATCATGAAAATATTTTTGTAATTGCTTCCTGGAGGAGCTGCAGAGACATTGGTCTATGTACATGTAAGTGTCAAGGTTTTCTAAATTTGACCTCTTTTGGAAAGCAATGCCAAAGGCCAAATCCAATAACCATGGATATAACAGGATCTCTATTTAGCAAAAGATTTCTAAGAATCAGCCAGTAACTTCCTAATTTTAAACTCCAGCAAAATCTAAATTTTGTTTAAAATTTAACTTGTATTTAGGCAAACAGTTTTCACAAAAAAATTATAAAAAGGCAATCAAATTCTCCCTGGCATGGTACTCGTCTTTAGAGGCTGTCAGCCTTGGTGGAAGAAAGGAATGAAATAAGAAAAGTAAGAGACAGTGGAGGAAATAAGAGAAACAGGAGAGAGTAAGCAAAAAAGAGGTGAGACTTCTAACGACGACCTCAATTGTCAAACTAGAGTTTATCTAATTCTGGTCAAAGGGTCCAGCCAAAAGGTTAGACCCCAAACCAGAAGTAACTTACTGGTAGAAAGAAGCCATAAAAATGTTATGTCTAGTGCAATTGTTTTTTTCAATGAAAGAATTGCCCTTTAGAATAGTCCTGTGTGTCTTCTATTTGGTAAAGTTTTTTTCTACCTGTGTTTATGCACTAAAACAAACAGCTGAGCCACACAATAGTATCTTTCCAAAATAGTTTATAAATTTAGTTGCTCTTATTTTGATTGGTGAACTCATTATTTTATGTTATAGGGTTTTAAAAAAATGTTACATCCAGACTCCCAATTTCTTTTAAACTGGGTTTTGTGTCATAATAGCTCCAAATATTTTACTTAACTTGCATGTGAATTCAGTATCTTAGAAAGAGCATGTCCTTAATTTAATAGGTGGTGTATTTTTTCAGGTGTTGTGGGTTAGTTGCCCCCAGGCTGGTGCTTTACTTTATAGAGATTCTTTTTCTTCCTTGCTTTTTTCTTGGTTTGGAAACTTTATTATATTTAAATATCTAGTAATAAGAAGTGTACTGGGACCTATACTCTGCAAAATTGCATTAATTTTTTTCTTAATCAAGAGAGTACATTTACAGATTTACAGTAGTGAGGAAACTAAAATTGTTTTTCTCATTCTGCACATCACTAAACTTACGGCAATTACTATTTAAATATCTTTTACTAGGCTTCACAGAACTTTAAAATATCTTATGTCATTTGGTTTACTAAAACAAAGAAATCAATGCTTAAACAATTGCTTTGAGAAATAAAGACTCAAAGGTACTCTCAAAGAGAGAGTGCACCCAGGCCACTGGGAGCCCACTGACATTTCCTTCTCACTCCGGGTGATTTTTCAATCCAATAAATTAAATTTGAGATCAGTACATCTCTTTCCTTAGCTCTCTACTTAGCCCTTTCCCCTTCCTTGACCCCTTTTGAGATATTTTTCTTTTTTAGCTTTTATATTTGAATTTATTCTTCATTTAACTTTTAAAACACTACAATAATTGAATATTTATACAAAAACAATAGCAAGTAGTGAGCATATTATAGTCCTCCACTCATTCACTATAGCATATAAAATGCCAGCAGTGTTATTCACTGGCCCCATTAAGAGGTCTGACACTGAATACCATCCCTAGGATGATGTTCATCATCCTCATATGCTTCTCCATTGTAATGGCGCCATCTTTCTTGATTTGGATCAAAGTCCACCAGTTCTACTTGGACAGCATTTTGGAATCTGAGATAACTCAGACTGGTCTAGTGATTTCCTAGGTCTTACAGCTGGTAAGCCACCAGGCTGGGCTTGGAACTGTGAAGAGAATTCTCTCTTGTTGAAATTGTTAAAAGACCATCTATCTTTCCGTTAATTTGGAATGTCAGTTCTGGTGACCATCAATATTCAAATCTGCCAGAGTTTAAAAAATTACTATTCTCTTGGTATTTCTTTCCTATTCATATCATTTTGTACGATGTTACTTGAATATTTCTTTACAGGCTTCCCACTTATTTTTTTCAGGCCATTCATAAAAATAAGTGTATAGGAAAATGGTAAGACCTCGGGCATGATTGTGTCTATTTATAGTCTCTCTTTTGTATGATAGACTGTAATGTTAGTTTAAAATATATGGTGCTTACAGGGGCCCCTCTCTGATGCCTGTCCCTCTGGGAGAAATATTCTTCCCACTCAAGCGATATCAGTTGACCGTGTGACTTGTTTTAGCAAACGGAGTGTGAACAGAAAGAACGCAACCGTTTCTGAGCAGAAGGTTTCAGAGCTGTTACGTGGTGCTGACATTGTTCTTTCCCTCTTCCTGTAGAACAGCGTTTTCCAGATAAGGCCCTCCCTTTATGCCTGGATTTGAGAAGAAAGAAAAAGCCTGGGAAAGGGCCACAGCTAACTCACAGCCAATATGTCACATAGGTGAGATACAAACCTTTGTTGTTGTAAGTCAGTGAGGATTTAAGATTGGTTGTTATCATAATGTAATATAACACATATTGCATGCCAAGGGGCCTGCTGATTTCACACATAACAGCTTTGACACATTTTCCATGGAAAATTTTGGCGTAAATATATTTCTAAATTAAATATATTTCTAAATTAATTGTTAGACCAGATATTGTGCCAACAGCTAACATTACTCTTTTATATTACTATTTACTGATCTTAAAAATAAGAAAGGAACATGAGTGGCTATTTTAATAATAATGTTAATTATTTACTGCCACATTACAGTTGACAAAATGCTTTCATATATAATATCTCATATTCACAATAATTCTGTCTAAAAGATATTATCATCTCCATTTGATAAAGGGAAAATTGCTGAGATTTAGGGAGATGTAACAGATTTTCTCAAAATTCTGCATTAGTAAATGTGGAAAAGGAATAAAAAACTGGTCTCTAATTCAGTGCTTCTCCCACATCCCACTATTTCACAGTTGTCACTGTATGTGTGACTTTCCCATATGATTAGTTTTCTCTTTGATATTTTTTACAATTATTTAAGTTTGCAGATATGATTTATAAACACTATAGTTAAAACTGTTTGTATTGACATAAATGGGAAATTTCTGGGATTAAATTCTTCTTCCTGCATGGACATCAAATGTAATGGGGTCATAGAGGTTAGAATGAAAATGAAGAGTGGTATAAAATATATTTCTTAGAAGCTGTTTATAATACAAGGAGAAGGATGCCATGAACATCTAGAAATTAGGAATGTTAATATTTTGTCTTGTTCTGGTCTTATGTTCACACATCTCTTCTTAGTTATGATGACTAAAGTCACAATAGTGAAACTGGACAAGACTAAAACATGCACCTCTCTGATTCTCTAGAACTAATGTGTGTTGCTGCATCAAGTAGCAAGAACATAATGTTGATCACAAATCTCATGTGATATTAGGCTGCTACTGGTAAATGAGAGAGAGTCCTACTCCACATTTCCATAGCCGCTTTATTTTTGCTATATAGGCTCTGATAGAACAAAGTTTAATGAAAAATTTAATTCTTTTTCTCTCTGTTTTCTTCTTACCTCTCTCTCTGTGTGTGTATGATTGTTGCTGGGTAAAGAAGGTGTAGAGTAACTCTGCCATGGAAGTGATACAATCTTTCTTTTCTAGAATTAAGTTGTATTACCTACAAATTGACATGCATAATAAATGTGCATGCTTTTCAAAACATGCATCTTGCTTCCTACTACATAAAGATCTGTGTATGACTGTTATGTGTGCATGTTATGTTTTTAAAATTGGCCCTGTATGCTTTAAATTTGTTGACTATGTTGTTGCTGTATATGTTTTTTATACACAAATACCGTATATAATTGTAAAAGTTTGATGATCTCAAACAAACATTATGATGTTACCAAAGCCATTTTAAATGTGATAAAATTTTCTTAACCAGTTTAAAACTTAACTAAAGATATTTTCACCAATTTATATATTTATTATCATAGAACATTCTCAGACTCAATATTCATAATGAGGCAGAAAGATGACAGTGGCAACATGAGGGAAATAATGGGCAAATTTTATTTTTTAAACAATGTCATTCAAACCTGCATTCGATTATATGTTATATAGTAAGTTCAATAGACAAAAATTAATATGCTGGAAAATGAGAGGCTGCAAACAATTAGCATATATTATTGTACATTATTCAAACATCCTGTTATTAAGCATTTCTTTTGAATGAGTAAATGCTTACCCTAATAAAAGCTTAGAATATCAAACTCACAGCTAATAAGGAAGGTACAAGGTAAGAGTTTTGATGTGTTGCTTCTGGGGAGTGGGGGTGGGGGAGGAATCATTTGCTTAGATAAACCCCACTGAATTTTATGTTGCTATAGTAAAACCCAATCAGACATAAGCCTTCTGAAAGATTGTTTCTTTTGCAAATGAAAGCATCAGTAGACTTTAGCCTTAGGCTCCAGAACTGTTCATTTTAGTTCTAGCAACATGTTTCATCTACCAGGAAGTGCTTTTATCTTCCACTAAAGGAAAACATCACATACTCAGTGATGGCGCAGCATGGCCAGTGCAAGAAATTACACATGACATGCAGATGCTTGAGGCTTGTGCAGTGTAGGGATAGGGGTTATACAGGGGGGATGGATGCAAACAAAATTAAATTTTAAAATTAATTTTCCTTTTGCTAATCCTAAAATTTCCGATCTTGCAGAAATTATGAAATCCAAATCACTATACCTCTCTTTTAGTTGTGCTTTTCAATTCCTAAAATAATATTTGTTCTATTGTCTTAAATTTTGTCTCTTTCAACCTTAAATCACACACATTGCTTTTCCTTGTACAAAATACTATGGAGTGCAATTTCAAGTCAACTTGCTTTATCTTGCTGCCTGATGGACTTTAAACATATACTATATATTTCTGAATGTTTGGAGAATCTTATTACAGCTTCATGATTATTGTCGTATTAGTACTTTCATGCTGCTAGTCAATGACTAAAAATTTGTCTACCTTCTATCCCATATACTAGGCTGTAGGAAGAATAAGATATTCATATCCCTATAGTGACATTGACAATAAGAGGGTAAGAATGAGTAAGCACGACAATTTTGGTGTTTCAACTATGAGACTGGTACAATACTGTTCTTAGCATTGTCTTTTTCATGCTGGTTCAGCAAGAGAAGGAGTAACAGCAAACTTGACCTGTCTGGCCTTTATAAACATGGATCACAGGTAGAGAAATCTATGGGCAAGGATATTTTTCCTATTATAAAATACTATTACAATTCTGAAATATAAGAAAGATATTTTGCAAAGGAAGACATTTCTCATTTTTGGGGGATGCTTATCTCCTTCCACCATTCAAAGAATAGAATAAAAATAACAGATTGAAGTTTTACGATATGATATAATTTATAGATTTATAGTTTAGTGGGATTTGCAATTAACCCAAGTGAGAATAAATCACCATAATAAATAAAAAATTTGAAATAAAAATATACTTTGTGTTTTTATTAAATATATTGGAGTGACATTGGTTGATAAAATTATATAGGTTTCAAGTGTACAATTCAATAATACGTCATCTGTATGTGTTGTGTATTCTTTAAAAATTTATTAAGAATTAAAAAAACATTTTTAGATTTATAGAAATTTAAAAAGGATTTAGTACAGAGTTCTCACATATTCCTTTATCCTGTTTTCTATATTATCAATATCTTATGCTTATATGGTATATTTGTTAAAATTAATGTGTCAATATTGACATATTATTATTAAGTAAAACCCATGTTTATTTGGATTTCCTTAGTTTTTACCTAATGTCTTTTTTCTGTTTCAGAATCTCATCTTACATTTACTTGTCATGTCTCTTAGGTTCCTCTTGGCTGTGTCAGTTTCTCAGGATTTTCTTGTTTTTGATGACCTTAACAGTCTTGAGGACTACTGGTCAAGTATTTTGTAGGATTCTCATCAATTTGCCTGATGTTTTTCTCATGATTAGACTGGGAATGTGAGAGTTTGAAAGGGAGGTGACAGGGAGAAAGTACTATTTTTATCACATTACATTAAAGGTGCATATTGTCATCAAAGTTTATTGCTATTGTTATTAACCTGGAGCACCTGGCTGAAGTAGTGTTTGTCAGATTTTTCCACCGTCATGTTAGTTCCCTTCCACCCCCTTTTCTATACTATACGTTTTGGAAAGAAGTTACCACGTGCAGTCCACACTTGAGTATAGTACCTACATAAATTAGTTGGAATTCTTTTGAATAAAGATTGACATCTTCTCTCACATTTACATATTGATTTGATTATTTATATCAGTATGTAAACATGGATATTTATTTTATACATTGGATTGTAGTACAACACTACTTCATATCTTTTGTTGCTCAAAATATTTCAGTTTTGGCCATTGAGATCTCTTTCATTTGGCTTCTGTCCCTTTCAGATACAACCATCATTGTAAGTGGGTTTTTATTTTTTGTTTGTTTCTTTGAGTTTTTGTACTTCCTTAATTTCTGACACTATAAAATGCTCCAGGATTATTTTGCAGATATTGTGCCAGTTCTATAATCAACCATTTTTCCAAAGAAGCCTAGTTTTTTGTTTGTTTGTTTGTTTTAATGGGAGAATGGTATTAAAAACCAAGACCTCAGTACTAGGTATACTTGTTTTTATTAAGATGTTATTACTTTGAAGACTTTTTAGCTGACAGAGCAGGGAGATATGTGTGTTTATACTAACACATGTATATACACATATCTATACACATACAGGTATACCTATAAGTATATCTATATGCAACCATCCGTATCTATGTTAAACTAAACGTAAGTTCAAACTGATGTTTTCGAGTCTAATTCAATACCATATAGATCATTCTAGACTCTTCCCAATGCTTATTTGTAAATTACAACTCTAACAGTGAGGAACCTGGCTCCCACCATCTACCATCTAGTTACTTAATTGTTTTATTCCTATATGTGTGTTTTTTTTGCGTGTGTGGTCTTTCTTGGTGAATGTTCCATGTGAGTTTGAAAATAATGTGTATTCTGCTGCCATTGGATGGGATAGTCTACAAATATTAATTAGATCCAGTTGGTTAACACTGATGTTCAGTGTTAAACTATATCTTGATTTTCTGCCAGCTTCATCTGTCAATTACTGAAAAAGGAAGGTTTAAGTCTCCAGCTATAATATGGATTTGTCTATCTATTTTTTCAGTTTTATTAGTTTTTGCTTCATGTATTTTGATGCTTCATTGCTAGGTACATACATATTAAAGATTCATGTGTCTTCTTGGAGAATTGACTCCTTTATCATTGAACTCCACTCTTTATCCCCAATAACTTTCCTTGTTCTGAAGTCAACTTTATGTGAAATGAATATAGCTTTTCTAGATTTTTAAAAAAATTAATGTTATCACGGTATATCTTTTTCCATTTCTTTACTTTTAACCCATCTATGTCTCTATGTCTTTATATTTAAAGTGTGTGTGTGCGTGTGTGTGTGTGTGTGTGTGTGTGTATGTTTTGGAGACAGCAAATAGTGACATCTATTTTTTATCCACTCTGACTGAGTCTGTATTTTAATTGGTGTAGTAAGACAATTTACATTGAAAATGATTATTGATGTAGTTAGATTTAGAGCTAAAATGTTTGTTTTCCATTTGTTGCACTTGTTTTTCATATCTTCCCCTCTTTTTCTGCCTTCTCTTGTTTTAATTGTGCAATTTATATGATTCAATTTTCTCTTCTCTCTTAACACATCAATTATAATTAATTTTTAACTTCTTTTAGTGGTTGCTCTAGAGTTGCAATATAAATTTTCTACTAATCTAAGTCTATTTTCAAATAATAATAACTACTTCATGAGTAGTACTAGAAACCTTATAATAGTATTCCCAATTTACCCTTCCTGGACCTTAAAAATTACTGTCATTCATTTCAGCTATCCATATACATTGTTACTGTTATTATTTTAACAAATACTTATCTATTAGATTAAGAATAAGAAAAATAAAAGGTTTTATTATATTCATATTCCTTCTCCAATGCTTTCCTTTTCCTCATGTATATCTACATTTCAACCTAATATTATTTTTCTTCTCTCTGAGGAATGTCATTTTTATTAAGACTTTATTTTTTGTAAAGTACTTATAGGTTCACAGCAAAAGTGAATGGAAAGTACAGAGGTTCCCTATATACTCCCTACCCTCACACATGCATAGCTTCTCCCATTATCAACATTCCACAAGAGTGGTGATTTGTTATCATTGATAAATCTACATTGACACATCATAATCACCAAAGTCTGTAATTTAACTTAGGAGTTATTCTTGGTATTGTGCATACTATAGGTTTGAACAAATGTAAAATAACAGGTATCTAACATTATAGTATCACACGGAGAATTTTCGCTGCTCTAAAAATCCTTTGTGCTTACACTAAAGAACTTAATATTTCTTGAAGAATAAGTTTGCTGGTAATAAATTTTGTTTCTGTTTTTGTTTTTTTTCCATCTGAGACTTTATTTCTCCTTCACTATAGTAGGATAATTACCCCGGATATAGAATTCTAGGTTGGCTTTTTATTTTCTTTTAACCTTTTAAATACTTAGCTTCGCTCTTAGGATATTGTGATTTACAAGAAATATGTATTTGATCTTCCTCCATAATTCCTGGCCCACAGTTTCCCAACCTTTGGAATTTCTTAAGTGTAAAGAGCATGATCGAGTGATTTTGTTATGTTAATTAGGTGACAATTAAAGGGCATCTGATGATGAGGGCTGAATGCCAAGAGAATCAACAATGTGATTAGAGGTTTGAAACTTTCTACTGACTTCCAGAGAGGAGAGAAGGACTGGAGATTGAGTTCAATCTTCAATTCCCACTGGCAAGTGATTTAATCAATTATGACTATTTAATAAAGCCTTCCTAAAAACCCAAAAGGATGGGGTTCAGAGAACTTCTGAATGTGAACATTATTCTACCATAAAATAATGGAAATCCTGCCATTTGTGGGAAACTAGGGGCATTATGCTAAGTGAAGTGAGTCAGACAGGAAAGACAAATGCCATAAGATCTCACTTGTATGTGAAATCTAAAAAACAAACAGAAAAATCTGAACTCATAGACACAGAGAACAGATTAGTGGTTGCCAGAGGCAGGGAGGAGTAGGGGGTGAGTAAACTGGGTAAAGGGGGTCAAAAGTTACAAAAAACATTCAGTTATAAAATAAATAAGCCACGAGGAGGTAATGTACAGCATGTCCACCATAGTTAACAATACCGTATTGCATATTTGAAAGTTACTAAGAGAGTAAACCTTAAAAAGTCTCATCACAAGAAAAAAGTATTTGTAACTATGTGTGGTAATGGATGTTAACTAAACTTATTGTGGTGATCATTTTACTATACCTATATATCAAATCATTATGCTGTATTCCTTGAAACTAACATAACATGTCAATTATATCTCAATTTAAAAAAAGATTCCACATATAAATGAGTTCATACAAAAAAAGATAAAACCTTGTCACATCTTTCACAATTACTCTTAATAGCTAATGGTTATAAGATGTGTAATAATAACTATGTATACAGTAACACTTAAAACTGAATTTATACTATATTAACATAAGTGTACCTGCATATATTTGAAAGATGATGATGTCTTTATAATATATAATATGTAATATATGTAATATATAACATATAACATGTTTAATGTATACAAAGTCAATCAATGCACAAAGATTAGCGCATGTACATAATCATGGACCATTTGCCATAATTACAATATCTTTTAAAAATGCAACTTGGCCTTACGTGGCTCTACTTTGAAGTTTGTTTCTTGCAATTCTAGAAGTGTATGCTTTTATACTGTGTTTCAGCCATATTGGTCAACATACCTCCAAAGTATATTATTTTCCAGACTCTGCACATTCTAACAGATATGCCTGGGTCCCAGCTGTTGCAATTCGCTCTGATGGAGACCCGAGCTGCTATAAGAGTCAGTGTAGTACTTCTGGAATGCAGGACACACTTTGGATCTCAGTGCAGCGTGCATATAATTGGCTAAGGATCAGAGTTTTGGCTGCAGTGGATAGATCTGGGCCCTCTGAGATCAATTCTAATTTCAGGTATCTTAGATGTTGGAGTATCTTGCCAAAATATTTTCTATTTCTTAAAAACAGTCCCATTTCTTCTTTTTTTCCCCTCCTCACTTTTTCAATCTAATAAATCCCAAAGGAACTTTAAAAATAAAATATATTTTCAAAACAAAATATTTTCTCTTGATCATAGGAGAAACAGCTGTTTTATTACTGGGTCCAAATATATCCATTAAAAAATATATATCTCCATATAGATAGTTCACATATTGAGAGGGTGGAAGTAATTGATGTATTGTACTCGCAACCAGGACTTTGTTTGCTTTGTAATTAAAGAAACTGGTACGATTTCCTTGGTCATTTACTAGCTCAGAACAAACCCTGGTGATCACAAATCCTTGCCCAACAATCACCTTCTCATACATGAGAAATACAGTTTCTCGAGAAACAACTTTCAGAAAAATGTTCTTCTAAGTCTTAGTTTCTTATCTTTGAATCTCCCAAACAGTTTTTAGAAACCCACGGTATGTCTAGTCTTTTCAGCTCATTAATTCATTAAATTTGGGTGATCTTGTGCTAGATAATGTTCTAGCTGGTGGGAATTCCCTGATGACTATGAAAGAACAAGCCCGCAGCCATGCAGCATTAAGTCCTCATGCCCTTGACACCAGATTTTGGTTTCAATGGTAAATTTACTTCTCTTTTAAAAATATTAGAGGTCCCTGTCTCTTGTGCATTAAGCGCAGTTACCTCTCCCATCAAAACTCAGCACGGATCTTCCTAAAAACTTTATTGTAGTTTGCTGGACTGTATCTCTTATATTTAGTGGCAGAATAGTTCTGAAGAATGAATCCAAGAGCACATTTTTCTAAAGAGATGAGTCAGTGATGCCCTTAGCACACACAGCTCCGAGAACAGGAGATCAGAAGTATCAGTTGTTCTTTTTCAGTTAAAGTGTAGATAGGCATTTTTGCGGTATGACTTAGTAGAAAGAGCTTGGACATTAGAGCTTTTTCTAAATCTGTTACAGAGCTATATGACCTTGGACAAGGTCCTCTGTTGGGCTCAGTTTCTTCATATGCTAAATGGGAATAATATAACCTGGCTTATATGGTTGAGTATTTATTCAGAAATGATAAAGTGCAGCAATAGTAGATAGTAACTATTATATATAAATGTGTACCTTTTATATTATAAAATGACTTATGGAATCAACATGGATTAACTTGGATGCAACTCTGCTTGCTGAGACTGTCTCTCATTTCTCTATCAATTAGCAATTTGTCTAGTAATCTTTTTAAACTAGTGTGTGTTTGTGTGTATATGTGTGTAAAACATTTGCATACAGCTTTCTGAACAAAGACTGGTAGGAGAAATGAAGGAATCCAGGGTGTTCTGAAACACAGCTTCAGAAAACAGTACTTGAGAGGCTTGAAAAAACTTCTCTGAATATGTAAAAATGTTGCCTGGAAGGGAAAAGGGAGATAATTTAGCAAAAGCAAAGTTTTTATTATTATGTTTGACTATCATTCAACCTTTTCTTTCCTTTTACATAAAACCAGAATTATTTTACACTTTTTAACCTATGATTTTAACAAACATGGTGCTAGTTCTATGCTCTGTCATACAAATAAATACAGCAATACTCACAGTATTTAGCATATAAACGGGTGGCATAATACTTATTATAAAAATCATTACACTTATACTTACCAAAATTTAGCTTTCCTTTTTCTTAAACATGGAAAAATTTTTTAACCCATTTCAGACCTGAGAGACACCTAAGCTTTTATCTCTGTCACTGGTTTTTGTCCAAATGTCATGTAAGGAATTTATTAATATTACTATAATACTTCAGAGGACAGCGGAATGTACATTCTAGGCAGATTTTTTAAGCTCTGTAGGGGGGGAGAGAAAGAGCAGAGATGATGGGGTGATGGAATTCTGTTCTCTGTAGGAGGGAGGAAGAGAATTTTCTTTATGCCACTCTTTCTTGCTGAGAAGCGCTCCTGCGATGCCAGTGGTGTCCTAATGTAATGTTAAATGATTGGTTCTTATATGGGATACTCATATCTTTCTAGTGACATAGAAGAAATTTAATAAAAAATGGAAAAATGTATTGTGACAATAAAAAAGTAGAGACAAATATATTTTATAAATGTATTTCTTGGATAAAGCCAGCTATTTTTGTAAAATAATAAAAAAATAATTTATTGTTAACTTTCATTTGAAATGCACATCATTCTTGTCTTTTGTTACAGATTTTTTGAATATTATTTTTTATTCCATATATATAAAATACAAGTTTTATTTAATATTTTTTAAGGTTTTGTAGTAATGAGAAAATTGACATGATGGGTTATACTGACATCGGGAGTAGTCATTGCTTTGTATGAGAATTTGTTCCAACACTTTACCCATTTAAGAATATTTCATTTAACTTAATCATCAAATTCAAAGGTCTTTGCCTAGTTCATTCTCTATCACCTATTTCCAGCTTTTGTTGGCGTTTTCCTCCTCTTTCTTATTGAAACTTCACTCTTCCTTTGGCTTCCATTACATGTTTCTCTCTAGATGTGCTAATTATTTGCCTATTGTCTCTCAACTCCAAGAACCCTTTCCTACTCTGCTTTATTGAGTCTGGACTTAGAACTCCCCAAATAACTTTCCCCAGATTCGCTTACCAGCTGGCTTCTTGTTAGGCTCTGCCAGTAGAGGGCCCTAGAGAGAGGTCGGAAGGTGAGAGAGGAGAAAGTATTTCCTTTGTGTTTTTCCAGCCCGTAGTAGTATTGTTCTGGCAACAGCAGACAGTCGACTCCAGGCTCCAGCTTCTTTTGCACCTGTTGGTAACCAGACGTGCTTCCTTAAAAGGCTGGAGCGTGAGATGCCCCTGTGTTCCCTCACACACCAGATCATACTCTTTTGGGCATTTGTTGCACTATGTCCCCTCCACTGAGTTCCTGGCACCTGCCAGACTAGAAGTCTGAGAACCAGCTTCGAGGAGCTTTCTCCAAAGGACCAGACACCAGCTCTGTTGGGCCCCTCCTCCAAACTCTAGATTCTAGCATCACGACCTCTTCTTTGTTTTCCCAGCCCTACGGACAGTAGTTGCTTCCTTCAGTTATTAATCTTTGTGTGACCTCAGCATCTCTCTCCTGTTCTTACAGCTAATACCTATTAACCAATTCCCTGAATATTAAATTCCATTCCATTTCAGAAATACCTAGTGTGCTCTATTTTCCTGAGTGGATTCACAGTTCTCTGTTCTGCCTCTCTTACTGGATCTTTTTTCTTCTTCCACCGTAGGTTTCTCTTCATGGCCTACTTGGTGATTAATATAAACTCTGTAGGTAAAAAATCCGTGTAGCAAAGATTTGATCAATTTCATATACACTTTGTATATCAACCTTCGAGCATCACATCTCTACAAGTTCACACCATCAACTGTTTATGTGGTATTTAGGCTGGTTTCTTACCAACTCATATTCAATAGGCTACAAATAGAACGCTTCTCTCTCACATGCGATTTCCATACTTCACTGTGCTCTCTGTCTTCGAACTTCATTTCCATCAGTGGTACCTCAATAGTCTCAGTCAGGGAGACTTATACTTTAGAATTTTAAAATTCTTTTCTCTTATTAGACCTCATATACAGTCAGTAATAATATCATCTAGATTATTCTTTTACACTATATTTTGCATTTAGACTTTCTTTCCCACCAAACCACCATCACCCTCATTTAGTTTCTCATTAGCCTCACTTTCTGATGACATCAATAAAGTCCACACCGGTTTACTTATTTCCACAATTATTCTCTTCTGTACATTGCTACCAGGCTAATTCTTGTAGACCCTGAAATCCCCTTTTACAAACCCCTCGGCTGGAAATCTCACATCAGTAAAATGTTTGACTTTCTCTTTCACCACTACCCCCAATTAAATCTCTTCTTTAGAAAAATTGGTTTGCTCAATGACTTCCCACTTCCCTCTCCTTATCTCTATAGAATGTAACCCATTCAGCAAAGCTCTATTTTGTGAAGCTTTCAAGAGCATTTCAGACAGAACTATCTCTCCCTATGAGAGATGCTGCATGGGAACCACTTCTCTGTATCACCTATTCAGCACTAGTCATGAGTTGCATGTAATATTATAATGAGAAAAGAGGGAAGTGTTTATGTAAGAGCAGTACATGTTAGGTCACACTGTGTAAGTGAAGACCCTTAGGATATATCTATCCAATGTTAGGTCAGTTGACTAAAAGGCAAAACAAAATCTCTCAACTAACAATTTGTTTTGACTTCTTGATACTAATTAAAAATTTTATTTTTTTTTTAAATTTTGCTATAAATGAATTGGTCTGCTATATTGCCTTAATGTTTTTGTAGAGGTAGAATTTATTATTAAACCTTGATATCTCTTGTTTAATGGAAGCACGTGCTACATTCTTCATAATTCTAAATTTCTTGTCTGATATCAAGAGATCTGATGAAATAAGAAAATACAATAAAATTTGATTTTACATTACTTCTTTAAATATAAAATGTTTTGGGGAAGTTTTATTTTAGAAAACTTTCCCTGTCATATGTCCTTTCTCCCTCCCTCCCTCCCTCCCTCCCTCCCTCCTTCCTTCCTCCCTCCCTTCCCCGCCTTTCTTCCTTTCTTTCTTCCTTCCTTTCTAACTGTTGTAGTAATTCTTGCTCCTGAAAGCTAACATGCTGATAGTGTCAGATTTTATGATTAAATCTGGTAATGTCAAATCTCATCATTAAATTTGATCCATCAGATAAGTATTAGGTTTTGCAGCATGTAGAGATCTTGAGTACTTAAAAAGAAGCTCTACAGAGAACAGTGTGTAAGGATATATTATAAAAAGAATGCCAAAAAAACAATGTGAAATTGCTTTGCCTATACTTTTTTGATTGGCTTTTCATAATCTGACCAGTAGTATACAGACAAGTTGAACAGTTATATATAGAAGGCCTCCAAATAACAAGAAAGTATCTTGAACTCTGTAGATTAGAAGGGAATATGGAAAGACCATCTTAGTCTTATGCTTTCAGAGAACTTTATAACTACATAATTTTAATATAGTCCACAGAAACTAATTGAACTCTTGTTGTGTTTCAGGACAGTTAGTTATGAACACAAGCAGTGAGTCCCCACGAATGGCAATTCTACACATCCCACAGTATCTATTTTTACCATTAATATTTTGAAAGTCAAGATAACTAGTCATGTTTAATAACTAATGAAAATTTTAATTTATGTAAACATGTCTAATAATTTGATAATTAGCCCAGTGATAGCGGGGTCCTCTATAAATATAAAGAAAAAAACACATCTGTTTTGCTTTTATTCATATTTGATCTTCCACGAATAAGGCGAGTAAATGATAAATATTTTTCTCATTAAAATCTTTCATATGTTTGAAGTGTCTCCTGATCATAGAGTGAGCACGTCCCTTTTGCCTGAGACAGTCCCAGGTCTGTTGTCTTGGCAAAATCTGTAAGAGTCACTCCTTCCCTCTTCTCTGTAAAGTTTCTCAGATTTAAAATTTGGGAATTATGTTGTCAATTTACCCATTAATCTGGTCTCATTCTGGCAAAATATCTAAAATTTAGCCTTTCTTTTTTAGAATCATCTTCATTATTTTCCTCCAAATCATCTCTAAAAATAATGAAGCAGGTTTAAATTTCCTCCCCTTAAGTATATGGAAACATTTCAATGATAAAGGTACGTCTTTCAAAAAAAGATAGCATCAGATCCAGTTATTGAAAGCCCACAAAATAGGAGCAATAAAAATGGGGGTGGTTTTGAGTGACAGTACTTGGGGGGAGAGAAAGTGGGTGCCACTGGAAAGCTTATGATAAGCAGATGAATTCTAGTTTAAGAAATCAAGTACCACCTACTTCAATTCTCATCAGAGGTTCAATTAGAAATAGAATCCTTCTTTGCTTCTTGCCCTATGCTGGCATGTTGTTACGGGCTGTGCACTGTTTAAACAGCTGCAGAGTCTTACCTCAGGGGTGACTGAATTGCACTGATGATGTTGATCCCCGTATGGAGCTAAAACTAAGAGGAAACTTGATCACTTGCAGAATAACTTAGGAATTGAGAGTGAGTTATGCTTTCTGTATGAGGATAATGAGTTAAGGAAGTTTAGAGACTGAAGTCTTAGTGCCAGTTTTGCTCAGTAAGCCTACTGTTGGACTTTTTCTTTTTAGTACAAATCAAGAATGAAAAACAACCATAGACACAAATGTACAAATAGTAAATTAAAAAATATATTTAAAATATGAACACTCAAACACACATCTGAGTCTCTGGTATAAGGAAATGGAGAGATGTCGCCTGCTTATTTTCTTTTTCTACAGTTTTACTTCCTCCTTTTCTAACTCAACCATATTCCTGTTATTATCATCTCACATTTAATACACTTGTGAATGAGCAAACACCTGCTCCTTATATATGTTTTCTAATCCGGTGGTTCTCAAACTTTATCATGTGTTATGAACATCTAGAGGGCCTATTGTAACACAGATTGCAAGGGCCCCATTCCCAGCATTTCTGATTCAGTAGGTCTAGGGTAGAGCTCCAGAATTTCCATGTGTAACATGTCCCCAGATGACACTATTGCTGCTAGACTGGGAACTACATTTGAAAACCACTGCTCTAATTCAGTATCTTACTGATAGGCTTGGCAAAAGTCAAGTATTGAGAGGGAAAAGGGAAATGCAAATGCATTATTTGGAAAGAGTGTATGAAGGAGAAACACTGGCTACCTCAGTCAGGCTCACAGAAGCCCCATCAGCACCCTTCCCTCATTAGTCTCCTCCACCAGCCCTGCCTTGTTCTTCTGAATTCTGCTAGAGGTTACTTCTCAAAGCGTTTTGAGAGGAAAGCAAAGCTCATTGCATTAGAATTTATTAACTAAGTGAATTCATGGATTTGATAATATCAAGAGGAATTTTATAATAACTGGATTTCAAATGTTTGGTGATGTATCGAGAACTGTTGCGAACATATAACATACGTTAAAATCAACCTATGTGC
The DNA here is from genome assembly GCF_902729225.1 of Pteropus medius. Lineage (NCBI taxonomy): Eukaryota > Metazoa > Chordata > Mammalia > Chiroptera > Pteropodidae > Pteropus > Pteropus medius. The sequence goes on along the minus strand of NW_024352786.1, from coordinate 5,374,076 downwards.
ATGATGGCATGAAAGATGGTGACCTGACCTGTTTTTGGTTTCCCCTTGAACATTGCATTGATGATGCACAGGAGCAGTGTGATTGCTTAATTGGCACATTGCTCGAATGGTTTTGCTGCTGCTGCTGTGTGTGTGTTAAAGTATTCAGTTTATTCTTGTCCTGCTTGAAGACTTCTGCCTTTTGGTTTATATTTTTTCTCATTTACTACATTCTAATCTGTATTTCTTTTTATCTTTTTGTCAGTCTTCTTCAAACTTACTATATATTTTCCTCACCATTCTCACTATTAATTGAACTAATTCCTACCTTCATTTTGCTCTAACGATTTTTCCACCATCACTTTATCTCACCTATTTTTTCTTGCTCACTCATATCTTTTTCAGTACCTTTTACAATATAGTAGAGTATCTGTTTTTTTTTTTCTCCCTAGATAGGACCCATCTTCTTCAACAAGATGTTTTGAAAAATCTTTTAACAATATACACAAAACCAGAAATGCAAAAATTAAAAAGTCAAGGCCATGAAAAATATATATGAGATGCTATTAATAGAAAATTTAGAATTAAGAAGTGCATACTATAAAGACTTTAATAGTCACATATTTTTAATTAATAAATTTAACCCTTCAACTGCTTGACAGTTGAAGCGAAAGGAGCTGTGATCATTTCACAGGAGCCAGATTATCACTTAAGGAGAAAACACGCTAATTGTTTGTAAGGTCAAGCACAAAGGCCTAGGTCTTGAGTGGGTCTTTGTATAGGGGTTTCTGGATTATGTAGTGGATGACATTTTAATAGCATTATTAAGTAACTGTAGTAGTCCATTTCATAAAATATTTTTTAGTGGATCCATTAATGTAAGCCAAGGGCATAATGTCAAAATGCAACAAAGAAAACATCTTGTCCAAGGCTAAGAAAATATGGTCTATGTATGTAACTTTTCGATAGTACAGTATGATTCAGGAGTTTAAAATGAGAATGTTAGAGAGAGACATGCATTTCATTTAAAAAAAAAAAAAATGATCTCCAGAAATGAAATTCTTTTCTGAAGGTTTCTGATAGAAGTTAGCTGGTAAGCAATTTAAAAGTATTTTCTCTGGCAATGAATAATTCCTTGTTGCTAATTAAGGACAGATTCTACATATTAAAAATCAACAAACTGAACAGAAGGGTTGACAATCTCTTGTGAAAACTAGACCAAAAATCAACACTCTTTCTTGAATTGAGGGCCACCCAATTACCACATTAGGGTGGGCCAATTGTATATACAGGTCCAAGAGTTTAGTTAAGAAACAGTTTCTGAGTCTATTTCAATATATAAACAAATGAATTCTTAGGTTTCCAAAGCTCTTTACCATAAAATGTGACCTATTTAGATCAGAACATTTTTAAAGCATAAGTTATTAGACACCCACTACGGCTATAGAAAAAAATATCTCAGCAAATGCATTTCTAGTTTTAAGAAACTATTTTTTTTTTCCTTGAATCTACCAGGATGAATTAGTTATGAACACATGCTTAAATGACTAAATTAATTATCTTATTATATGGTGTTGTTATGATCAATTATATTTTGAAAGTTAACTGATCCAAATAATTTTGGTTTTTAAGTAAATGATTATAAGCAATCTTTTCTGGTAATAGTAAGCAGAACCAGTTTCTCCTGAGAGTCCTGATAGTGTGTGACATAGTCATATCATAAGCATATAATATAGAAGGAACTTTTTTTTCTCAATATTGGACCTATTTGTGCTGACCAAACAAGTCAATGAGATACATAGAAAGAAAATGGGTGGAATTAGAACACAAAAAGCTCTTATGTTATTTAAAATTATTTGATTAGTTAGGAGGCCATTTCTCCCAATCCCTATTTTCCCAAAGAGCTAAGGCTCTTCCAGTAAATCTGTAGAGAGCACCACGACCGGTACCAGAGTAAAAGCCTGAATAAAAGTCAGCAAAAATACGTCATTATGGTTAGACATTGTCACAAATAGGCTTAGGCAAGGGCAAGATTCAACCAAGTTTATAACATTAGTTGATTAATCCTTATTAGAGTAAGTCCTTAGTAGAATAATCTTGCCCCAAATCTATTACTTCTTATATAAAATATTGTGCTGAAAAATATCTATCTGCAGTTTGTCAAGGAGAAACTTGGCACGAAGTTTGAGATAGAATGTAAAATTAATGTGTTTTTTTTTTGTTTTAGAAATACCATGGATTTGCAATTCTTTTCTGTAGATCTATATGTATGTTTTTTATTTTTCTAGCCTAAGCATGCTATTGTTCTGTTAATGAAGCAAAGCATTCTTGCTTCTAAAAGTTAAAGAGTTCTGAGTGACTGCATAAGAAATGGAATGTTTCTCCTTTTTTATTTTCCATCCACTGTAATCACTTAATGATAACCAAATGTCAGTGAAGTTTGGGATACATGTGAAATCTACCAGAGTAATTTGGCATAGAAGGAAGTACATTTTAGCAACTTTTAGGGATATGACAAAAGAAAAACCTTGAAAATAACTGTGACCAACACTTAGGTAGGCAAACTTCTTTTCAAAGCAACCATTAAGATATAAGAACTGAAAAAAAATGTCATGTTTGTACTGTTCAATAGAAAAATTAGATACAAGATGTATTATATTCTTTGACTCCGAATGCATAGTCCTGTGTTGCTTACACACATTTTACATATATCACTTTCTTACTGTAATAAGAAAGTGTCTCCTTTTGCCCATGAGATTACTTAAGTAGCTAACTTATCTTAAGGATAAGCGATCTGGGCTTAGTGAGAATGAACTTTTTCTTCTGATAAATAGCAATCTGTCTCAGATGAGCCAGTAGGCAAGGCATAGAACCATCTATTCCTCTCTAAAGGGATGAGTAAAATTTAGTGGTCTGGTCATGAAGATCCATTTAGAAATTCAAAATTATTTGATTTGTGGTTTTGCGCTCATACAAACATCTCAGTGCCTCAGAGCAATTACAGTAAAGATGAACCCTGCCTCACTGTCTAAATTCATCAGTTAGAGGCACATAGATAAGTCATAGCATCCATATTGCTAATTGTGTGCAGGATTACTTGGAACAGAAAACCTCAATATAAGTGATAAAACTGCAAATATTTTATATGGTACAAATAGAGAATTAATTTAGAAAGAATAATGTTAACCTCAGAAGAATATAAAATATTTCTTAATGGATGATATGGAATAATAGTAAGAAAAGGGGCCTTTATTTGAATCAGATTTCAACATAATTACTACATTGGATGTAAAACTGCATTATTGATGTCTACTTGTCTTCCTTTTTTTTCTAATTATAAGCAAATCCAAATTGAGACCTGTCTCTTTTATATGCTGTGAATGCTTGCAAATTCTAGTACAGATATAAATGTGCCATTAATTTCAAAAATCTTAATGTTGAAAAATTGTGAGTTCTATAAGTATCTCTATCTAATTTATTTCAATTTAACAAATGCTCATCGAGTTTTCAGGCAATGTTCTGGGCACATAAATTACAGCCATGAATAAGCCATGGTCCCTGACATCCAGTAAAAAAAACAAACATGTACTCAACTACTTATAATGCAGTAAGTACTCTATTGATGATGTGAAGAAATTGTTATAAGAACACAGAGGAAGAAATGATTCATTTTCTTAGAATATTCAAGAACTGATTCTCAAAGGAAAAAATATGTGAATTTCATTTCGATATTAATTAGAATTTTCTTTTGCCAGATTAACAAGAATAAAAGCATTTTTAGTAGGAGAAAAAATAAGAAAGATATGGAAATATAGAAATCTATTGAATTGTGCAAGTAATATTGAACATCTTAGAGTGAAGGGAATGTGGTAGAGAGAGATAGTTGAATAAATGCATGAATGAATGCATTAATGAATAAATGAATGAAGAGTGACATAAATTGAAGAATGACACTCAGAGGATCCTTTAGTTAATCCAGTGCAGGTCACCCAGATCCACTAAAGATTTTAATTGAGATAATGAAAGAGCCAGATTGTTTTAAATTCCGGTAGGCAGTCTGGAGGCTGGATTGGAGAAGGAAGCTATAGGGGAAATGGATATTCAAGGATATAATTTGTTTTTGTCAAAATTATGAAAGCAAATAAGAAAACAAGTAGTTTTGCCTAAATTAAGCATATAGTTATGGTTGGATGCATCCTGTTAGATGTTATACTGAAGAGAAACCTGGTTTGGAGTCACTTCTCTTTTCATCTTTTTAGATTTTGTTCCCATGAAGTAAGGAGAATGGTATTTTTTCCCTTATCTGTCTCTTGTCTATGAAATGGCTCATGACATTATTTATCAGAGGCTTTGAAGTCTTTGAAGGAGCATGCCATAAAGATCATAGAGTATTATTGTCCCTTTTGAACAGAGACTTGCCATGTTTGCCTTATTAATGATGACTTACAAGATACCAGCTGCCAGTCTCTAATTTATATAGAAGTTTTCTTCATGAATGAACTAGAGGACACGGTGTAGCAGAAAATGTTGCCTATCGACAAAATTTCTTAGATGTCAATAACAACACCAATTCCTATTGAGAAAATTCCTGGCTTTTGGTAGTGTTTTACCATAAATATAAAAGTAGAAAAGGTTTTTCTGGAAAATGTATTTTGACTTTAGAAAATACTTATATTTCTTCCTAAAATGCTTGTTATCCAAACTTTCTGGAATACTTTTACTGCTCAAAGCTTTCAAATAATATGCTATCATAGGTATCTCTCTATTTCTTTAAGCTGTTGCTAATGAAGATGTTTCTGGGCTCTTCCTTAATATTCTGGCTCTTAAATGAAACAGATCTCAGCTGCTGTGATCTTTTAAAGTAAGTAAGGCATCTTTAATTTGCTTGAAGGAAAAACTTTGGCTTGAGTTTCCTTCTTTCCATTTTCTGACTCATAAAAATATCTTTCCTCTCAATACTTCAAATCTAAAGGAATTATAAGAATGAAATATTTTAACCAGCCATGTTTGCTCTGCAGTAGCCCCCCAAATTGTGTCTTATTTTATTTTTACTTTGTTGCAAACTATACAAAAGCTGTATAAATGGAGATATAAAATTTTAGTTTATTGTTTAGGTATGTGTCATTCAAACGTGTAGTTGTTTTCTCAAATGTTTTAAGTTCAGTGCCATAAATTAGCACATGCTTGTATAAATTAAAAATTTACGCTTTAAATAATTTGACTTTATGTTGTAATTAAATACATAGGTAGGCAAGAAAATATTTTTACATATGTTCACATGTCTCTATTATATATGTGTGTATACATGTATGTGGTACTTGTGGTAACTTTAGAAGTATGTAATCAGCAACTGCAAGATATGCTTTTCTATACTCTAAGCCTAACCTAACCTGAAGTCAAAAGTTTGTATATTAGTACTCTGCTTTAGCTACTATTTATTCACCTCTTTATTTAATAAATATTTTAGAGTCCTCACTTTCTCCCAAGTACTAAACTGCATTTCAGAGCAATTAAAAATTAGGTAGACAGTAGAGAATACCCTTAAAAACTTTATTAAATCATTCTTCTTGTCTACACAGTTAATAGTTAACCAAAACACTTCAAGACTCAAGTTACTCTGTATGTATTGAATTGTAAATCAATAGACATTTATGTCAGCATTTGTTTTGGAGAAATAATTCAACATTATATATTCAATGCAATTTTCATGACAAAGTAATTATAATATGTTGAGTTCATCTACAAATAAAAATTAGTTTTGCCCAATAATCTAATATTCTAATTGTATTGATAGTTGTTTGTTATAATCAAGTCTCTACTGCATTTGCAACATTTTATTGCCACACACAAATAAAAGTAGACAGAATAGTAAAATGAACCCCCTGTAACAACAACCTGTGCTTTAAACATCATTTTTTCCTCCGTGTGTGTGTGGGGAGGAGGTAATGGGTGTAAAGATCTGTTTCTATACATACTATAATATTCCATTTGAAGTTCTTGGGAAAGCAGCAGAGATTCAGCAGCTTGGGTTCATTGGTTCGAAGCGTCAGAAAAAATGTTTTAAATTTAGGTTGTAATGCAACCACCCAATGAGGATTAATCCCCCTGGTAGATAATGACCTTGAACATTTATGTCACCACCAATACTCGAACAGTCATAGCAAAGCAGGAAGAGGAGTATGCTTAGTCTAGGATTAATGTGATGAAAGGAAACCTGTTCTGCTTGTTTTATTCATCTGGCTGTTTGTAAATACACAAGGAAGGTAAAAAATAGCTCCCACAATGAACAACAAAAGTACATTTACCAGCCCACCCTCTTCCAGATTTACACTGAGAGTGTCTTAATCGTTTGTATTATTTTTATATGAAGAGAATACTATATTTCTACACTTAACTTTATTGTCAGGATAGAGTAGGAGTTTGGGTTGCTTAGCTGTCCTACTCTGACCTGGGCTCCTAGTCACCAAACACCTGAATGTGAATGGCAGCTGGGCATAGATGAGAGCACAGCCTACTATAAAGATGACAAACTGCGGTCATCTATCAGGTTCTGGCCCATTAAGCTTTTAGAGTGAGACCTGAATGAAATTCTTACAACATTTTAGGCCTACAGTAAAAAAAATATGTAAATGTACTTAAAAATCTAGTATTTTGACTTTTCTCGAAAAATTAGAAAGTCTGATGTCTGCACTTACAATGTCCAAGTGGCATTTATCCCTTTGAACGTGCACCTTCTCCTACTATAGTGCAGTTCCCACCTGGCCAGGTCATTCATCCATGTTCCTGGCCAAAAAAAACTTTCATTTACTAATTCTAATCTACAGCCAATAACAACTGTTGCTTCTTCCATCTAAATTTACCGAACCAAATGAACAGGCTGCCAGGGGCAGAAACCTTGTTTGTGTCTTTGTAACTAGATGTGAAAATTTATATTGGACCAAGGTATCAAGGCACAGTATATATGAATTTCTAATGTGTTAAAATATGAAGAGGAAATTTCCAAGGAGGCGAGCTAGAACCAGTTAGCTAATGTTAAAACCCTTGAAGAATATTAAAAAAAAGAGGAGAGGCAAAGATATCTCTTACCAAAGTGCTATTGCTTGTTGTTGGTCTCCATTCACCCCAAAGAGGAAGGGATTGGGGTACTACCTTCTTGCTTCAAGCTTAATAATTGTGGCTTCCATGGGGTCATCCAAAAGCTTGAGATATGTTCCCTGTGCTTAAAAGGAATTATTAGAAGGTGCCTAATTCATGCCAGAGAAAGGGACACATTTGATTTTTATAGTAGTCCACCTCTGTTGAGTATGATGCAACCAATGTTTTCAGTGAACCAGACAGATGTGGGCTCTCCATGCAGGAGACCTGTTTTAAATCCTCTTAAGAGGGGAGGGTGAGAGACTCTAACAGCAAAAGTCTGTGAGTAGTTGACAAGCTGACGAGACAAAGAAGAGGATCCAAGTGTGTGGGGAAAAGGGAAAGCAAAGAGAAACTGACCATCTTTTCCATAACAGACTCCACAGCTTCTAGCCAGCTGAAAAAGGAGACTATGTTTAATACTACTTGAAGTTTAGAATTATATTACATAAGATTTGGCATATAACAAATTGAACCCACATTTGGAACTTAGAGTGACCTTAAGACTGTTATCATCTAAACATGATCATTAAAGTCATTTGATTTCTCAAGGTCTCATAAGGGTCAGTAGAAGATTACCGTCACTGAATATATTTTAAAGGAACAACTGGACACAAAAACAAAGTTGTGTTTTGATTACATCAGGACTTGTGCTTGTTAGTTGTACTAGATAGATATAAAACAACACCAGTAACACAGCAATGTAAGCAACCAGGCTTTGTGGGGAGGTTAGCATACAGTCTTTAGGCTCTTAGACCTTCTGGTTTTCATGTGCAGCTCTATAAATGTGCTGATAGTTTGATCATCTGCTCCAAGGCCACCAATATATTACCTAGTCCATCTTTCTGCTATTTTTCAAGGCTGTTGAAACCATGATTGATGTTAATTTCCTTTCAATATTTTTTACTTCTTTCTAATCTTCACCATCTTAAAGTCTATCAGCTTGTGGTTATTGTCATCAAAATAGCTTTTGTTTTTACAGTCACAACGATTTTCCCTTGTTGCACAAAGGCACCTCCAAGGTAGATGTAAAGTGGAACATCATCACTTTCAGTCACTTACAAACTATGGAAAGCATCCGATGCCTTCTTCCCATTGTCAGTGAGTTCCTGTCTGGGGATTTTATGGCAGGCTCTAGTGTCTCATTTTTTATTCGAAAAGAAAAGGAAATAAGTGTTTCAATATTTCCTAAAAATTTATCTAGAGTTAGAGAAAAAGAAGTAAGTGAAAATGAAAGTTGTTGAAATTAATAAGGTGACAATCGAAGTACAATAATTATAAAGAAGAATAGGGAACCAAATTTATGAATGTGTTGTTGACTTACAACATGTGAAGTATGTCCTAAGCAGATTTCTGGTGAAAGAAAATGTCCAATAGAAAAATGCAAGAATGATGCAGGTTAAATCGCCTATGTTAGAAGTAACTCACACTTAATAATTTTAAAATTAACTAATTGGACATATTTAGAGGAAAGAGAGCCAAAGTAAATTCTCTAGGTACATTTATTTAGATTTAAAAATATAAAGGTGGACATTAAAAAAGAGGGTGAGAAGAAAGGGACTCTGGAAGAAAGGACCTTTGAGAATCCATGAACCATTCTCTGTGCTTCTGAAGTTGAGTATTTGTACATTTCAGAGAGAGACAGAAAGTAAATAAAAAAATTTAACTGATATTTCAAAAACTACTAATATATCCATTTTCCCCTCCAATCCACAATTATATCAGGGATATAATTAGTTTCTCAAATAGAAATACATATTATTAAGCAGTCAGATTTTTTTTTAAATCCAAACCTCCATGAGCAAGTAAATAGTAGAAAATTATTGGTTTAAAAATATATTCTTAGAACCCAAGGAAAAAAGAAGACTATAAAAATAAAAATATGAGAATGTTAGCCTAAAGAGATGATGCTCAAAATGAAAAAATTGACTGAAGAACGAACAAATGAATGAATGGATGAAAAACTCAATGCCTAACCTCAGAACTTAAGGTTGTTGCTTCATAAACTGACTGACTGATTACTAGGATGTCAAATGTAGATTAAAGGCATCTCAGAAATTTAGTTTAACCCTCTCATTTCACATAGGACAGACCTGGGGGTAAGACAGGTTAAAGCAACACAACAGAGTCAGGCCTAGAACCCAGGTTTTCTAACTTCACTGTATTCTTTTCACGATTGCTTTTGTCTGACAAATTCTTTAACATTGAATTTTTTGTTTCAAAACGAAATCTTCAAATTTAAATTGTAATCAATATTGAAGAATGGTTTGTAAACTTCTTCCATGATAACAGCAGTTAAAGGGTGTGTGTGCATCCAGCTGTGATTCAAGCACAGGCAGTGACACTGATTTCACTTAAAGTTTCTTTTTGTCTAAGAGTATGTTGTCAAAGGTGGAAGGGTAAATGGTATAGGAGAAAATTATCTTGAGGTCTGATGAATTCTTGCAGTTGGAAAATGGGGAAATTTACTCAGTAGTAAATATTCTAGAGAAAATTACTCAAATACAGATGCTGTTATAAAAATTTTTCTTTTTGAATCTTCTACTCAGAATTCTAAAAAAAAAAAAAAGGAAAATTTTAAGTGGAAATGGATTAACCCATAGTTTCTAAGAGTCAATGCACTTTTACTTAAAGTACATGCTTATTGAGAGCTGTTTAAAAAGTACCCTTGTTTATCATCATCTCAGGGAATATTATTTAGTATTTTACAAGTGACTGACTTTGAAAACTATGACTCCAACTTGTTCATCAGTTAAAGAAATTTTCATAATGGCAAAAAAATACAAGGCTAATACCACGGTATTCTCAAAAACAATGACTAACAATTGCAGGATATAAATGGAAAAAGCGCCAATAATGATAATACAGTGGCTTTTAAACACTTGTGAGGGAGTCCAATTATAGTATCTCCTGCTACCTTCTGTCTTTCAGTATAACCCTACCACCCATGAATGGGAACATGTATCACTTCCTCCAAAACAATTCCATTGAGTTTAATCATGAAGAAAACCTCTTTTATGCAGATCCCCCACTTCCTTCCCTCTGATGTCCAGATCTTTCAAGCTCAGTAAGTCACACAGCATTTCTGTGCATTATTACCTCCTCCTCAGTGAGGCTGTTGGGAAACACTTCAAACAGTCTGTTCTGGAGGGGGACAAACTGGTGATGGGGGAGGGGAAGGAAGAGAAATCAAGTCAGTGCTTGCCAAAACAATGAAATAAAAAGTGAGTGTTGGTGTTGCTGGTGGTGGAGGGGGAGTAATCTTTACAGAGCCAAATGAAATGATACCTGAGAGAAATGTTTAACTCATTCTAAAGAGAAAAATTGATTTCAGATTTAGGTAATTACGTTAGGCTTGTGAAAGTGCGTAAATAGGAAAGTAGTGTTAAGAGAATAATTTTGGCGGTATGAAGGAAGGCCTGAAAGGATGTAGAGATGCCTTTGACATTTCTAAGCTTTTCAAAGGCTCTGAATTTTCATTTTATTCTTCTGTTCTGAGACACCAGGCGCTTAGCATCAGCATAAGAGACTGAGTCTGGATTCTTATGTGGTTATATTAGTTCTGACATAAAAACCTGTGTATAATATTGCTCTCCATGACATGTTCCCTGTAATAAAAACACAAGCATACTAGATATGTATAGCATAATGGCAGATTGTTTTTAAACAGGGGGGTTTTCAAGGTTTACTGTAAGGCGTCAGCTACTCTTTCAATTAAAATAATGTTTGACAGGTCAGTAATGGGACATAAAAGATTTAAAAAAACAGACAACTTTATACAACGAAAGGGGCAGAAACAGGAACATCAAAGCTCAGGAACTGTATACACTGCACAAAGCATTAAGAGTTTCTGTTCTCTGTAACATTTTGACATGTGTTGTGTAGTGTGGTTAGGCTATTAAGAGCATGCAAACTTCTTTCCAAGCAGTTCTTTCACTGCTCACATCTTTCCATGGTCATGTGAAGGGCACTTTGAAGTTTCTCAGGAAAATGGGGAAGATACTGCTGTGTTTTGCTGCGTAGGATAAATACCGAGAAAAAATGCTGATTATGGCATGTCATATAATCTACTGATTAAGTAGTATTTGTTCTTGATTTAAAGAGCATTTTGATTTTTTAATACAGGGATTCCATGAGAAATCTCCTGTCCTCTGTAGTCACCCATGTCTGTTAGGACTGAGGACCTCCCCTGGGGTTGAGTTAGTATTGACAGGTTGGTCCAATTAAACGTGTGTGGAGTACCTCCCAACTGGTAGAGGTGAAGCTCCATGTAGATTTGGAAAGAATTTTGCATATCTATTATGTTCTTCTGCTTTATCAATTATCATATAATTGAATAGTTTTTCATTTACCTTCAGCAAATTATCAAAAGTATTTCTTAGATGGAATAAGATAAATGTGGTCATTTCTGAAACTGAATTTGAACACTTAGCAGAAATGCTTTTGTAGGAGAATGCCTTTTAGAGCATGTTATAGCTTAAGGGACAGAGAGACTCTTCGATTTTTTCACAACTATTTTTCTGAGCCCGATTTCTGATAGTCCTTGAACAGTCAACATCTTGTAATGGAAGGAGCATGGACTTTAGAACCAGACAGTTGTAGATTGCTACGAAATCTTTACCACTTACCAGGTGAGGGAACTTGAGAAAGGCTATTAACTTCTCTGGGCTTTTGGGTCTCTCATCTGTAAACTTGGGGTAATGATACTAATTTATGAAGTTTTATTGTAGGAATTAAAATATAATTTATGTAAAGATTTAACATTTAACAAGTGCCAGTTTTCCTACTCTACCTTCAAGGGAAGGAAAATCAATTGAAAAGGCTTCTATCTGGGAGCCAGAAAGAAGCATGTTCAAGATTATGAGAAGGAAAACTATTCTTTCTCTTTATATTGATGTTCAGTTTTGTAACTTTGAAGCCTATCATCTCCAAAACTTGAATCTTGGAATCAGAACAAATGAATGAGGGAATTACGTGGACTCATTTCTCTCTGTTCCTTCTTATTATTTCTTCCCACCCCCATTATAGCTTTAAAAGTAAGCCATTCGAGGCATTGCCATGAGCACATCAAGAGTGAACACAGATTCCTCAAACTCAACTTGTCTGATATTGAACTTAAAATCTTTTTCTGCCACCACTAGTGCTCCAAACAAAAAAGCTAGGACCTTTCTTAGTCATCCTATCTGATACTCCCTACATACAATCCATCTCTAAGACCTTTCATTGCTACTATTAATTAGACCCAATGTAGCTCCTTTCTCTCCTCTGGACTCTAAGTTTTAGTACTAGTCAATTCTTTCTTGGATTACTGCCAGGGCCTTTTAATTGGTGTCTCTTCCTCTGGTCTCGACCTCTTCCAAATACAAAACTAATTGTGTAACTCCTCTGCTTAGGACCATTAAATGTATAGAGATAAACTTAAAAATTAAAGTCTGAATGCCATACGTAGCATAGTGAATCGAGTCCTTTATGATGTGGCCCTTTGTATTTAGCCCTATATCCTGTCATGTATCCCAATGCTTCCTAAGATTCACCCACACGGAATAACTTGAGGTTCCCATGCTGTCACTAACCTCTGCACCTTTGTACCTGGATATTTCTTCTACCTGGATCTTCCTCTATCATATTATCCACTGGGAAATTTCCCAGTTCAAACATTACCTTCTTTGAAACACTCTCTGACTTATGGCTTACCACTACCTAAACTTCAAATCCAAGGAGAATTAATCATTTTCTTGTCCATCAATCTTGTATAGACCTCTATTTTGCACTCAGCCTATTGGATTAGATGTATTTCCATTCCCTGGACTATGAAATCCATGAAAAGTGAACATAATTTTCATGTTTATGATCTCAGGCTGTTTCTCATGAAATATTATAAATTAAGGCTGATGGAACCACTGATTTTAGGAGATGGATCAGGTTACATGAATGTGGCAGCGCAGGAGAGAGATGGGTGAGATGGAGCCTGAGGAGGAAAATAAAAAGATAAACTCTGTATTATTTAGGATAATTTTGGCATGGGGATTTTATATAATGAAAATCTATCAATATATAAAGAATAGTGGAAGAAAAATTTAGTGACAAGTGGTATATTTGCTTCTAAATGCCAGTAGACCCCTTAAATATTTAGATTTCACGTATTGGTTAGGGTATAGCCCATACCATTATAAAAATAGAGTCCAAATTGTAGTGGCTGAAATAAAATAATAGTGTATTTCTCATGATTCCATGATAAAAGGATTTGTAAAATATTAGGTGATGGAGAAGGAGTAATCACTTTCACAGTGGGATTCAGGGAGGCTTTGCAAAGGAAGTGATAATTGGGTTGAAACTTTGAAGATGCTTAGGACTTTAACAGGTAAAAGAAAGTTAGGAAAAAGACATTTCTAGAGAGAATAGAATGAAAAGAGCAGATCTATGAAGCACATTTAGTGACCAAGGGAATGCAAATAGTTTGGTATGAAGTGAGAAAGTAGTGAGAGATGAGGCTGATCAGGTTACATGGGAACCACATTGTGAAAAATTTTAAATGGTAATAGTGGGGTTTATGAGAAATCTGTATGTAATGCCCCAAGTGGGAAGCCACGTAAGGCTTTTGATCCAAGTGGTGATGTGATCCTATAATATAGAAGGATCCTTCAAACAGCAGTGGGTAGGAAGAAATGATTTATTTCCATAAGGTTATATGGCACCCTGGTCGTTCCTATGTCACAAATTCGGGCAAGGTGGTTTATCATAGAAAAGGCAGATTTTTCTAAATCTCTTTCTAAAGAGAAGAAAGTTATTCTGTCTGGTATAACATGAAAACTGGAGTGAAAGCCTTGCATTCTCATCTTCATTTAAACATCAAAATACCTGAGAAAGGAAAAGGTCAGAATGTGAAGTGCCTCCTTTCAGTACTGGTGGGAAGAGCAGGATACAATTATCTTTATAAAATGATGCACACCAGGAGTTGAATGGCTCACTTAAAATTCAACCACACTTAAAATGTATGACCCTAAACTATATGCCCCCAGTCTATCCACACAAAAAAGATTTGGCTGTGCACTATTTCCTTGGGGGTGGGGAAGAGAATAAAGTATACATTTCTTCACACATCTAAAGATTCCTTTGAACTCATTCTACTTATATCCCTACACACTTTTATTTGAAGGCTGCAGTGCCCACAAATCCAGGCAGATAATTTACATTTTGATGTAAGCAATTTCAAACAACTTATCCTCTTGGTATTTCTGGCCAAAATTTTTGGTCAGAGAGGACTGAGTCATAGACCCATAAAAAAATAGACATTTGGGTCATCAGTGATAATACTGCAATGCTGAGCCCATAACAGTTTTCAGATTTTACTTGGTTATTCTTCTAACATCCAAACCCGTATTGTATTGTGCCAGGCTAAGGAAATTTAGTGAGGATTATTGCTATCTTTTGTCTTCTCTCTACTAAAACATCATTTCCCAAAAAAGAGGTGAAGCTCATTAGTTCACAGGAAAGTGACATCACTGTGAATTTTATAAAACCAGGTCTAAAAAAATTTAGGACTTGTATATATGGAAGAAATGTAAAGACATTGCCAGAAGAATGAAGTAGATGTGTAAGAATGAGCACACATTTAGTCTTTCATTCATTCACAAACATTTATTAAGTACTTACAGGTGTTAAAACAGAGCTGGGTAGTTAATAGATCTTGAAGGGCAGTGAAAGATATGCCAGGAAAGATAAGTGAAAGATAAAGTGTAGATGGCCTCACATAGCTAGCAAAGACATTTATAATTTCTCTTGGAGGCAATAATGAATCACTCAGTGAGCATCATGGATAAAACATTAATCCAGGAGTATAGTGCGATGTTTGTGTAAAGAGAAGAGAAAGAAGGCAGGGGAACAGTTAAGGGAGGCTCTTGTGATAGTCTGAGCATGAAGGAACAAAGGGCCTAGTAGGATGATGATTGAGGGAAGAAAAATAGTGAAAAGTCAAGAGATATGGGCCAAGAAAAAACAGAAAATTAGTAAGTGGTGGATATGATGGAGGAAAAAGGAAAACATTTTAGAGGAGGGATTTTTGCCTAAATACTATTTAATATATAATATCTGCCTTGGTACATTCAGAACATAAGAATTTCCTTTTTTTCTCTTATGAATTCATTACTGTTATATCTTATCAGGTTTAGAATATTTAGAAACATGACATCATTCAGAGAATCTTATATGAAAATTAAAGTGTAGAAAAATAGTTTTTCTTTTATGTCACTGTGTAAAAGAAAAATATAAAGATATGTTTAAAAACAATTATTATAAACTATGTCCCACTATAAATAGGGGGCAGCATTTTGTTAATCTATATCCAGGAGTCAAATATTGGCTTAGAGACTATTTTTTAAAAACCTGCCAGAAGATGCATGAATATTTTCTTTGTTCGAGACTCGACTACACAAATTTTTTTTAGGGTAAGATTTCTATGCCATGCTGGTTTCATAAGGACAAAATTAGTGGCAGTAAGCCAGATGTTAGGAAAAGATATTCTCGTTAGGTCAAGGATTTCATAACTTTTGTTGTGCTATCATTATAAATGGCATACTTAAATTTGAGTGTTATCTAGGACTAAAATTGTGACAACCAAGGTTTGATTTTCCAAACCCTAAGAGCCATGAGAGATTAGTTATCATACTCATTTGAGAAGTGTGTAGCTCCTGGTCCTGGATAAAATAAATGAGAAGAGAGTTAAAGAGAGAGGAAGTTGATTGGGAAACTCAACAGTGATCAGGAGCATAGCAAGTTTGGATAGGGAAAGGTAGGACAGCTTCTTAGCAGATACCTAGAAGAAACTGACAAGTATACTTGGGGTCTTAAATTGCTTAGTCTACCCATTGATGATAGTTCAACCTTTGTCAGAATCTGGGTCACATTTTTTCCAATACAAAACTACCTTCACTTCCAAATGAATTACATTATCTCATAGTTCTTGGCATTTCTTTTTCCTTTATAACATTTATCAAAGTTAGTATTATACATATCTGTAATTATATGATAAATGCATCTTATCCATCAGGATATAACCTTAATAATGAAATAATGGAAGGGATGATGGCTATTTTGCTCACAATACTATTCCCAGCAACAATTAGAATGTCTGGTACATGTGTATTCCCAATAAGTATCTATTGAGAAGATTAATATCTAACACTATTATTCCTCTGAATATTATTTAAAGTTCTATGTCTAATTGGCAACCTAGTTGGAAATGGGTAGTATATACTGATAAGTTTGAAGACTTTCATCGTTCAAATGTCAGTGTACAGAATGAAGAAACTAAAAGAGACAAATATCAACATTTTAAGGGCTTGTCAATTATTAATTTAGTATCCATCTATAAAAAAGTGTCCAGAAGGGACTGTGAAAATATGCATTTATCTATTTCAGTTTCATGAAAATGATCAAATTATAAAGGTGATCGAATTAGTGAAAATTAAAAATAAAAGTGGAATCAGTAGACATTTAAACAATGGTGGAGAAAGCAATGTGATTCCCATAAGGGAAAATTATAGCTGACCACATCATATATTCCCTTGAAAGAATACACATTCATGGCTATGGATAAAGGATAAGCTGAATATGTAATCTATGTTCACTTTCAAAAGCTTTTAATGAAGTTCTGCGTCAAAAGCCATTGGGAAAAAATTGTGTCATTATCGAACAGGGGAAAATGTTTTGTCATGAATAGGAAATTGGCTCCGAAATAGGAAATAAAGGGTAGTGATAAATGGACATTTTCTTGTTGGAAAAGGTAAACAGTGAGGTTCTCAGGGATCAGGGTTGATATAACTTTTGTTCAACATTTTAACAAATGGTCTGTAAAAGAAAAAAGGCCTCTGGAATGTTCACATCTGAAGGTTACATAACTCAGGTAAGGAAATGTGAAATGTCAAATCAGCAGGCTAAGCCTCACAGAGATTTCACATACTGTGTGGGGGCAAAAATGTAAAAATAAAGGGCGTTTTACTTTCTGTTATTGTAAAAGAGGTGACATAACAAGGCAAATAATACAAACAGCACAAAGGGATAAAAAATAAAGTGAGGCTCTCAACTCAGACCACCCATCAACTCCTTTGCCTTGGTTGTATTCCACAGAGATTGCCACCTAATAGTTTCTAGACTGTTCTTCCTGAAATACTACATGCATTTACATACACTTATATACATATGCCTTTCTATAATATATTTACACATAGATAGGGAGCATACTATACACACTATTCTAAACATTGCTTATTATTTAAATATTGTAGATATGTTTTCTAGTAGCAGAAACTATTGCATTCTTTTTAATGACTGCATATATATATAATGTTATAGATTTTCCATATCTAATTTACTCAGTCCTTTGATGGTTGTTTCCTGTTTTCGTTATTATTTATGTTACTATTGTTGCAATTTTTGTTATTGTTGTTACTATAACCGATGCTTCAAGGACATTCTTGAATTTGTATTTCTTTATATATTTATAAGTATACTTCTAGGGTAAATTCCCAGAAATGGGATTGCTGAGTCAAAGAGTAGATGCAGTTATAGCTTGTTTTGCTCCCTGTTGCAAAAATTTCCAAAAATGTGGGAAATGAGCATGTTTTCCCATACCACAGCCAATAGTGAGTATTATAAAAAAACCTTTTAGTTAATTCAGAATGTAATCTTCATATTTAAAAATATTTATTTATGTAAAAATTTCCATTAATCTTCACTATTAATGGAAATGGATCATTCAACTAAATAATCACTATTTTCAGCATGGAGACAATGGAGCTGGCTGTAGGCTGAATAATGAGAAGGGAGGGGAGGCAGCGAGAGCAAATTGTCCTTTGGAGAGGCTTGAGAAAAGGGGAGCAAAGTAGCAGGCAGGAAGCAGGGTCAAGTCAGGAAAAACATTTTATTTGTTAAGGAATTCGAGTTATTTAGAAGTGGCGTGATCTCTCTCCCGAGGTAGTAGACGCTTGTTACTGCAAATGGACAAGCTGTGGCTGAGATGGCCTCTGGAAAGCAGTTAATGCACCAGAAAGAAGGCTCTAATTTCCCCCTGTCTCAGGATCGTCTTACGGGGAAGTAACTGACAGATAAGTGGGTCATTTCAGCAACATGTGCACTTTGTGGAGCTGCAGAATCTGCTTGAATATCGCTAGTTTTGGAGAACTTACTGAAGTCAATGGTAGAATGTCAAGTAGTAGAACGAGATGATCTCTAAAATTCCTTCCAGTTTGAAGTTTTTATGATTGATACATTAAGAAATATTTGTATTTAATATCCAAATTGGGGATAAATAACATGACTGGCCAAATCCCTATGTAATTGTTAATTCTAGGGCTTAATTTTACAGAAGAAACGAGAATAGATAAGATATGGTTGATTATCAATTTATATTTCTTGAGAAAATCATGAAAGACCAAGATATATTTTGAAAGAAAGAAAAAAGTTTCAACTGATAACCCCTGCTTTCATAGCTTATTATACATATGTGATTTTCATAAGTGTCTTCCCCATCTGTTTATGTACAGTAAGTCCTTCAACTAATTAAATGCATTCCATATCCACTCGATTTTGTTTACAACTTGGCCTGTTTTGTGTGAGTATCTCACTTGTACACACTTATTTTCTCATCTGGGATTTATATAAATTAGTAAGATGCCTGATATAAGGACCAAACAAAATAAAAAAAGGAAACACACTTCACAAATACAGAAGTTGAAGCCTTTTTTTCCTTGCAGTTTTCTTAGGATTTTGCCAAGAGCCTGGGGTGTATATTATAATAATTTAGTTTAGAAGATAACTATCAAGAGTGTTTGAAAATTTTTTACCAATTTATATTGAGATGCTTCATTTCAATATGGGCAATCTTTCAAATGCCTGATTAAATTCGTTGGAAGTTTTGTTTATTAAAACATTTCACATCCTGGGAAAATAAACCAAATATGTTGTTTTTCTTTGTTCTCCACTGAGCCATGCAAAGTTAAAGAGAACTTAGAAAAAAAAGGAAAAACAAAAAATCGGAATAAATCCTCTCTAAATCAAATAGACTTTTTCTCGGCAATTTTTTCTGCATCTTGGCAGGGACCGAACTTTATCCTTCTCTTTTTCTAGAATCACTCTGTGTGGCCCACTTCCTGTGGCTGTTCCATTCTCTGAAATGACAACATTTATGGACATAATAGCTTAAAAAACATTAATTCCCAGTCATCGAAAATAGCCTGCATTTCACTCAAGGCAAAGAAATTGTTCCCACTTCTGACACTTGAGCTTTGTTGCTGCTGATTCAGACGCCCCAAACACTGGGAGGTGAGGATAACTTTCTTCTGGATTCATTTCCTTCGTGCATTGCTTGCTTTGCCACCTGCCTTTCCAGCAGCCCAGCCAGCCTGTCAGCACATTCTCTTCTCAGACTGGTGTAGGGAAAAGGTCCGAGCCTGGAGAAAGAGTTTGTTTAGGTAAATTTAATCAAGCAGTGAGCTTTTTATTTTTGCTTTTTATATGTTCAAAAAAGATTTCACTTTAGAACGACAGAATTCTGGAACTAAGTTTTCGAGATTCTCAGTTTATAGACGCTGAAACAAATTCTCAGGCCTCTCTGTTTTTTCCCTTCACAACTTGCTTCCCTTTTTTGACAAAAGGAAATAGCTTTGCAGTGTACTCAAAATAAAACCCAGTTTCCTTCACAAATTGTCCCCAGGAGCTCGAACTGATACAAAATAGGTACCTTTGAACTTTACTATACCATATGTGAATACCTGCCAAATACAAGAGAATTGATTTTACCCATTTTATATCTTACTTAGCATCGTTGACTATATACTGGGTCATGTATTCCATACTGTTAAGTACTGGAAATTATTCACTGAGTATTTATTATATGGTAAATAATTTATGCATTGTCACTTTTAAACCACCTAATACTCCTCTGGGGTAGTTATCCCCACTTATCTGATGAAGAAACAGACTCATGGGGTTAGTTAATTATCCTATGCTTTACTGTTAGTAGGTGGTAAAGACTGCAGATTATATATATACTCGCACACACACATATATATATTAAGCTATATATGTTATATATATTTCCATTTCATGTAATTATTGCTCACAACTTTCCAACTATTGGAAAAGACATTTCATAGACTGACAAAATGGGGACTTTACAGTAATAGAGACTTAAATGCCAGCTTCTCTTGAACAAGTTATTCAATCCAGTGTAATTCAATTAAAAGAAACCCAACTGTCTCAAGGAATATTCCCTAGAAGCAGAGCCTATAGTAGGGCCTTGGGTGCATGTGTTTCATAAAGGACATGCTCTTCAGGAAAAAGCAGCAAAGGAGCGAGGGAAGCAGGATACAGAAGCAGAATGAGTGGAGTAGGGTGTGGTCTCAGGGCAAGTCTCGTTTTGGCCCAATCCACCAGACACTGAAACGTGTGGCTGTGTTGGTCCCTCTGAAGGAAGGGGCAGGGCTTTTGTACCCCTTCATCAGTTAGTCATTGGCCTACCCCAGCAAAAGGTGGCATAACCTCTTCCCAGACAACTTCTTGCAAGTTGGCTCCTGTCTGCCAAGGTCAATTGTTCTGAGAAGGTTGCAGGTGTCATCCATTAGCCCACATTATCTTCAGCAGCTGGGAAGTGGGAGGTCCCAGCAGGCTGAGGTGAGTAGAGTAGGGCATTTACAGTATCTACTATATCTACTTTTTTGAGTGCCTACTAGATGTTGTTTATTGTATTTCTCACCCTAAAGAAACTCAGAATCTAATGGGAGGGTGAGTAAGTGTGGCAGGGGTTAAACTAGAAGTATATTTGTAGTGTGATGATCTGTTATGCATGCCTGGGGTCAGGGATGGGAAGATGGAGAAGAAGAAGGGAGAGGGAGAAGGGTAAATGAGCCAATAAAGGGCTCAGAAAAACAAATGATACCAGAAGGGAGTGACCCTTGAGGTGTCTCTTGGAGACCGTTAGAAGTTAGTGGAAAGGGTGAAAGGGGTGGCATTTCAGGCAGTAGAATGGCATAAACAAAGGAGGCCTGATAAATCACAGTAACTTTGGGGAAGAGCATTATATCTATATAAGCAGGATGACTGAACTTGTGAGGGCATGGTGAGAGAGGAGACTGGAAAGATGAGCAAGAGCTACCTCCTGAAGGGTCGTTTGGTTTATGCTTAAGGGTGGAACTTAAAACTAAGGCAATGAAACGGTCAAAAAAAATTACTGCAGGTGACATAGTCTCAGGTTTGTGTTTGCCATGTCTATGGCGGTAATTATTTATGTATATTTCATTCTGTAATTTGATTTGTGAAATGTTGCCCTGTTGGTTTATACTTCTTGTCTTCCACCTCCACTCTCCTGGGAACATCTGAAATGTAGAGTGGATAGTCTTGCCATATTCATACAGTTGGTTAAGCTACATCAAGAATAATTCCAAGGTTGGTGTCAAAAAGCACCACATTGCCTTATCTCATATGCTAGCAAGTCCATGGTTTCAATCACATGGACCTAAGCTTGCAGAGGCTGGTGGTGAAAGTGTTTCTCCAGGTGTGCTCGTCCTGACACTTACTCCCTAATCCCGGAGGTTATTCCATTTCCCATTCTTTGAGCTCCATCAGTCGCAGGGCTGCTAGACTCCTGCTAAACTTAATTTGTGTTTCCTCAAAACCATGGCTCACGTCATTGAACACTCATAGACTTCTTCAGGGTGGAGACTGATTTACTTATTTTTTGCTTATGGTCTCCACTGTTTTGTCTCCATTTTGATATTTTACCCCTTTCTTGTCATGGAGTCATGCTTTTCCACATGGCCACTCTCGGAGCTGTCTGGAACTCCCTTGAATTCTGACCAAGGTGCACAAATTAGAAATGCTTTTCAGAAAGTTCTATAGAATCTGGGCTGAAGTGTGGGGAGTGGTGGGAAACAGAGGTGCAGAGTCCAATGTTCAATAGGGGATGTAAATACAAAAAAGTCTCAGCAGAACTGTTTATAATAGCAAAACCTGGAGCCAACTCGAATGCCCCGTTTTTGGGTGGAGGGATGGAATAACACAATAGAATACTGTATAGCTGTCAAATAGATTACACTCCCACCCAGTAATATAGATGGAACATAACAACATGTTAAGAATAAAAACTCACTTTCCAAAATTTAAATGAAGCATTATACCCTTTTTTGTAATATGAAAAACAATAAAATAAAAATGAACATTTAAAAAAATCCAAATATAGTTAATAAAGCCATATAAAAAAACTAATAAAACAGGATTTGAGGTGACAGTTACCTTGTGTGGGGGGAAGCAAAGGGATAGGAATGGGGAGGTAATTAAGTACATGTCAAAGTCCTAGTTTTTATTTTGAATGGTGGTAGTTCCATGTGTGCTTATTATGTAGTTAAAAATAACCAAAAATTATAAACTAATTACATAAAAGATGGCCAATATAGATCAATGTCAAAAGTGAGTCATGAGCTAAGATCATGATTAAACTACTTCTGTGTACCTGAGATCCAAAATGAAAATCATAGGTAACTGTTGTAGTCATTCAGGAAATAAAGGGAATAGTACAGTACTTGTGGCATGATTTGAGAACTGAGTGAGACAAGCTGTGAATAATAAGTATGAAGTTGACACTGCAAATTCATCAGTGAAAAATTATGACTGCCTTTCTTTATTTCCCCGTAATCAATTGAAATTTGACTCCCAATTTGAAGGGACTTCAATTTGAGTTTTCAGCGAAGTTTACCACTTTCTGTGTATCCTGCTCCCCCACTGAGGTTGAACCCTGGGTCTTCCATTGCTGAATGGAGTTGAAGCATCCTGCTGATCATCATGGCCTGAGTGATCCCTGTAGCTCTGACAGCTTCATTGCTCCTTAATTGATTTAGGAATGGGAGTGACTGGGAATCATGATCTCTGAAGTTTGACCTTGGTGGGTATGTAGCATAATCATTTCTTTCTGAGGCCCTACTGCCTAGATCAGGTCCTAGTTAAGACTCAGATATCCTTGTCCTCTTCCCACTTTCTGAGAATCTTATCTCTCTCTCCTGTTCACAGAGTTACTTCATTTGCCTCTGGAAAACCTAGTATGTTCTCTTCAATAAATTAAAAATTTTCCAAATGATAGGAAAACATCATCTTCAAGCAGCTTCTGCTTTATGGCCTATAGATATACCTCAGGCAAGTGACTACTCCAGGAAAATGTGACTTGAGAAAATGAAAACAGGAGAAAAAAATAATTTAGTAACTTTTCCTGCCCATGTGTTAAGCACTGGTCAAGTGGCATTAGCTGCTCAGTAAATATTATTGACTTGCGTCCACCTCCTGGTTAATAACAAGGATATGGGCATTTGTTTCCCTGTTTGGCTCAGGAAATCTTATACCTGAAAATGTGAAGGGGATTTCAAATGAGCAGAATGGAGAACCCCATTCCTGTGTTTGCCTCTTCCAAATCTGCTCTTCTTCTTACAGAACAAACATTGCTCTCTGGTTCTCAAAATAGTGTGACATATAGGAAGTGCTCCATGAAAATTTTCCGACTGACAAGTCCAAAATAGAAAATGTAAAGCATCATTTTTCCTTGAAAAGACGAACCCTTGGACAAAGGCAGAATTCATGTTGTGAAATTGGCTTTCATCTTTTTATGGCTGGTGCAGTCCAGCTCATTTCCTCTTGCAGGCTGAAAGAGGCTAGGTGTTCGCTAGTCAAGGGAGAGGAGTGTGCTTCCTTGGAATGGGACTTAGAACATCCATATGTGCCTTTAATACAACCCATCCACCCATATCCCCTCCTACCACCTAAATAACAAGATTCAAACTGAGTTCAGGATTCCGCTTTCCTTTCCTTTCTGTTGATTCATGCCAGCACATAAAATAATGCACTATTTTCCTTTAAAAGAGCAATAGTTTAATCTGAGAACCATCATTTTAAACAACAGACTGGCCATGTAGGAAAAATTTTTTTGTGTCCTAGCAGTTCCACAGAGGTAACCTATTCATTACAGGCATCTCCTGAATAATCAGCAGTCCCCAGACGATCTGTCCAGATGGCCCCATCCTATCACTGGGTGTTGCAATGACATACAAAGAAACCATGCTTTGTGTTGGCTGATTTGAAAGTAGATCTCTGTTATGGAGATAAATATAGAAAATGTATCAGGTTACTAATCTGCCATTGAATGTAGGCCTCAAAGGAAAGTCATAATCATGCCTGTCATATCTGTCTTCAAAGGCTGTCACAAATATAGCTAATGAATTGCAAAAGCACCTGCCTCCACCTTTATCAGCTTTCCTTTATTTACTTTTCTTTGTCTTTTGAAAATGATATCAACTGATTTCATCATAATTAGATGATACTGAACAAAATCGTGATTTCTGATGTGCCTTATCATCATTGACCTTGTATCAGTTTTTAAAGAATAATTCAGCTAGAAACTCAGGACTACTGAAAATTCATTATTTTATCTATAGTTGACTGTATATGTTTTTAAATGAATAAATAAATATATGCATTCAATTATCTCAATCCATCTCAAAGAAGTGTAAAGCTATCTTTTTTGGTTAGTCTTATATGAAAAATATCTGTTTCACTCAATACTTTATTTAGAATTATTATAAAAATCTAATCTTTTTCTTTGTTTAAAGATCGAAAATTGGCGATTACTATCTGTTGCATGAAACTATTTTACATCACTTAAAATTCTCATTAAACTACTTTCCAAGCTTATTAGCTGTCTGTCTCCTTGTTTCCAACTTTTTTTTTTAACCTTATTTTGTGAACATAGGGCTCTTCTGAACAAGTATTTATTCAAGTGTGCTTTATTGTTTGTAACTATTAAACTAGATCTTAATTTTCTAGTATGTACTAACATTACCAGTTCTGAGCTTAGAAGAAAGACAAACTCACGGTTCTTATATGTTTAAGGATTATTCGTACTTAAAAATTTATTTGATATTAACATTTAAACATCCATTTCTAGGTTATTAGCAAATTAGATTTGGAATAGAACAATTATCTTAAAATGTAGATATAGCTACTTGACGAAATGTTAAAAACGTTTGGACTATTTTTACTTCTGGTATTACATATATCTGGCTAATGATAGTTTTTAGAATTGTGAAGTGCTTCTTTACCAGAGGTCTTGGTTCCTTTATCCTTTTTCCAATCTCAGGATCTGCAACTAATTTTCTTTACTTAAAGTAAAATTTGTTTTTTAGAACAGTTTAAGATTTACAAATAAAGTGTGAAGATAATAGAGATTTCTCAAATATCCCCATAGCTAGTTCCTCCTATTATTGACATCTTATGTTAGTATGGTTCAATTAATGAACCAATGTTAATGTATTATAACTAAAGTTCAGACCTCCTTAGTTTTTACCTAATGTCTTTTTCTGTTTCAGGATCCCACTCAGGATATGACATTATGGTTACTCATGTCTCCTTAGGCTCCTCTTGCCAGGGACAATTTCTCAGACTTTCCTTGTTTTTGATGACCTTGCTAGTTTTGAGGAGTGCTGGGAAGGTATTTTATAGAATGTTCCTTAATTGAAATTTTATGTTTTTCTCATTATTAGACTGAGGTTGTAGGTTTTGAGGGGGAAGATCACAGAGGTAAAGTTAAATCTTTATCACATCCATGAGGTCAGCTTATCATTGTTGACCTTTACCTTTGTCATTTGGTTAAGGTAGTCTTTATCAGATTTTTCCACTGTAAAATTACTCCTCTCCCAGCTCCCCACAACTTTCCATACTATTCTCTTTGAAAAGAAGTCTTATGAATGGCCCATACTTAGGGAGTGGGGCTCCTACATAATAGTGTAGAATATTTTCATTACTCTTGCTGCTAAGCAAGACATCAGTCATATGATGTAGAGTTATGCAGTGCCTTCATAACTAAAACTTTTATACTGCACTTTTTAAAGCTTTTTTTACCAGAGGTCTTGGTTCCTTTATTCTTTTGTTGCAGGTTGACCATTGTGGGCTCTTTGAGTTGGCTCCTGTGCCATTTGATATATTTTGAGGAAGGGAAAAAGGGCATTTGAATATGGAATCTAAGTTGTACATATTTCTTGTCATTTTAAAAAGTGAACTTGTGAAGCAAAATTTTGCTAAATGTTAAACTTTGAAATTTATTTTACCAGATTATTAACATCCTGTCCATTAACTAGATCATAAGTTTTAAAAGCAAAATACATTCTACTGTTAAAACTATATGAAGCAAATTTCATTTTTGTCTAATTGCAGTTAAAAGAAAATGTTAAAATATTAAAATGAAAATAAAATACTTTCCAACAAAGAGCTCAGTGATTTAAATAACAAGGACAAGATATGTGCTTGTTATAAGTAAAGCATATGTAAGACAAATTACAAAAAAAATTTTAAATTTTTATGCGTAGGAGATTTCTCTTCTTTCTCATGGATATTTATTTTATTCTTTGAGTTATAATCCAGTACTACATTATTTTGTTGCAGGTTGACCATTGTGGGCTCTTTGAGTTGGCTCCTGTGCCATTTGATATATTTTCATCATTGTAGGATTTGTAAAAAACATTTTTTAATACTTCTTTACTTTTTAGCAATATAAGATGCTCAAGGCTTTTGCTGTATATATTCTACCCCAGTCTATCCCAGAAATCAGCCATTTCTCCAGAGTTCTGGCTCATTTTATTGGTATTAGAATATACAATCTGGGTGCTACATGTATTTGCTATTTGGGTGTCATTCCTTCTAGGTCTTCTCAACTGAACAAGAAAATATATGTGTGTATTGTAATCTGCATATATACGCATGTCTATAAATATTTTTATATGTAACTGTCTGTATCTACATTAAGCTAAACATGAGTTTATACTGATGACTTCAACTCTAATCCATTACCACATGGCTTAGTTCAGCTTCCTCCCTTGTACTCATATCTAAATTCTCATTCCAAGAATGAGATACCTGGCCCCCACCACTCACCATCCATTTGCTTAATTATTCAATTTCAGCATACATGATTGACAGATTATAATTCTTTATCCATACTCCCATGGGAAACAATCCTATCAAGTAGTGTCTAGTGATTATGCACGGTTTCTTTTGCCTTTAGTCATACAGACTCCACTCATTTACAAAGTTACTTAGGTCAGTGCATTTTTTTCCTACTATCCTTCTGTGAAGTTATTTCATATATTTGTAATATAGTTAGATTATATTGACACATTCTGCATTTCCTTCTAGGATCCTCTGACCTCCTAAATGAATTTTTTTACTTTGCATCTATTAAAGTCTATTCTTTGTGTTATAAACTTCTGTGGGTTTTTACAAAAGCAGAGCGTCATGTATTCAAAGTTATAGAGTTATACAGAATAGTTACACTTCACTAAGATGTACCTTGTGCTTCACCAATTTACCCTTTCTCGCTTCCCCTGAGTCTCTCACAAATACTGATCTATTTACTGTTCCTATAGTTTTACCTTTTCACAATATCATCTAAATGAGATGATATAGTATATAGACCTTGCAGACTGATTCCTTTTATTTAGAAATATGTATTTAAGATTCACACTGCTGGATTGCTCATTTCTTTTTGTTGCTAACTAATAATCCATTGCATGGTTGTGTCAAAGTTTGTTTATGCATTCATTTATGAAAGACATCCTGGCTGCTCCCAAGTCTTGATGATTATGAATAAAGCTGCTATAGACATTCACATGCAGATTCTTATGTTGACATAACTTTTCAAACAGTTGGGTAAATACCTGAGAGAGTTATTGCTAGAGCATATGACAATACTATGTTTAGCTTTGGAAGAAACTGCCAAACTATCTGCCAAAGTTGGCTGTACCATTTTGCTTTCCACCAGCAATGAATAAGAGTTCCTGTTTATCCATATCTTCACCAGCAATTGCTGTTATCATTTTTATGGATTTTAGTCATTCTAATAGATATTTAATTGTTGTTTTAATTTGCAATGACCCAATGACAAATAATATTGAGTGTCTTTTCATATATTTGTTTTCTATCTGTCTTCTTTGGTGGTGTCTGTCCAGATCTTTTATTCATTTTTTAATTGGGTTATTTGTTTTCTAATTGTTGAATTTGAAAAATTCTTATATATTTTGCATAGAAGTTCTTTTCATGTGTTTTGTAAAGGATTTTTTTTTCTCAGCCTGTGTCTCATCTTTTTATCTCTTCATAGAGAGACTTTTTAATTTTATTAAAGTCCAACATATCAATTTTTTGTTTCATGTGTTATGCTTTTGATACCATATGTAAAAATCTCCACCAAACATGGTCACCTAGATTTTTCTCCTATGTTTCCTTCTAGGAGTTTTATAGTATTGTACTTTAGATTTAGGTATATGATTCATTCTGAGTTAATTTTTATGAAAAGCGAAAAGTCTGTTAAATTTTTAGTTTGTTAAATTTTTTGCATATGGACATCTAATTTTTCCAGCTTCATTTGTTGAATCTGTTATCCTCTGTACATGATTTGCCTTTGTCCTTTTGTTAAAGATCAGTTGGCTGTATTTGGGGGGAGGGTCTTTTTCTGTACTGTATTCTGCTCTTTTGTGTCTACTCTTTTGCCAATACCATGCCGTCTTGATTACTATAGCTTTATAATAAATCTTGAAGTCGGGTACTGTTAGCTCTCCCATTTTATTCATCAGTATTGTGTTAAATATTTTTGGTCTTTTGTCTTTCCATATAGACTTTATAACCAGTTTGTCAATATATACAAAATAGCTTGTTGGGATTTTGACTGGAGTGTGATGAATCTATAGACTAATTTGGGAAGAACCGACATCTTAACAATATTGATTCTTTTAATACATGAACACAGAATATCTCTCCATTAGAGCTTTGTAGTTTTTGGTATATAGAATCTGTGTATTTTTTGTTAAGTGTATGCTTAAGTATTTTTTTGGAGGAGGGGTGCTATTGTAAATGGTATTTTTTAAATTCAAACTCTTATTTGCTGATATATAGTAGAGCAATTAACTTTTGGATTCTAAAATTTTTCTGTACTCACTTATTAGTTATAGGGACCCCACCTTCCCCTCCCCTGTTCTTTGGGATTTTCTATAAAGACAAACATGTCATCTAGAGCAAAAACAATTTTATTTCTTTTTTTCTCATCTGGTATACCTTTTCTCTCCATGTCTTATTAGGTAGGACTTTCCAGTATGAAGTAGAATAGATATGGTGAGAGAGTATTCTTAGTTTGTTCCTGATCTTAAGGGAAATAAATCCAGTCTCTCCCCATTGAGTATGATGTTCGATTTTGCTTCCTTTTAAAATGATTTTTTGTAATCATTTTAGCCTGTTATAATAGAATACCATAGACTGTTTGGTTGATAAACAACATAAATTTATTTTTCACAGTTCTGGAGGCTGGGAGGTTCAAGACCAAAGCACTGGCAAATTCGGTATCTAGTGAGAGTTGCTTGCTGGTTCATAGAGAGCCATCTCCTGCCTACCATTCTCACATGGTAGAGGGGCAGGAAAGATCTCTTGGGTCCCTTTTACAAGTGTACTCTTTCTAACCATGACCTTCATGAGCTCCCAAAGGCCCCATCTGGGTGGTGAAGTATAGCGTTCACAAATAGTTCTCTTTTTTTTTTTCAATAAAGTCAAAGCAAGTTCTATGTCTACAAGTTTAAAATATTAATTGTATATAACTTGGTTTTATGAAGCTTATTAAATCTTGAGGATTTAGAGCAAAGTTATGACTTTTATTTATTACCAGTTAGTTACATGAGCCTAACTGATCTGCTAGAGCCAGTTAAGATGAAAGATTTTTTTTCCCCAAATGATTTATGTCTCAGAAGAGTAGAGTGAGCTTTTAAAATTTTTTTACTATATAGTTATTTAGAGAGATATTTACAATATGAAAGTCCAGGGGTCCTTTTGTCAACCTTATAAGTAGATTTAAAAAATTTATCGGCCCTCTGAAACATGCACAGTATTAGCCAGCAGATTTTTTTATTAAGAGTGTCATAGTGATGAGATATCTGATAGCAATGAATATTAAGCATGGAGTATATTAGGACAATTTCAGTTAGATAAGTATTCTTATACCTATAGTATTTTAAAACTTTCCTTGAAATCTAATGCTAATCATAAGCCTTGGGTAGGAGAGTGAAGTCTGGCTCTTTATGATAGATACTGAATTATGTGAAAGGGGTCTGTTTTAGATCATTTGGGTTTTTAAGTATAACATTTCCTAATCCTATTTTGATAAGCCACGGTGAATGAGCAGTCTTTTATTTCATGCACAGATAACCAAAACAAATTTTACATACTATCTCTATCTCGAAATGCACAAATCCAAAGCTCAAGACAATTTATGTGAAGCTCTACCTTAAAGAGGCTATTACTTCTATGTTGACCTTTCATCTGACTCTCTTGTTCTGCATTCAATTCCCCCCCCCACCCCCACCACAACTTCAGCCTTTCTAGTTCTTTCTACAAATTTCTACTTCTCACACTAATGGAAAAAAGAAATTGTAAATTTTTCACATTCTAGTCTTTTAAAACACTTCTTTTCCTATTCTACCTCTGGAAAAACTCCATAATTTCTACTCATGATAATGTAAATTTTCTATCCTCTTTGGTGCTATGGAATTCACTTCTGATTTTATGTTTGTTAGATTTTTCATTTTCCTGGGGTGGGAGAGTAAGGCAGGTAGGTAGGAGAGAGATAGAGTTTGAAGGAATAAAATTTTGGAGTCTTGATGTTCTTGTTACTGAGACCTTGTTCAGTAAAATTTACAAATTAAACTAAAATTCTAATTTATCTTAGTATGCACTATAAATATCCCCATTCTAATTCTATATATTTGAATCATTGTAATGACCATTAAGTGATTTGAAATTATTTTCTGGGTTACAATTACTTCTCACTTCCCTACTAAAGTTCTAAGGCTAAATTGGCCATCTATCCAGTCTCAAATTTCTATATATTGCTCAATATTGAGCTTCTCTTTGGACATATAGACATCTAAAATTTTATTTCTGCCAAGTGAACAAATAAATAGACAAATAAAAGAACTGGAAGAACCAAGTGGTGTTTAATCTGACCTCCAACTTTACAATTACATAAAATAAAACCAATTTTAAGACACATCTATAAGTTTTCAAATGATGAGAAATTAAAAGATCAAAATTAAAATTAAAATAAAATCAAAATGAACAATGTTAATGCTAATTGGAGTTAGCCTTATAATTAGAAAAAAATAAATTTTAATCTGAAGTTAGAAATCTGTCCTTTAATCTTTGCTTGATTTCTTTCCTTTTAACAATGGGCTTCAGTTTTTTTTCAGTGTTTAACAAACGTCCTTTGTCTTTATTATCACATGCAGTTATATTTCAGATATTAAGAGATTTTTTATTGCCTGCGAGTTTTGAAATAGGCACACCACTATTTAAAAAAATAGGCATGATTATTATACTGTAATACAAAAGGAATCATCATGAACTCCTCTGACAAATATAATTGGTTTTCTTGTCTTAGTTGCTAAAGGGAAACGTCAAAATCAAGTGACTTCCAGCTCCTGAGCTAAAGAAAATGCTGGAAATTGCTGGAGGATGATACTGCTTATGCTTTCTTGCAGAAAGAAATTTAACCTTTTTGTGAGTTAAGACTTTAAGGTGAGGAAAAATGAAAATAAACATGTTATCTTGTATCAGTCGTCTGGTTCTCAATAGGCAAACAATATGTGATAAATAAAAATTGGAGAATAGTTTGCCAAGTATAGCACCCACTCAGAAAATGTGGGTTCAAAGTTCGAAACCAATTGCAAGGTCTTTCCTATTCAGCTTCAT
Organism: Pteropus medius; assembly: GCF_902729225.1. Classification (NCBI taxonomy): domain Eukaryota; kingdom Metazoa; phylum Chordata; class Mammalia; order Chiroptera; family Pteropodidae; genus Pteropus; species Pteropus medius. Next base: position 5,342,153 of record NW_024352786.1, on the reverse strand, counting down.
TTACTCTTGGCAAAGCAGTCATTTCTTATTCAGAAAACTTTCCAGAAGTTTAACTGAAAGATTGAAAAGCTTTTTAGTCATTAAATGACTCTGAAAAATAACATTTGTAACTTTTCAGAGAGGTACAGTTGGATAAATGATCAGAAACTTAAGTTTCAAATGACAGATTTGATTCAACATTCATCTCTCCTTTTATTCTTTAATATGCTCATGTAAAATGGGCCACAGCCAAAAGATCGAGGCATGGTGATGGGTAAGTTGATGTGGGGAGGCTCTTACAGAAGCAATTTACTCATAGAGAGTTCTGAGAGCTCATTTGAACCCTAAAAGATTTTACCCTATGTACACCATGGACATGCTACTGAAAAGAAAAAATAAAACTGATTTTAAGAGTATCAGGAGAGATGGGTTTGTTAGTCCCAAAAGCAAGGAAAAATGGACAGAGAATGATAAATCATTGGAGGTCAGTTATTGGGAAGAAACAGAAAGAAGTAAGATGCAGAACTGGAGCTAAGCTACAAATAAGGAGTGTGATAAATATTCCTTATGCCAAGTCCAGCATGTGATATTGATGTAGGCCTTTAATGACATTATACTGAAAGAGCACATGAAAGTCCGGGGGAGCCTTAGGTACTTCAATGTGTGTCGGCCATAAAGCCCTTCATCTGTGCACAAGGTACTTACACTTATAATCATCAAGAGGATAAAACTTAGGGTAGAGAGGATTTAGAAACTTCATTGCCAATTCAAAGTCTATGATCTTTAATATTTCCTGCTAAAACAGGACCAGCTGTTGGAAAGGAATTAAAAGTCAAAGAACAGGTTGATAAACCACTGATTAAGCCTTGACTTACTCTTATCAAGCCTCCAAGATAACAAGAAGGACAGTTTCAGAGAAGATATCCTTTAATGTTATCTTGAGATGTTCTATACTTTAAGACTTGTTTTATTCTTTAGTTTGTAAGGCTTGGTTGGAAGATGGATATTTTTCCCAGCCAGAAAAATCTTTGTTTTTTGTTTCTCTTCATGTGTTTCCAAACATAGGAAAATATACTTTAAAGTCTCTCGCTTATGTTTTCTGGTCTCCAGAGAACATCTATAATTTCTGGCTGTTCAGCACTATTCTTTTCAGAGATGGCTGCTTTTCCATTCAATATGATTCTGTTGAGACTGCCAATCCTAATATCATATGCTTTCGGATCACACAAGTAATATCACACTCCTGGTCATAGGAACGGGTATATGACTTTGACCATATTTTTCTACACTTTTACTAATGTCACATGATTCGAAGGTAGGGATGTGACCCAAGGTAGGCCAATCAATGTATTTCTCCAAGAATCCTCATTGTGCAGCAAGGAGAAGGTTCTTATCCTTTTGGATAATGATGCTTGAAGGTTACCGTATGTGTTAGACTATAATTTGGCTGATGTTACAAAGACTTCAAGTTAGTATTAGCTTACACGAGACAGAAGTTTATCCATCTATTATATAAAAGTCTGATCTGTATGGTAACTCTCCTCAACCAAGTCTTAGGGGCCCAAGCTCATTCTATGTCGTCATCCTGCAATGCAAAACATACAGCTCCGTCTTGTGGTCTTCTACTTTATGTCTGCATTACAGCCAGTGAGAAGAGAGAGAACAAGGAGAGGCCACACCTCATCCCTGCAAAGGCATGAGTAGAAGATGTATATACCACCAGTGCTCAGATCATATTGGCTATAGTTTACACAGCCACACCTCTCTTTAAGGGAAGCTGGGGATAGTAGCCATTACATGGATAATCACATATCTGGTTAAAAATTCTATTGTTATAGACAAGAGGAGAATGAAAATTTAAGGAAACATATCTATTTTTCCAATTTGCCGAACATAAGCATCAGGGTTTCCTGGAAGCTACCCTTTCTAATACATGAAGTCTTTCTATAGTTCATAAGAGTTGGTTGGAGTATTTGAGCGCATTTAAATTTTTGAATATAGATGTGTTATTTCCTAACTTTCTAGATAAGTAGGTGAATGAATTTATTAATTTGTGTGTATGTGTGTGTTTTACTAAATAAATTTGTCAAGCTGTTGTCTTAGTCATTAAAAGTGAATAAAAACAAGTGGGCTTCCACTGCTTCTTGTATGACATAGGCTATGTGTATGAAAGTGGAGTCTCTTGAAAACAATGATCATTACATATTGAAAAGAGCTGTGGAGTATTTGTCTCAAAAAAGATTTAAACTGAGCAAAGAATTTAAGTTGTCAGATGGTTGAGACATGATGAAGGCTGAAAAGAAGAATGAGAAGTCAGGAATTAATAAGAATAAAATCATAACAAACTAGTCATTTCTTAAATAGCTACTATGTACCTAAAGAATTAAGAATTAAAGTAATCTCATTTAATTTTTACTTCAAATACTTCAAATACTTTACTTCAAGTATTGCCCCCATTTTATAATCAGAAATTTAAATAACTTTTCCAAAATGATAATGGCTAAATTGGGATGGCATCCTAATCTGACTCCCAAGCAACCTAAGTCTTGCCGTATCATCATCATTACTAAAATTGGTTTAATAATGGTTATCATCACTCACTGTCCTTTGTCACAAATACACCCATCCTACAACCATTACTTCCATATCACCATTATATCAGAAGTACTCTCAGCACTACTGCCCTGAATACCACTATCTAAGGTTCTGCCACTATCCCCACTGCTTCCAACAACAACCCCAGAATAATAACTCTTGAGGAGATATAAGATTTAAGTATTTGTTTTATTCCATGTAAAGAATAGCATTAGACGCAGAATGGCCAATACAATTAAAATAACAACAACAACAATAACAACAACAACAACAACAAAAACCACTCTATATTTTATGTAAGTTAATAATTAAGTTTTCTTCTATCTCAGAATATATTATACATACTATTCAATTAATTCCTTAATACTTAGATTTCATAAGGACAAAGACCTTGTTGTGTTAACTGTCCTATTGAAAAAAAATAAACCTAACATATTGTCACTGTCATTCATTTATCATAGAGAATAGTCTTTTTGGTGACAGGCTCTGAACTTGATTTGTGAATGCAGTGATGATCAAGGATATGGGACAACATTCGACTGAGTGCGCAGTTGTGATAACATGTGTTAAGTGCAAAGAGTGGGGAAGTACATAAGGAAAAAGAAAGACAAAGCAGAGGCACTTCACAATTTTAGGGGTGGGCTGCAACTGTGAAGAAAGTAAGAGCAGAGTCATGTAAACCATGCTAAAAAGTGGACTTTATCCTAAGGGCAATGGAAAGGATTTCGAATGTAGTAAGACAATGAAGAATTGCACTTTAGAATTTCACTTTAGACTGCTGCTTGCGTGGTGGAGAAGGAATTATGGAAGTCAAAGATTAGGACCATTATTATTCAAGTGAAATGATCATCTCAAGAATTATCTTGCTTGAGATGGAAAAAGTTTGCTTTTATCTTTATAATGACAGTGAGAAGGAAAGACATGCACAAATTCGAGAAATCATTATGAAGTAGAATCAAATGACTTTTGGTTGATTAAAACAGGGACATAAAAGAGAAAGAGGATTTAAAGAAAGTCTCACTGTTTCTGTGTGGGCCCCAGTGTCTGGTAATGTAATTTATTTAAATACGGAGGAAAGAAATTTTGAGAGAAAGAGAATAAATTAATTTTTTTATAAATAAACTTTTTATTAAAAAATAACTTCATGCTTAATAAAAAGTTTCAAAAATGATACAAAGAATCTCTTAGACTTTTTATTCTCTCTCTGTATACAGATGGAGGGTGGGGTGGGGGGTGGTGCAGAGAGAGAGAGAGAAACTATCCCTGAAACATTTAAAAGTAAGTTGTTCATATACATTTTTATCTCTAAATACTTCAGAGTATATATTTTTAAAAACAGACATTCCTTTACACAACCACATTGCAATTTTCCATTTTAGGAATTTTACATTGATGGGACACTTTAATGTAGTATCCATATTCCAACTATGTTGATTGATTCAATAATGTATTTTATAACATTTTTCCCTCCAGAACTGAATCTATTCCAGGATCACGTATTGCATTTCATTATATGTCTCTTTAATTTCCTTTCATCTGAAATAGTTTTTCAGACTGTCTTCCATTTAAAAAAATATGTAGCCTTCTCTTTTTTATAATAGAATATTTTCCATTTGAAATTGTCTGATATTTTGTCCTGATTAGATTTGCATTTATGCAACCCAAGTTATAACATTACATAAGTGATGTGTGTCCTTCTCTGGGTATTTCATTCAGAGGCACATGACCTTCACCTACCTCTCATGGATGATATTAATTTTGATCACCTCATCAAAGTATTATCTTTTTTCCCCACAGGATAGTTACTCTTTCCCCTTTTCAGCTTATAAGCCTTTTATGAAGAGACACTCCAGACATACAAATAAACATATGCTCTTCATTAAAATCTCTCTCCTCTTACCCTTCCCCACCCCACAATAATTTATCATTCATTGATGATTCTAGCGTGAACCAATCTTTACTATGTCAGTTACAAAATGATTTTCCAACTACAGCACTTCCTCCACATTTATCAGTTGGGATTCTCTAAAAGCCCCCCTCTCCCACGCATTTGACTTAATTTATCTACTTATTATAACTAAAAACTTGTGGATTCCTATATTTCAATGGTTTATAATTCATTACCATCTTTACTTATTTTGATGTTTATTTTGGTCCCATATTTGGCCAGCTTGAGTGTTTGCCTTCAGCATTTAGATATGAATTCTGCTGCAGTTGATATTTAGTTTGAAGCCAGGACATTTTAACATGGAATTCTCTGTTTAGCTGTCTCCTATCGATGAATTAGGTTTTGTGTACATTGAGATTTTAGTTGTCTGTGGAACGTAAAAGAGGAGCTGTCCAAGAGATTGTTGGGTACATAGTTCTGAAAGTCGGGAGAATAATTTAGGTTGAACCATTGCCTTAAGAATCCTCAACTATATTGATGGTAATTGAAGTTTTGAAGGTAAGTAAGATTGCTTAGTATCTGAGTGAACAGCCATCTAGAGCTTAAATCAAAGATAATCAATATTATCTAAAAACTATAACAACAGTAACAACAACTACTGAGTTTATGTAAAATTACAAAAGTACTACATATTTATTGGAGACATGAAAAAAATCAAACGTGAAACTGGAAGCATTTAAGAGACTTTTACATGTTGCTTGCAAAGTAATGGACACAGTCAAAATTAGAATTCTGTTACCTATTCTTCTTTACAGGTACTTATTCTGTATTTCCCACAGAACGTTGTTCCCTTTTAAGGAATACTTGAATGAAATCTGCCTGAAATATTTGTGTTGATACAAACTGATTCTAAACTTACCTCATAACAAAGAATCAAAAATGTCCAGGATTCAAACCAAATCTGAACAAGCAGCAGAACTCACACAGATGAGCTGAAAGCGAATACTCTACATTTTGTCAGCTGAAATGCAACCTTTTACTGCTCCTTGTGGACTGGCAGAACTCAGGTGCTCTGTGACTGCATTTAACGATGTCCAAGAAGCATTAAGAATGAGAAGCTATGTGTTTCATGAAAATTCCCTCTAAAGTAGTCCCCACCAAAAAAAAAAAAAAAAGTCATTAACCTTGGTGATTATAAATTTTGTGTCTTTATTTATTTTCTTGTGGGGAGGAGTGATGCAAACTAATTATGCCATGAGGGACTGAAAGACTTGAAGTTAGAAGAGAGTGAATTCAGGGAACACACATGATAAAGCACTTGTACGAAAAATGAACTGATTGTCAGGGTCAAAAAAATAATCACCAGAACATGTGTTTTTAGTCATGTGACTGAAAAAACACAACGTTTTTGAAAGAGAGACAGAGTAGTCTCTTCAGAGGAATTCATAGAATTCTTCGGCTGGTTGTCATTCTTAGGTGATGGATTGGTGTGGCAGAGATAGTGTTAGAATGAACAAATGTTCCAGTTAAAACCTCCCAGTAAGTGATGGCATGAGTCAATGACAGTTGTTCTTAATGCACCCTTATAACTCTATCAATTAAAATATTTTATAGCATTGGTAAAAGAGATTACATTTGTTGAGCATTCACTATGTCTTGAAATAGTTCCAAGTGCTAATATGCATTAAATTAATCTTCAAAACAAACTTCTAAATTATGCATTATTATAATTTCCATATTTTAGATGAAAAAACTGAGTTTAGAGAGGATGAATAGTTTGCTAAAAATTGTGCAACTGGGCAAGTAAATGCTATCGTGATTCATTTAGCTTCTTTCCAAAGAAGTCAGCTTAGAAAAAATAACTATTTTCTGAAACTTCTGTAAATGAATTAATTCACAGTTGGCTGCAATAATGAACTCTCCCACAAATAGTGCTAATATGTTCCACATCTATTTCAAAAACACTAATTGGCTAACACGATACAACAGTGTAAATTTTTTTTTTTTTTTTAGGCAAGGCAACTCTTGGTCGACCTCACAGATTGCAAGGACCTTGTCAGCTTGCAATCCCTTATTTTTAATTTTTTTATGCCTATAGCACCTGGTCTTCCTAGGTGGTCTCCCATCCAAGTACTAACCAGGCCCGACCCTGCTTAGCTTCCGAGATCAGATGGGATCAGGCTTGTTCAGGGTGGCATGGCCATAGAAACTACAGTGTAAATTGATATCAAATGATTAGTATATTTCTATTTTTGGATACTGATGAATACACAGAAACTGAATTCTCAGAACGGTTATATATACATATGTGTATATATCTCATAAATTTTCCAAGAAAGCCAATGATAATATCTTTATAATAATAAAACAAATCTTATTTTCCCTATAGCTTAAGAAGAATGTCATTTAACTTTTCAATACATCTTAGATATGTCACATTATTTCATAATATTAGAAATGTAATTAAAAAATTTTAACTAATTGAATAAAAAACTGTAGTAATATTAAATTTGTTACAAAAGTTCTTAAGATTTTTTTTGAGAGCCCCTTAATTCTGTATGCAGAATATAACATTTAAACTATTCTTCACTATCTACATTGCTTATAATCTGTTATTCATGGAATTATTCTTAATTTCATTAATTGCACTAATAATAACATTCATTATTTTGTGGATTTTCACAATGATCCTTGAAGACCAATTGTTGCTATGTATAAATCAATGAAATGCTAAAACATCTGTTGCTACTTTTTTAAAACTTGGTCATATACATAAATTACCTGTCACCCATAGCCTGGGCTCCATCTGTTGGACAATGTATGCCATTGGGCAATGGGCTTTTACTAACAGTTAATTTTTAAAGCTTTCAAATATAGGTGACCCCTTTGTATATATTATATGTAATTTTGAGTACAACATATACACAATACTTTTGCATTCCTTGTGAACTTTACATTATGAGCAATAAAACTTTATTATCAAACTGGATGGTTTCATCTATCGTAATAAAAATTTGCTTTACTTTAGTTCATTACTTAGCTGATTTTACCTATCTTTCTTAGTGTTGATTTTCTTCAAAAAGAATCATAGCTTGCAACACAGAAGAAATTATTTTTTTAATTATCCTTATAAACTCTCACATGATACTAACCTAACTTTAGTGTTGTAAGGCCCATCACATTTTGTAATCATTTGTGTCTTTCTGTAGGAAATGACTGATTAAGAGTTTTTAATAAATACAGGGTTGGTATTATGATTTTCAATGTTTTTCTCTAAATCTCAGTGATATGATACACATTTACCAATTTTATTTTTTACAACTTCCCCGTTAGCAGTTTTTTCTCTTCCTTTCATTCCTTCCTTTGTTTCTTCCTTCCTTCTTTCCTTCTTCTCTTCCTTTTTTTCTCCCTTCCTCTCTCTCTCTCTACCTTCCTCCCTCTTCCTTCTTCCTTCCCTTCCTTCACCTTCCTTCCTTCCTTCCTTCCTTCCTTCCTTCTTCCTTCCTTCTTCCTTCCTTCACTTCCTTCCTTCCTTCCTTCCTTCCTTCCTTCCTTCCTTCCTTCCTTCCTTCCTCTCTCTCTCTGTCTTTCTCTCTCTCTTTCTTTCTTTTTTACTTTTCTTTCATTCTTTCAACTCTGTATAGAGATGAGCCATATTTTATTTAATTTATTTTCCAACAGCGATCATTTAGATTTAACTTACTTTTAAAAAAAATATATTTTTTTATGGTGGCATTGGTTAACAAAATCCAATAAGTTTCAATTGTACACTTTAACAGTAAGGCATATATATTTGCACTGTGTGTTCTCCTCTCATAGTTAGGTTTCTTAGATTTACCTTACCTTACTTGCTGCAAAAAGTTAACATCATCTTAAATAAGTTTTTGTCAACTTTCTTCAAATATATCTATAAAAAATCCCATAAGTAAAATTTTTATAATGAGGGATATGTACTTGTATTTTGAATTGAGGTTGAGAAACTAGAATACAGGTCTCCTTGATGATCAGATGTCTAAGTTCTCATATTTTCCTAAATCCTTCTTTCTTGATAAAGTTGTAAAATGCTATTTTTATTTTTTAAATTATACCAATGACGCATGAATTTATATTTGATGAAAAATTATCTGGAGGAGAAATTTTTATTACTTTTTATTCTCTGCCAAACCATTTTGTGTGAGGAGACACATACATACAAACAGATATAGATACAGATTTTTTCCTTTTTATATAATGTGGGTTATACTATGTATATTGTACTATGAATATTATCAGATCATTAGGTCAAATATTTTTATGTTTTACATTGTAAATCGAATTTACTAAGATATAATTTAACAATAAAATACATTCACTTAAAATGTACAATTCGATGAGTTTTAAAGAATGCTTATACTCATGTAACCACCACAATCAAGATATGAAACATTTCTTCACCCTATAAAGTTCCCTTAAATTTCTTTGCAGTCTTATCCCTAATCTTAGCTCCATTCAACCATTGAGATGATTTCTATCATTCTATATCAGTTCTGCCAGGTTTAAAAATTCATATAAATGGAATCATACAGCAAGTAGTGTCTTATATTTGGTATCTTTTTTGATACCAGGGAGTCATTTTTTGAGAGTCAGTCGTGTTTTTGCATGTGTCAATCATTTGTTCCATTATTACTGGATTTATTTATGCATTTACTTCTGATGAACATTTGGGCATTTTCAGTTTTGGGCTATTATGAACAAAGTTGCTCTGAACATTTGCATACGTATCTTTTGGGAGACATATAGTATCACTTGTTTAAGGTAAATACCTAGGAGTGGAATTGCTGAGTTATATAGAAGGCATATGTTTAATTTAATACAAAATTGACAAAAATGAAGCAGTTCTTCAACATGATGGTATAATTTTATATATCCTCCAGAATTTTGTCTTAATGATGTCTTACTAAAGCAGATGCTGTTACTATTTGTGCAGACCAATTTATTAACATTTTTTAATAGTCTATGAATTTAGTCTCTCACTAAGGAATCTTTGCCTAACTTACGGGGTAAAGAACTTCTCTTATAGTTTCTTCTAGGAGTTCCATAATTTTAGCTTTAAATTTTAGATTTAAGATCATTTCAAGTTAATTTCAGTAACTTATCTATTGTCAGATAAGTGTAGAGCTTTACTTTTTTTTCATGTGAATATCTAATATTTTAACATGATTTTTTAAATGACTATTATTTCTCAATTGAACTACCTTGCACCTTTGTTGAAAATTAATTGACCAAATATGTGTGGGTTTATTTCTGGATTCTATTCAGTTCCTTTGATCTCTGTGTATGTTCTCATACCAGCCCTGCAATGTCTTATTTTCACTTTGAAGTAGTCCTCGAAGCAGTAGTGTAAGTCCTCCAACTTTGTTCTTTTTCAAATGTTTTTGCTAGCCTCAATTCTGTATCTTTTCATATAAATTTTAGAATCAGTTTGACAATTTTTAAAAGCCTGCTGGAATTTATATTTTCTGTCATTGATTTTTGGGAATTTGGTTGTGATGTGCCTAGTGTAGTGTGTGTGTGTTTGTGTGTGCATGTGTGTACACACACACATTTCCACATTTATCCTGGTTTAGATTACTTGTGCTCCTTGAATTTGTGATTTACACTTTTTATTCAAATTTGGTAAGTTTTTGGCTATAATATCTTCAAATATTTTTCCTGCCTAACTCATCCTGGGACTCTATGGCACATTTTAATATCATTTGATATTGCCTCACATCGCCTGAGGTTTTTTTTTATTTTTCTTCAGCTTCCCTTTTCCTTGCCATTCTTTAGTTTAAATGATTTCTACTGAAGTTTAAGTTTTATTTTTCTTGCAGCTTCAAGTCTGATGTTAAATCTCTCCAGTGAATATTTTATTTCAGGTATTTTGTGTCTATAAGTTTTATTTGATTTGAAAAATATGATTCCTCTCCTCATGATATTCATACTTTCTTTAAATCTGTGAGCATATTGTAAAGTCCAAAGATAGTTAGTGCTCCGTATGCTGAAAGAATTGGCAAGAGGACACCTTAGCTGAAAGGGAAAGAGAGGAGAGACTCGGTAGCAGTTGTGGTCTGTGAGATAGTTGGGGAAGGGGTATGGATTATGTAGAACATGGCAGAAAATTGTGAATTCAGCATTAATTCATTTATCTGAGTAAGGCAGGAAGCCATTAGACAGAAATTCAAAGAAGATGGACAGAACTCATTTTCATTTTTGAAGGATTTTTTTTGAAGGATTTTTGTAGAAAAGATATTGTAGAAGAGCCACAGAGAAAGCAGCAGCAGCCATGTGTCTCGACACATTATTGAGAAATTCAATGTTAATCGTTAATCGTTTTGAGTTGTGGTGTTACCTTGGTTATAGACAAAATTCTCAGATGCACTTGGCTCTTTCAATTATTCACTTTTAATTTATCTGCTATCGTTACGTTAAATTTCATCTTGATATCTAATAGGTCTATAACTAGGTGATGACACTATCCGATTAACCCGAACATTCCCAGTTTATGCCTGCTGAAGCTCAGTTAATACTCACTGATTACTTATAATATGCCTTTGCCATCAAGTGTCCTGGCGTGGAAGATAAGCTACCTAGCTACTTTATCTATACCCTCGTTACTCTTCTTTCATTCCTAGTTTTTTGGGTATTCTTATATATTTATTGTTTTTAAAACTATGGTTTGTTTTCTATCATATTTCAATAAAAAGTCAAATTGATATTTTGTTTGGGACAAAATTGAATTTTTAATTTAATTTTGGCACAATTAATATTTCTGTAATATTTGGCTCTTCCTAACCACAAAAAAGAGTTCTGTACTTTTAAATATTGAAGTCTTCTATATCCTCAGTATATTTTCAAACATTTTTAATATAGTTTTTGCACAATTTTTAATGCTTATATGCAGTTTTTTAATGAAATGTTTTCTTATGGAATTTTTCAAATGTGAAGAAGTAGAGAATGTAAGTTAACAGCCCTAAATAATCATCAACGAGCTTCAACTAGTATAAAAATTTTTCCTAACTTTCAGTCATTTTAACATTTTTCTTGCACTGTTATTGAATTATTTTTCTCCTGCTATATTTTCTAAATAATTATTGTTTATAATGTGCTTATAAATTGCCTCATTTCTAAATTCTATTATTTTTTCAAAATGTTTTTCTCATGGGATTGTCAAGTAGAAAATCCTATTAATTGCAAATGATAATTTTGATTCCCTTCTTTCATTAGTTATACCAGTTATTTGGCATTCTTATCTTATGTTTACCAATCTCTAATTAACTGGCATAGATTTTAAATAGCATTATAATAAATAACCCTATAACATTATACTTATTTTAAAGAACTATGCTAATAAAAACTTTCATGCCTTCTTTAAGAACTATAAATTGTTTTTGCTGATATTATGTTTGCCAGCACTTGCTTGAGATTTCTTTTTGTAAATATCAACAGCTTTAATACTATGAAAGCAACAGTCATTTATTGCACAAATATTGAAAAATATAGAAAATTAGAGAAAAAAATCATCTTAAATTTCACTACCAAAATATAACTTTAAATTTTGTTAATATTTAGTAGTTTTTTATGAACTTAAAAATGTATATCTGAAAAGTTTCCTAATACATGATAATTTAAATCCAGATTTTGCACCCTTAACTTTACATAAACAGCATTTTCAATGAATGCGTAATATTCTGTTGGCTCCCTGTATCACTCTGTGATAGGCTATAAGCTCCCAGGCTGTGCTACATTCCTGTGGGAAGGGCTTCACTCAATTGCAGTGTATGCAACAGGGTCCCGTGGCCAATTCACACCAAACCAAAGACCACTCTAGACTCTACATGCTTGACCTTCTCTAGATCACATTCTATTCCATCACTTAACAGTTAAACTGACTCTCAATCATCTACTTTTAAGATTGAAGTGGTCTTATTTATTTTTCCATTTATATACAACACTGTTGAACATCAGTGACCTGGAACCAATCATGGATTATGTTTTTGTAAATGGTCTGTTCCCGTATGAGTACCTGTAAGGCTTCCCCAGTGGTCTCCAGGGCTGGACAAAGTAGGCTGTCCCCAAAGAAGTCCCTGTGGGGAGCACGTGCCCTGCAAAGCTGAAAAAAGACAACCCAGAGGCCAAGTTGCCCCAGAAGTACAAAGCCTCAACCTTCTCTAATTTTTTTCTAACTCTAGCACTGAGAACAGAAAGTTTAATATGTGTTGTGTTGATTATGTTATGATATAACCATTTATTTTCTTCTGGAGGCACTGACAAATGTGCAGAATAAAGTAATCTCTTCCCTTGAATGTCTATTTTTTTTCATTTCTGCAATATTCTATAGTAGGGCTAGGGTTTAAAGAAGATATTTTGCTCCATCTTTTATGTAGAAACAACATGAACAATTTTGTATGGTCTTTAGACATAAGTCTGATTATTTCCCTAGGATAAATTCTTAGAACTCAGAGGACTAGCGTCAATGTATTTAATTTTCTTATGATGTACCTTGCCATACTGGCTTCCAGAAATGCTGTAACCATTTACATTCTTACCAGCAATTTTTGAGGATTCCTATTTCACTTCCCAGCCTATGTGGATATTTTCAATCTTTTTACTTTTGTGTATCTAATGGGAAAAATATATCTTATTACTCCTTAAATATTTACCTCTGTAATTAGACATTTTTTCATATTTTCTGGCCATTTTTACTTCCAGTATTGATCACTTAACCATATTCTCTTTGGGTATTTGTATTTTTCTTATTGATTTATAAGAATATAGTTTTGAATAAGGAATATCATCATTTTATCTTCATATATATTATCCCTCCAAGTAGCTAAACTAGTTAGAAGAAATTAACATCTCTTTTATCTTAAATTTTATAATTTCCTACAATGAAATATATATAATAGTGTTTAATTTTAAAAAGTTTTAAAATGTAAATGCAATTCTATTTATAGACATATGCTCTAATAATTCCCCTGAAAACTCCTATAGTTACCACACACTTGGTCTTGTTCGATAAGATACAAAATGCCTACTTACATGTAGGTTACAAAAAGAAAGTAAGAACTATAGCTAGAGAGGTAAGTAGGAGTGCAGGCTGTGGTTTCAGGAATGGGGGCTGGAGACAAGCTATCAGTTTTGCCAGCCAGGGACTGAGGTTTTAACAGTCATGCTATGATCTACCTATATGTCTGGGGATTCAAATTGAGAACCTAGCATTAAATTAGGTAAGGGTGATAAGAGAAAAAAAAAAAGAAAAAACAAAAACTTCCCACAAACAAGGGTAGATAACAGAAAACTTGACCATCATAGCCTAGGCTTTGGAACAAGAAAAAAAAAATCTCTCTTGATATTACTTATCTATGACTCTTCCACAAATGGGCTAGCCATTTTAATTTCTTGTACAATCTTGAAATTAACATCATAGTGATCCCAAGTTACTTACACCTTTGATGCACCTGGCTAGAGCAAAAACAAAACTTACCTTCAGGGATACATCTTCATCCAGGCCAGACGATACTTCCAGAGATAAAGCCCCCTAGAACATGAGGTCACAATCTAAAATTATAATGAACATGGGAATACAATTCAGTACAAAACAACAGATAGCACAGAGAGCAGAATAAGACTCCTCAGAATGCTCAACTCTTTGGGATTAAAAAATAGAAGATTTAGGATAATATGCTGAAATGATTAATGGTTAAAAGAAAAAAAAATCTATGACTTGGACTTGCTGGTAGCAGTGGAGGGTGTACAAAGTTGGTAAATTCTGGATATATTTTAAAGGTAGAATTGGCAGGATTTGGTAGAGTTGGATCTGAGGTGTGAGAGAAAGGAGAGACTTCAGATTTTGGGCACGATTTTGGTCTGAGTAAATGAAATAATAGATATTAAGACAAAAGTATTATTAGAGATAAAGGAGGTAAAATGATTTCTTCATTAAGGAGACATAAGTATTCTAAATTTGTACATACAGAGCCTTCTAATATATGGTAAAATTGACAGTATTACAAAGAGTTATTGACAAACCCACTGTCATAGTGGGAAAATTTTAAACAAACCTTCCATAGTAATGGAGAGAGCAAAGAGAAAAAAGTAAAAACAATCGATTTCAATAGCACATTACATTTTTTGATAATAGGCATACATTAAGTTCCTATAGTGAATAATTAATGAATACACATTTTACACAAGCATGTAATATTTACCAGAATTGAACTCTAATTGAACAATAAAGCAAGTCTCAGCAAATATAGAAAAATCAAAGCGTAAAGTCAACAAATTCTGATGACAATTCAGTATAGTTTAAATAACAACAAAATATATTTACCCCTCCCCCATATATTTAGACATTCTAAAACATTTTCTAAATGATTTATGGGTCAAAAATTAATAAAAATCAGAAAATATGACAATTTAACATTTTATTTGTCAAAATTTGTGAGTTGCAATTAAATTAGTTTTTAAGAAAGTTTGTAGTGGTAAACGTTAAATGGCAAATTTTATTGTCATCACATTTGTGACCCCATTTAAATGATGGCTTAAAATATTGTATAAGATATGACCTAGTGCTGAGAATTCCTTCCATGTTAATATAGGTAGTAATACTTTTTTTGGATATAGTTTAAAAAACAGCTATGAATATACCTGTGTTTATAAAAAAGAACATTTCTATATATGATGATCATATCACTTTCTAATCTGTCCATCAACATTTATCTTCATATGTTCATCTGAACTACTTTATATTTTCCAAGCAAACTGCTCTCTCTGTTTGGAATTCTCTTCTCCCTTTATCCTCCTGGAAATTGTCTACTTTTTTTTACTTTTTTATTTTTTTATTTTTTTATCTTCTTTCAAAGTATCCCTTCCTCTAATTGTGATCTTTGGCTTTACCTTCTGGTCATCACACTCCCTCTTTTGTAAAATGTCTCTCAAGTACATGTATCTGACTTTACCTATAGAATTGTAATGGTTTTATATATTTGTCTCTATATTGGTCTAAACATTTCGAGTGCATATACCATTATAATAAGTATTAGCACAGTGTCTGACATACAGTATGTGCTCAATAAATAACTATTAAACTCTAGCAAAGGGAAATCATACAATCCCTCTACATTCTTTCTTCAACCATAAAGTAAAATGGATGCACTCTAAAACCTTATTCTACTCTAATGATATATAATTGTAAGTCTCTATTGCCACACCACTAATTTACTTCTCTAGGGTATTAGCACAAAAGGATTTAAGAAAATATAGGAAGAGAGAAAAAGAAAGAAGAAAGAGAAAGAAAGAAAGAAAGAAAGAAAGAAAGAAAGGAAGGAAGGAAGGAAGGAAGGAAGGAAGGAAATGGCTGAAGGAAGGAAGGAAAGAAGGAAGGAAGGAAGAAAGAAAAGAAAAAAGGAGAGAAAGAGAGAGACGAAGAGTGGTCCCTGTATTTATAGAGTTTAATGTTAGTTTTTTAAATTTTATTATTAGTTTCAAGTATACAATACATTTGTTAGACATTTATATAGTTTATAAAAAGATCCCCCTAATTGCTTTTTCTCTCTTTAATATTAGATTTTAAGTGCAGATAATGTCAGTGGAAGTTCAGAAAGGGAGGACAGGAGAGAGGTAGACAGAGAGAATGATGTAGAGCATTTATATTTAGGAAGCATGGGAAATAAGATCAATTCATGAAAGATTTAGATAAAAATCTATATAAACATGAGAGAGCCAGGACACTGTGACGAAGAAGCTAAGAGAAGGAGTAGGTGTCACTGAGAGAAGGATCAACATTATATGTGAAGCAAAACACTTAAGATGGAAACTGAGAAAAAATGCTTGGCTGTCATGTTAATAGAGAGCTCCGTTTTTCTTTGTACTGGATCATAGTGGATGCTATAAGATCTAAATGAGGGTTAAATATTTGAGGACAATTATTTAGAATGATTTCAAAGGAAAAAATACACTTTGGAAAACCTTTAAAAATATTTTTAAAGTAGACACTTTCAAAATCTTTATCTGAAATGAAAAAGCTAAGAGGAAAAACTTCATATCTTTTATCTTAATTTCTCCAATTATCTACATAATTTTACATATTTCCTTTTTGTTTATTTAGGATAAATCTTCATTGTCTTTGGAGAGAAGAATCAACCCAATATAGGTTACATATATTATTTCAGAAGTATCAACTATACTTTTAGGATGGATATGCTCTCATTTTATGTGCCTCACTCTAAACACTAAATTCTGATAGTTGATGGTTTCATCGTATCACAATGAAAGTCAGGGTGGGCTTAAGAAAAAAAGTGAAACTTTCAGAATGAACATTTGCTATTGATTATGAGAATGTGTCAGATATGTGTGTGGGGGAGAGGGGAGGGTGAATGGTGGGTAGTGCATGATCTATTAATAAGAAACAGTTTGATGCAGGAGATCACTAAAGCATAGCTAATTCTGAAGCCAAACCCCACACATTCTTAACTTTCCCCCCAGCTTTAGAACCAGTCTCCACGCACTCAGTACAGGAACTGGAACATTATTCTTTGAAAGCAAAGCCAGTGTTTAGAAAATCTGAAATTGAGCTAACAGCACAGCATATAGAAGTCACACAGGATGTTATTTTAAACTGTAATGCAGAAATGTCAGTTCATTTGATATCTTTATTGTTACATGTGGGTTTGAAGAAAGCATGTCATGTATATTTTTGCTTTAGAGGTACTTTGTTACAGGGTATATTCAACAGTCCAGGAAGTTTGAGGTCCATTAAAGAGACTGGGTCTTTACTGAGCAGCTTTTGGAACTTGGAGAAGAGAACATACAATGATTTCTCTCATCTCTTCCCCCCAAATAATATATACTTAAAATTACGACTTGGGAGCCATTCAGAAAGGGTGTCTAACTGGGTGAATCACATAATTGAAACGGTTATGCAATTTAAACATTTAACTCATATTCTATCAACATGCTTCCTTTCCATTACACATAAGTTAAAGATTTAAACACACAATTGAATCCAAAGAAAGAGTTGTGCAATATCCAGAGGTAATGAACATCGTGTTTAATTGGTTGCACTTGAATTATGTTTGTGCTATCCCTACAAACACCTCTCTTCAAATTTCTCATGTAAGCCACATCCTACATTTATATTTTCTCTTTTGCATCATTATGTTTTATTTGACTACTCTCAAAATGTTAAACTGCATAGTTAATTGGTAACTTCTACTAATTGATTAGCTGTTGCAAAAGGGAAAATCAGGAATGTGAAGTTTTAAATCAATGACACATGCTTTCATATTCACAGCATTCTGGAAATTATACATCTCTGTTTTGTATAAAATGTATAAATAGGATAAAAATTAGTTGAAATTTTTTATGTCTCTATACTACAGATAAGCAGAAAATTCTTTTGGATACAACACTGAAAGCAATCCTTGGCAATTTCCTTGGAATTGTTTCCAAAAGAAAATGAAAAGAGCAGTTATTTTTCTCTAACAAGAACATAAAAAGAGAAAAATATGGAGTGAAAAAAGACTTTTGTCAATAGAAAAAAATTAGAAATAAAATCTGCAAGCTATAGCTACACCTACATATTGTAGCTATAGGGACAGAGAAACTACAATTTAGTGAAGGTTCACCATGGGATAATGTTGGTTTTGCATCTTGATAGAGGCCACAGTGTATGAACAACCAAAGTACTTTGAAGATAATGTACTAAAACGCCTGTCCACTCCAATTTCATTGAAAGAAACCACTTGTCAGTAGAAATACTTCTAAACAGGCTATGGGGGTATTTAAAATATTATATAATTTTAAACTTTATTACCTCTAACAAAAGATTTTGTTAAGGCTACATCTTTTTATTTATACTAGTGAAAATAAGCAGAAACTATTTAATGTGGAGAGATTTTTATAACTGTATATTCAAAAAAGCAAAGCACACCTCTTTCCAAATGATTGTATTGATTAAAAAAGTATGCAAAGCTAAAGATACTGAACCCATTTTAGTTTTAAGATTTTATTTAAAGCTGCTTAGGGAGAGAGGAAGGTGTTGTATGCTCTTATATATGTATGTCGCAAAAAATCTCGGGTACTTAGGTTGCAATCAAGAACAGTACTGTTGACAACCATTGAATGAATCCCTTGTATGTTTTTACTGTTGTTTTAAATTTCTATGTTTTTACTAATATTTAATTATCATTTGGAGCAAAGCGAGTGATATTTTATTATAGTTTAAACAATGATAGGTACACAAATTCTCAAGAATACCTTTTAAAAATTAAATTTATTGAAGTGACGTTGGCTAATAAAATTATATAGGTTTCAGGCATACCATTCTATAATACATCATCTATATATTGCATTGTGTATTCAAATTTCCTTTTGTCACCATATATTTGACCCCCTTTACCTGTTTATACCTCCCGTCTCCCCACTTTCCCTCTAGTAACCATTCAACTGTTGTCTGTGTCTGTGAGTTTTTGTTTGTTCAAGAGTAGCTTTTTGACAGTGAATACCTCTTTTATCCAAGAATTGGAGCAACTCTTGTCTTTAAAATTATTTTATTTATTCATTCACTTACTCCTCTAACAAATGCATGTTGAATGACCTTTATGTACTGTGCACTGTTTAGGCACAGAGGATAGAGCATTCATTCATGAATGTATTTTGATAATTTGTGGTCGGTCATTTCCTGGGATTCATAACTCGATGTCGAGGTTTCAGGGGGTTTTGAAGAGAATAAAAATGAGAGACAGATGAGAGAGCAACATTAAACAATTACATGATTCAGTTTTTCAATTTTTCGACAGTCTGTGAGCTCCTTACGTTGTCTATATTAAAACCACTCCCTTCTTTCTGTGAGTAAAGTTCAGCAATGACCGAGTTTACTCTGATTTGAGTAAGATCTGAGTTTTCCACTTTCACTGGAAATGAAGGTACAGGAGTTAAATTTATAGTCAAAGATCAATTTTGAAAAGCTCAGTTTTTGTATATGTGAATTTGTGATTGTAAAGCATAAAATCATTACATACACATTGCAAAGGACTTGATGAAAAAAATAAATTATGTATAAAACCTTCACTGAATTAGTATTTTATTTTTCTTTTAGAAGAGAAAACTTTTGGAATTCAAAAGCTTCTTTAAATGAGAGAGAATATTATATATAATCTAAAATCCCAAATGTAAACAAACTAAAATACACCATATTACTTTTGAGATTTTTGCATAAGAAAAAATTAAAGATATTCTGGATAGAAAAATAGAGAAGGAGAGGCACTGGGTGAAGCAACAATACTTTATGGCTTCAGAAAATGTCACCTGTTTCAATGCACCAAATTGAGTGTGAAAAGAGAGCTTTCAGGAAAGAACTGTGAGTCACCTGGATTGTGTTGGCACTGTCATGGCAGATAGGCCCACCACATATCTCTGATGGGGACCATCAGAGCTGTTGTTACAGCTGACCAGTGGTGCTGCCCACAGTACACTAACTAGGTTAGCATGCAGACTGGATCCAGACCACCTGGAATGTCAGAAAAGTTAATTTACTTTTTGCTTTTTAAATTCCCTCATTCTCAAAGTGAGGGTGGCAAAATTCCATAATTCATGGAACTGCTCTGAGTTAAAAATTTAGTCCTCGAAACACTCTCTAGTGTCCCCAAATCATTAGCTATTATCATTTTTGTTTCCACTAGGATCTATTTCAAGTATTGCCAAGTATTTACTATTCTCTTGAGATCTTTTATTAACTCTGCCCTTTCTTATCCTCAACTGACAATCTCAGAGTCCAATTTACCAAGATCATTGAATTCCCTGAATGTCATCTACCTCTACTTCTCTCCTCTCGTTAATTAGCTTATCTATAAAAACAATCTTTGTTACTTCCAGTCTTCTATGCTTAGGAATATGATGTCTGTCCTGCTAACTCATCCCCATCCTTAAAATTCATCCTATCTTCCCTTCGCCTCTCCATCTGTCCCACTTTAATCCTTTGTGTTTCCCTTGAATGATTCCAACTTTCAAATTGGTTTCCTTGTTCTCTTCCAAACCGTTTTGCACAATGTGGCCAGACTGGACTTTTCAAGTTATTTTTGTTCAAGTTGCTCCTCTATGTAAATCCTTTCAGTGCTACCCCTTTGTTCCTAGAATAAAGTGCTAATTCCATAGCACGGCCCACACAATCTGGCTTCTGCCTACATCTTCTTCCACACTTCCCTCCACGCACCCCCTCTTCTACTTTGTGCCTCCAGACACCCTGCTCTTCTCTGTGCCACACTAATGAAACAAATTCCTTCCCACTGCAAGGCTCTGCTCATGTTTCCCTTTGCTTGGAATATCTTTCCACCATTCCAACATTTTTTTTTTACTTGACTTGATACAGTCCACGTCATTTCAAATTCAATATTGCTTTATATTAGGAGAACTTCTCTGACATTCTAAACTAGTTGATCATTATTTCCCCTTAAAGTATCCTAAATTCTCTCTTCTTTCCCTAAGGTATCCTAAAGTTTCCAGTGAAACTTATTTAAATTGTAGATTTAACATTTATTTGTTCAATTCTTTAATAATTCAACCAAAACGTTAACAAACTCTGTTTTCTTACTCACAGTTGTATTTCTGGCACAAAGTGAGACTGGGCAATTAATTTTGAATAAATAAATGAACGAATACTGCTGCCATCACTAAGAACTTTGATGTTGAAAATTTCCTTCACCCTCTTCTTCAGGCTATCAGATTTCACAATTTACTGCATGAGTTTTTACGTCAGCCTCAGTTTTAAACTCTCTGTAATCAGCACAGAAAACTGACTAAGAATTTTAGCTATTTAAATCAAAATATGATGAATCAATATCCTTACTTTTATGGATAAGATTCTTTTATAGATAAAATAATATAATTGTGTGATTTTATAACTAAAATGTACCATCAATGACTCTGGGCACATTATTTGTGGTCATCTTATAATTTCGTGTTCAACAGGTGAGACTTGGTTAGATTAGTTAATCTCTCTTTGACTTGATTTTCTCATTTTCAAATGTGAGGATATGCTTAACCATCTATCTAAAGCCTTTAAGGCATTCCTGGGATACAGTAAGTACTCAATAAATTATAGAAGTTCTTTATGATACTATTTATTAATATTAAAGCCAGATATAACAGTTATACGTGAGGCCTGTTTATATATTTATCTTCTCACCATTCTGGCATTGTTTTACTTGAGTTGATACTATCCATGTAATTTCAAATTCAATATTGATTTTGACTGTGTGTCTCTGTGTGTGTGTGTGTAAATCAGAGTGTTACTTGCCAGGATACTTGTTGTAACTAACCAAAGAGCAAAATATTCCATAGGAAGGGGCCAGGAACAGAACTAGTTATGCAGTAGGTATGAAGTATGTGTTTGTTGTAAGAATGAATTAATAATAAAGTAATTATAATACTACAGTTCTTCCATTTCTTAGAAATACAGGAAAAATGGAAGAAGCTTCAAAACTAAAGGGTTAACTTAGCAACTCTAGGACATTTTAAAATCATATGTAGCCATGTTGGTTGGTACATTTACTTTTTCATATATTACTTTGGATTTTAAGTATAATTTCAATATAATTAAACATTTACATTAAAAGTGATAAAGAAGTCTTGGTAAAAAGCAACATGAATGTTTTTCAAAATAAATTAATGAAAACTTTGATGCTTTCTAGTTGTGATAGAATCCTTCACAAAAGATTTTAAGTCTTATTCTATTATTCCTGGAAATAGACCTTGTATAGGATATTTTTTAAATGTCTCTATAACTTTTTAATCTTGAGGCTGAGAAAAGACTATAGGCATCTATCTATGGCAAATGTCCCAGGAGTAATAATAAATGGTAAAATGAATAAGAAGTAGCTGTCACTCTAGGTCTTTCCTGTGGGGCGACAACCTAAGAGGTCACTCTCAGAGAGCACTCAGCTCAGTATTATTAAATACTGCCTTCCTTAGTAAAGTGATTGACCCATAATACTATAGGCTCTGCTTCTCCAAATTGATCTTAAAAGTAATAAGTACAGAAGCAGGGTATGACCTTGCTTCTGCTGTCACCAAGGCAGGGAGTAGAGTCACTAATAACATACTTTCTTCTGATGAATTTGTTGGAATTCATGGATGGTTATGTTGGGAGGGAGGTCTGTGAAGTATCTGAGCCCTGATCATAAACTAAGACAGCCACAGTCGACATTCTAGATCTATATAATTAGGGTGACAACCCAAAAGGCAACTAGCCTCTCCCATTTATCTTTGTGTAGGAGCAAGAGATTGATATCCCCAAGCATGCTAAGAAGAGACATTAACATCACATAAGTCTAAAGTCACAATAATGCTTAGGAGGAGTAACCAGAGCTCTTCCTGGAATAGAATCTGAAATAGAATGGGAAAAATGGGATTAGGTATTACTAGTGCCACTTCCATTTGTATTCATGGCATACCCCCTCTATCTCCAGCAAATAAAGCTTTAAAAGGCTTATTTTCTGAACTAAATGTTTGTGTCTCTCCAAAATTCACATGTTGAAACCCTAATGTCCCATTTGATAGTATTTGAAGGTGGGGTCTTTGAGAGGTGACTACGTCATGAGAGTGGAAGCTTTATGTAGGATTAGTGCCCTTATACAAAATAGAAGAGACATGAAATCTGTGTGTGTGTGTGTGTGTGTGTGTGTGTGTGTGCGCGCACGCGTGCGCATAACCAGGAAAGGCCTATGAGAACATAACTGAGAAGGAGGCCCTCACCAAGAACTTGACTCCACTGGCACTCCGATCTCCAGCTTCTAGTCCCTGAAATCATTCAAAGTAAATGTTATTTAGGCCACTCAATCTATGGAAATTTATTATAGCAGCCCAAACCAAATGGATTTACTGTCTATTGTGAGATTCTTTCTCTTGTGCAAAAATATTCATTTCCCAATAAAATTAAGGATGTAATAACTCCGACCAACACATTTCAAATTCTAGTCCATGAAATCCTGGAGTTTGAGCAATAATTTAAAGAGGTTCATTGAAATGCGACATGGTCACGGAAGTCATGCTTTAACACCAGTACTTTGGGGACTTGATGCTGACAGTGGAAGTACAGGAGAGACAGCAAATAAAACCGTCTTTTCTGGTTTGGGGAATTTGGAGTTGTGTTAGGGAAACAGTGACTAATTTACGATAGGTATTTGGAGACGAGATAGTCTGTCAAAATAAATGTATCTTTCCTCTTTTCTTGAGAGGAAGCAAGCTGTTTTATGGATTGCCTTGGAATCCTTAAAAATAGCAGGAAGAGAATGTTTCCATTATTCATGGCATGCTTTTTTTCCTGTAGGTTGAACAGGCCAAATATTTGTACTTGCATCAATGAAGCTGGAAAGTTCTGCACCATGCTGGATATATATATTTTTTATATTTATGTTTATGTTTTATTGAAAAGATGATGTAGCAACAATACTGACATTTTCTAAAAGTCATAAACCTCATTCTTTTTTTAATTGATATTAAAATTTACAGATCATAAAATTCACCCTTTTAAAGTGTATGATAATTCAGTGACTTTTAGTATATTCACCAGTTTGTACAATCATCACCTTTATCTAGTTCCAAAACATTTTCGTCATCCCCCCAAAAAACACGGTACCCATTAGCAGTCACTCTCTATCCCTTCCTACTGCCAGCCTCTGGCAACCACTAACCTACTTTCTATCTCTATGGATTTGCCTATTATGGACATTCCATATAAATGAATCACACAATATGTGGGCTTCTGTGGCTGGCTTCTTTCACTGGACATAATGTTTTCAAGGTTCATCCATGTTGTAGCATGCGTCAGAACTTCATTACTTTTCATTGCTGACTGATTTTGCATTGTATGGATAGACCTTATCTTCATTTACCCATTTATCCATGCTAGATATTGAGCTTTTTAGGTGCAATCCTCACCCACAGCTTAATTCCCCCTATTCAAGATCCCAGGGCTTCCTCAGTCCAAGGACTGGTGCCTGACTTTAGTCAAACATGGATTCTGAAAATTAGAAAGTCACAGTGGGGAGAGCAGGGCACAGGGTAACCGCCTATAGTTGCTCGCGAGTGCTCGCTGTCTTTCTGGGTGTAAAATAGGGAGAATTTACATTTCGAATTTCTTGGTCATCTTACTTCAGACTGTTTCATATCTAAAAAGACTCCCGTATTTTCTTTTTCCCATCCTCATTATACTTTTGTTAAACTTCTAAAGACAGGTAAGTTTGGAGTTCAAAACTTGTCCTCATCTGTAAATTGCATATAGTATCAGTTATATGCAGGGATCTGATAAAGACGAAATAAAAAATGTACATGTGGCCCTTAATAAAATGCCTGGCACATACTAGACCCTCCATTAGTGATAGCTTGAAATCAAAGATGCTAAGACTTGCATGTGTATTCTTTGAGCTACTGTCATAATGATATTATCCCCAAATGACTTTTTCCTTATTTTCAGTTTCTTCAGTGAGTACAGTATATCCTTTTCAAAATATGATTATACAGATAACCAGTAAAAATATTTTACCCTGTATTTGTGCTATCATCTTATATGTTTTTCTAAGATGGTTATAAGCTTTATCAGGTTGAGAAATAATTAATCAACTTCTTATATTTCATCCTCAGTGGCTATCTTTGGCACATAGTTAGGAGGGCTTGTGATGGGTCTTCAATTCTGAAATGAATGTTGAATATTCAAAAGCATCCAGGTTATGCCCCTGCCCATCCATTGAAAGTGGGACAAACTTCATAAACAATTTCACTCTCCTAGAAACAAATGTGCAGGATAAATTCGTGGATGGTATTTGGCAGATTTAGATCCTTTTGCAAGATATGGAGGAAAATGATGCTTTATAATGATTGTAAATTCAATTTAAAATTGATTTAAAAATCTTTCTCTGGTTATTATGATTGTTTCAGTCCTGGCTTTCCTCCTCTAATTACCATGATTTCTGGCCTCTTGTACTCCTCCTTTATTTCTTGCCAAGGAATAAAATCAAACCCCGCTGTGATGATCCTTTTTCATTTTTCTGAACAAGCATTGTCTTTTCAGGAATACAGAGTGGGAAGTCAGGGAAAGTGAATTTCTGGTCGAAATTTTCAGCTCAGAATTCCCCTTCTGGGACACCTTTTACTACTCCTCCCCTCTCCCCAAACCCTGTAGGAGTAATTACTCACGACTAATTTTCTGGGCTATCTCTGCACCCTGCACATATTGTTAATCTTTCACTTTATTACATCTACTCTTACTTACTTCTTTGCAATTACCTGCTTCCCTTCCAAGACTGTGGACTGAGGGTACAGACTATGCTATAAAAATCTTTGTACCCTGAACTGCTGTTTGAATATATTTGTGACAATTACTTACTAAATTGAATTGTGTTCCTGAATTACCACTACTACTTTTAGTTAACACATCTGAGAACATGTTTACATGTCCATTTTCAAAACAAATAACCAGTGATATCTGGCTACACTGTGATTTTGAAAAAAGTTTTCTTTATAATACGTTCATAGTTTCTACTTTTAAAAGTTAGGAGTGTTGTTATTATGTTTCTTCATCTCGAAAACTCTTGGCAATATATTACTTCTGCTTCACATACAGCTTTAAGGTCTCGGTGAAAAGTTTTCCTGCCTGTTCTGCCTTTTCTGATGAATGTTTTCCCGTTGGATGTGTTTAATTTATTTACTTTTCCGGTAATGACACATTCTGTCCAACTATATAGTACTTCTCTACTTCAGTTATATAAATATCCAAGATTGAATTGCCCCTAAGGAATTAGCCTGATATTTAAAAGATTTATTTTCTCTCTGATGTTTCTCTGATGAATAAATTCAGCAAATACAAAAGGCTCTTCTTTGGAATATTATGTATAGACAATTGCTTACTCATGATACTGCGACAACTATTTTTCAGCTTTATGATGGTGCAAAAGTGATGTGCATTCAGTAGAAAAAGTGCTTTGAGTTTCGATTTTTCCTGGCCTAGTGGTATATGGAACTGTATCTTCTCATGATGCTGAGCAGCGGCAGTGAGCCTGAGCTCTGTAAGCCACACAACCCATACTCTGTAGTATATTGTGGTGCGAGCACTTTTTGGATATTGTGTTTTGTGTTTTTGCATCCCAACGTGTCTAAAGATGCCCATCTGTGTCTCTTGCTTCTGGTGAGAAAAAGAGGAAGGCAATAATTCTTGGAATGAAACCAAGGTAATTGCTCAATTGTAGCCTAATGTAAGTGTTCTGAGCACGTTTAAGGTAGGCTAGGCTAAGCTGTGTTTGGTAGGTTAGGTAAATTAAATGTGTTTTTTTGACTTCTGGGTTTTCAACTTATGATGAATTTATTGGGACGTGACCCCCTCATAACCGGAGGAGCATCTATACTACGACTTTATTTAATTACTTTAATTATTTTGAAAGATAAAGGTGAGAATATATAAATTAATAACTGAATTTTATTTTCCCTTTGTTCTTATTTTCAACTTTTATACTTTAACTTTTTTACTTTTAACTTCCAAATGTAATGGAATTAGAATGTTGATACTGTTTTTCCTATACTCATGAGAGAGGAAGCAAAATATATATTTTTATATAAAATATCAGAATGATTAATGATATGACCATAAATTAATGATAACAGTAAAATAAAGTTTTACATGAGGTTAGAGAAAAGGGGCAGAAATTAATTTCACTAAACAAAACTACATTAATTCCTTAATAATTATAAACAAGTGAGATAAACAAATATTTTCAAAATAATTAAAATTATATTTAAAGTAAAATTGTCTCTGTATCGTGTCCTATTACAGAGTTTAAAAGGATGTTAATGTTGTTATTTCAAAGATAAGATGAAGTTACTTATCCGAGGTTGCACACTTAGTAGCAGAGTTCTCCCAACTTGCAGGCCAAGGTCTTCTTATTTTTAGGCAACTAAATCAGGAAGACACATTAAACTATGAATTGTCAATGCATTTCAGTTCTCTTATTAACCATGAAAATTATATAATGGGGTATATTTTGATGCCATATTTTTATTAATTCTCAACGCAAGGCCTACAGTAAATATGCAGAAAGTTACTGTTTAGTCTTTTTTTTGGTGTTCATAAAACCTTTATTTAGCATCTTCGGTGTGCTGCATGGTGTTAGGCGCTGAGCATAACAAAGTGGTGAGGTATACTCCTACCCTGGAAGGCATGGCCAGTGGCAGAGCCAGACACGTGAGCATGTATTCTGAACATTAAAAATTATTTTCCAATAATTGATGAAGCGTGCTTTTGAGCAAGGACAGATGCTATTCTTGGAGTTGTTCAGGTTTAAGGAGATAAAACTTTTAGAGGAACATAACTAGACATACCTGAAACTGTGAAATAAGCCAACGGGTATCTCTTGTCAATACCTGAGAGATTTTTGGAATTGTAGCTTTTACAGCCTCCTGTCACTTGTCCCCAGTGGAGTCTGTGCTCCACCCACTCAAGAATAGTTGCTATTTGTTAAGTTCTTGCTATGCATTTTTGCAGTTCAACATCTTTGTTGTTCCTGTGGCCTCTGTCAGCCTCCTCCAGTTCACTATGACCTATTCATTCCTTAAACTTCAGTTCAAATATCATCTTTGCTTAGAAGCATTTCTTGGCCCTCCAAAAGCTGAATTTATTACTGTCATTTGAAAATGCTGTATCATGTTGAAGTGACCACTGTTATAAAGTTCTGATATATCTACTTTGTCTTACTGTGTGATGTGAACTTTATTAATTCGTTTAAATAAGAATGACTCCTAACATTTTTATAATCCTACAATGACATGAGGCTCTCATTAGGAAAAAATATGTCCTCTTCCACAGAAATTGGATTGTATAATTGAAACAGATCCTGAGTTGTTTCTTACAGTGATTATTTAAATATTCACCTCATAGTATGGAGAGATGGTTGATAAGAGTTTACTTCAGAGGTTTCTTAATTTTCTGACCTGTCGTTATACCGGTGATTCCTATCTTTCTGTTAGAGCTCTGACAACTTTGATCTTCATGCCACTGAGAAGATTAAGCAAACCAAAGACTGCAGGTAGAGAAGAGAGTGTGTGCCTCGAGCAATAAAAAAATTTGAAGGTCCTTTAAATCAATCATGTCTCAAAAATATTTTTCTATTTTTAAACATGACTACTTTTATGTTCAAATTGAATTTCTAATTTGCTTTATTAATAAAATATCGTCATAATCACCTTGATAAATTTGAAATACCAAGTAGTGTAAGAGTCCTAAACAATAATAACAAGTATTCTGCACTATCTATTTAACATTGTTTTTATTATTAATTCTTCAGTACGTCATTTGCCTCTTTTATCTTCTGAACTAATATCATTTACTCAATTGCCTCATCAGTACTCCTTTTAGTAGAGATTATTTCAATATGTCACACTTCAGAAAAATATCAGATCTTGGAGAGCTTGAATTTTTTGCTTTAGTTTCCTCCAAAATTGCTTTCTATATTAGATCATAAAGATTTCCTAAAACTAAATCAAATACACTCCTTTTTATATGGTTATAATTTATTTGTTTTAGACAAATATTATCTACAGCAATACAAATATGCTTTAAATTATTTTATGATGTCTTGAGAAATTATGTCCATTGTAACATCAGAAACAATTTTGAATTTTTCAATTGCTCTTGTAGATTAGTCATTGATGTTTTAACATTTCTTTTTTTTCCCCCCCTGAACATTCCAGTGAAACCAACATCTCTAAACAATTATCAGTAAGTGCAATGTCTGGTTGTTTCTAAAATCTTTGAGTTCTAAAATATATTTATGCCCCACTCCTATGAATGCTATAGTTATTTTAACTTTGTAAGACATAATGGACAGAATAATTTCTAACATGTCCAATGAATCTTCTAAAATACTTATATTTTAGTTTACTCAATACAAAACAGCGGCTTCTGTATGGAACACAGATCATTCAATAATACTTTTAAAGTAGAAGTTAATGATTCAAATTGTTAATGATTTATTTTTTAATGCTATCTCTTATGATTTTATCTTGTTTCCCCAGTAAGAAATAAGGTATAAATATGCCTGTGGTAATTAGAATAGTTTTTATGTTAATTTCTACAGTAGAAAAATTAATCATTGCATCTCTGCTCACATCTTTTCTGAAACATACCTGTTCCTATTTAAAACTTTCACTATGGTGATGGTGAACCCAGGCAACTTCTTGTACTAGGTGACCCTGCTCCTAAAGAGACCCAACCAGATTCTTTTAGACCAGAATATGGAATCTAGCATGATCAAACTGAATGAATCAACCAGCTGAAAAGAACTGAGTCCCAAGATTATAAAGAAATGTGACTGAAAGTTTGCTCTAAAAAAAAAAAAAAAGTTAAATCCAGTTATGGAGAGAAAAAACAGCCAAAAGATGGTTTTTAGAAAGCAGCAGCCAAATAAAGCAGAAACACAAATCTGGGGAAGAACAGATAGAGAAGTCCCATGCAAAGCGGAGGGACTGGTCTGGTTCCCAACTCCCAGGTCTGGGCTGGTGTGGCAGAGTGGAGCAGTGGTTTCATTTCTCACCCTCAGATGCTTGGGAGAATCCATGTTGTGCTCTTTCTCTCAAATTTCTTCCACTGCCTGATTCAAATTTTCTATGCAAGCTTGAGTAAGTTTTTGTTAATTGTAACTAATAATCCTGAGAGGTATTTAAACATAAAAAAATTATAAATTTAGTAATACTTGAGAGGTATTATAAATCAAAAGAGTAAAAGAGATTCTTCTTACAGTTCTATTTCATATAAAACTACCAGATCCAAAGTATGTGTATAATAAAATATATACATTTCAATTTAAAAAAGAACTTTTCAATCTTAAGGTATATTTTCATACTAGAAAATCATAAGAACTTTTTTCACATATCGATCACATAAGATAATCAGGTCAGATGTTCTCTAGTAATTCTTAAACATCTTGTCCCCAGTCAAATCTGAATTCTAGCATTGTTAAGCTTGAACTTAATGAAAAGTACACTTATTTGCTCAAGTAACAAATTTCTTCAATTTGTTTCTGGACTAGTATTTTTCCAAGTTGTGCTCTTATTTATTCCAAAGTCAGTATATTTTTACATATTAGGACTCTTTTGATTGTAAATGACAAAAAACTCCAACTTCGCAATAAAAAGAGAAACTTATTGCCTCTCATAATAGGATTTTTTAACATTAGACTTTAAGTCTGGTTCAAACTATAACTAGTAATATTTTACTCTTTGTCTCCTGACTGCTTTCTCCTGCAGAGCCTTCTTTCTCAGGTAGATGCTCTCCTGTCTCACATCCTCCCAGTTAAGAAATCTAGAAATCTTGTCAAAAAGAGAACTCATTCTCAACGCTTCCAGCAAATGTCTGATTCTGCTGCTAAGAATCAACTTCCGTGGCCTGGAATAGAATGATCCGAGTTGCTAGGTCTGGGTCCCAGGTCCACTATTAAAGTCACATGAAGTAAGAATAGGGCAATGAAGGGGTAGTTTTGCAAAGTAAAACTAAGATGCTTTTACTATAAAGTGAAGGGCAGATAGTGCTGGCAGGCAAAAGAAAAGATCTCCTGTATCTATCCAACACTTCACCCATTTCTGTCTGCATTCTAACTTCCCTTCTCTACTTGCTTGTTATAGTTTAGTTGTTATCAGTTATGGCCTGTTGACCTAAATATTTTTATGCACTGGTAGTGTATTATCTTTCAAATGGGATCCACCAAATGAAAAATCATCCATCCAGTGAGTCTTAGGAGCTGAGACCTTTTATGTGATATGATTCAAAGACTGCCTGGAGATTTCCTCTTTTATTTTTCCAAATATTCTCTTCCACTACCTGATACAGAGATATACATTTTTGGATCCTAGGCATCTTAGAGTTTTCTAGTTTTATTCAAACACAAATATCCCCTTAAAGCAGTACCATCTTAAGTGACTCAGCATTGGTGCTCTAGCAGGGATTAGTTGATGGCTAGTGAAAAAAACAGTTTAGTTTTCTGAGGGGCAGTGTCTGAGGGAGATGAAATATTAGATGATTTAATTGGTAGAATATCAAAGATTTACTTGGTCTAACTTCATAATTTTGCTTTTGGTTATTCCTGTTCTATCTTTTATACTGCTTCAACTCCAGTGGAAAAATACAGATAAATTATAATGACCATATGAGAAGAGAAAAAAATGACACAAAGATTTCTTATTCAGAGACATTGAAAAAAAATGAAGAGATTTCAAGTACCAAACCACAAGAAAGACAAGATACGATGGCTATCCATCAGTATTTGTGGGATAAAACTCTATGTCAAAAAAGATAATGTTATTATTTTTGCAAGTTTTTCTGGTAGGAAAATCTTATTTCAATAACAGATGTTGAGATCATAAAACATGTTATTAAATTCAAGTACAAAGCAGTAATGTTTTATTCACTTGAATTGGAGAGAATTTAATTGTCTTTTAACATTTTCAATTTTAAGGTATATTTTGTACCTTCTACATGGTAAGCATTAATCTAGGTGTCTGGGATACATTGACATATAAAATAGATTAAAATCCTCATCCTCATAGAACTTACATGTTAGTGGAGGACATATGCAATCAAAACATAATAAATCATCAAAACATAGTAAATAAGTAAAATATGTAGAATAATAGAAACTTATAAATACCATGAGAAAAATAAACTATAGAGTAAATAAAAAGATGAAGAGGTCTATGTGGTGGTGCAATTATAGGTAGGGTAGACTTGATGGGGAAGATAGCATTAGAGCAAAGACTTGAAACCACTCAGGGAATGAGCCACACGAATGTTGGCAGGAAGAGGCTGTGGACAGAGAAGTTCCCAGGTGAGAACGTGTCTGGGTTCAGCAGTAGTAACGAGGCTGATGTGTTGGGATTGAATGAACAAGAAAGAGAGTATAAGGACATGAGAACACAGAGGGTTATTGTTACATTATTTCCTACCAAAATATTTTAGTTGGTTGTATCATCTGAGCTTCTAAATGTTAGGTATTACATTTTTAAATATGTTTTGATTTGTAAATATGATTAGATGATTAAATTAACAAGGTCTGAGTGATGGTCTACTTTGGCTAGATGTTATTTTTACCTAAAAATTTCCTCAATTTAGAATCTCATTTAATAAATGTGAACTATTTCCTAAATTGGTGTCTCTCCCACATATGTTAGAAGAATGTTCTTAAAAATGTGATTTATCGATAAGGCTTAAAGATGAGACACTGCCATATATGACTGTAAGCAGTCAGAGACCAGATGACAAAAAAGAAGTAGCCTTGCTGCAAAATATGCTTAAAAGTAGAAAACTGTTAACAATCTCCCTCTAGCGTCCAAGAAGGAAAACGTGCAGACCTTACTTGGCTGGAATTTGTTGGAAACAGTGTCCAAGTGAAGTTGGGATGAAGTTAGTTTGGGCCTTGCCACTGATGCCCAGGGCAGCTGTGGACCAGTTATTCATCAGAATCTTCAATGAATAAAAAGATTTGATTGCATTATTGTGAAGTAATTTGTTGGCTGATAAAATTTATTTGAGATCAGTTTTTATTGTGTTGTCAATTGTCGATTTTAATTTTGTGCATAATCATTTATTTCATAAACATTTGTCCATATCAAACCTTGTGGATGGAGCTAAGGTTTTGGAGGGAAATTAAAAAAATGGAAAATCAGAGTCCCCTTTCTTGATAACTATAATATACTTTGTATTTTATGTCCTGAGTGTTTATTCTCGGCCCTGACTGTCAGTAAGTGACACAATTTATGGCTTCTTTCTTTTAGGGAATGTGAATGCTTAGAGAATTCATTGTATTTATTTAGTGTTAGCCTAAGCAAATACAAAAAGAAGATCCATGAAAGGAAATAAAATATTATATTCCAAAGGCATGTCAGTTGCTATTACTTGTCTCTTTTAGTGGTAAAGCTGAGAATTGATAGAATATTTTAAATGATAGAATTTTAGATCTTTTACTAATTATTTTGAAGTCAGTTTTTCCCTCTAAGCTTTTTGGATATCATAAGGTAGGCTTGGCTAACATGATGATCAGTAGGTTAGGTGTATTAAATGCATTTCCGACTTACAGAATTTTCAACTTATAATGAATGAGTTTATCTAAATAATTCCATCATAAGTCAAGGAATATCTGTATATGGATAGTGTCCCTGACCGACTTGTCACTGAAGAAGAATTTAGAAGAGGCGAACTCTTCGTGAGGCCTTTGGGATACTCAAAGAACCAATGTTTCAATGTTTTCAGTTCTCTTGAAGAGTTTAGAGGAAAATAAAATGCTATAAATCAATATTCGTGAAGACATTTTGCCCCAGAGTCTACCTGTTTGTATAATTGGAGGTTTTGCCTTAAAATATTTCTTATTTACTGCTGCTGTTGTCATTTATATGTGGAAGCTTTGAAAAATTTACCCTTTGCATTGTTTTATTTATTTTTTACACTTAAATTCTTTATCCATATGGAATTTATCTGTTAGAGTGTGAGGAATAGATATAGTTTAAACTTTTTTCATATGACTATCTAGTTACATCAATGCTTTAAAAATCCATCTTTTAGCTCACAGATTTGGGTTGCTGCTCCTGTTATATACTAAATGTCTGTTTTCTATTGTGTTGCATTGATCTTTTGTCTGTTTATGTGCCAATAACAAATTAATGCCTTTTTGAGAGGCTTTAATGTCTGGTGGGTTTATCTCTAGCTCTTCAACCACTACTCTTTCCGAGTTTTCCTGAACATTCTTGATTATTCTCCCAAAGATTTTTGATTCAGTCCAATGACTTTTTAAATCAACCTTCCCAGTTTCAGGGAAAAAGAAACATGATGTATTTTTATTATGTTTACATTAAATTTATTAATTAATTCAGATGTAGCTGAAATCTTTATAATGCTGATTTTTCTGCTCCAAGAATATTGTACAACTTTCTACTTGCTTCAGTCTACTTTTTTATCTTTTTGAAGTATTAGTTGTTTTCCTCTAGATTTTGTACATTTTAGCTTATGTTTATACCTAAGAATTGTATTATTAGTTTTTGGCAATTGTCATGGGGTTTTCTCTCACATTATAACTTCTAAATGATGTTTTCTTATATATGAAGACTGGTGATTATTGGATATTAAGTTTAAAAATAATTTCTTTAGTTAATTCTGTTGTTTTTAATTTCCATATGTATACTTATATTATCTGCAAATAGAAATAGTTTACTTTAATCTTTCTAATTCTTATGGCTATGATTGATTTCTGTTCTTAATTGAATGACTGATACCAATAACACAATGCTCAACAGTTGTGGAGATTGTGGTCATCTTCATCTTGTTTCTGACTTTCTCATTTAAGCATCAAGTAATTCTCTATTAAGATGCTAACTTTTGTGATGAGCTATATATATATATGTTCATAATTTTTCATTCTATTGGTTAATTTTTAACATAAATGGTGTAGGTTGAGCATCACCAAATGTTTTCTCTACATCTATGGAGATGATCATATTATTCTTCTCCTTGGCTGTAGTATACCGAGGGAGTATATTAATGGATTTCCTAAACTTACATTTCTGATAAATTCCATTTAGTCGTGGTGTGTCCTTTAAAAGAACTACTACTATATTTAAGATTTCTTTACGTCAATATTCACAAAGAGATTTGATTGCTGTTGTGTACTCTCTCTCTCTCTCTCAGCTTGTTACTGCATGTAGCCATTATATAACACTTTCCCCCTGCCCATCTCTCTCTCTGAAGACCATCATGTAGTCCTAGTTCTACAGGTAATTGCATATTTAGCACCAGTCCTTACGTCAATGTCTCCCCAGTCATTGTGGTCTTTTAAATCTTATTTTCTGGTAACTTTCTAAGGAAGGGCTTATGTAAATAATGTTCTCTGATTTCTTGGATCACAAACTATTTTATCTGGAACCTTTGTACATGAAGGTCAGTTGTACATAGCTGTATTTAGATCCCTTGCTTCACTTTTTTTTTTTCCTTTGTGCATCTTAGATTATGTTACTTAATTGTCTCCTGGAATAAAACATGATTGTTGAAAGTGACACGAGCTTTTTGACTACTGGCTAAAGCATATTTTTTTCAAGTTTAGTAGTTAAACTAGAATACGTTATGGTGTTGTCCATTCTGGATTGACATCCCCTTGTGTAAATTTATGACATGTAAAGTTTTTTTGTTCAAGTTATTTTAGAACATTTGAAAAAAATATTTTATTTCGTGTGTTTTGTTCCATTGTGTTTCTTATTTGGGGAAAACTATTATAAGTATGTTGGATATTCTTTTCCTGTATTCTACATTTGTCATTTGTTTGAACTCTTTTTAATCTTCCTTTTTCTTTTTGACGTATCTAATGTCTCTCCTTTTTATCTAATATTTCTCCTAAAGCATTACATTTTCTCTTTTGTTCTTTCCAGTTCAATCTTCATTTCTGAAATTATTTTTCTTATTATATTTCTTTTCAAATTTTTTCTTTCTTGAAACATATTATTAGAGTTTTTCTAATTCCAATTTATGATGTTCATTCACAGTTTCATTTTTTTTCTTAATTTCCTTTAGTGTTTTATTATTATATAAAGTTATTGTTTTTATGTGTTTACTGGGCATTATTTTTTGGCTTGCTTGTAGTGATGCTGCTATTCTAGTCTTTATTCTCTGTTGTTCATATATTAAATTTATACAGGATTGGGTGACAATCTTTTTTGTTGCCCAGTTCTAAGTCAAAATTATTATTTTTTTGCTATTAGAGAGGTTTGGGACAGAGTAACTTTCCTATTTTCATTGCTCTTCTATTGTTCTTCTATATTACTCCCTCTTCTACTGTGTTTACAAAGTGATTTTTTAAATGGCCTCATATTTTCGAGATCTACTTCCTCCCTTTGCTAATTTTTATCTAGACTTTCATTTTGTCTTGCTTGTTCCTGGCCTATTTAATTTGGATTCTATTTCATGAGTTTGTTCTCATTGAGGGCTTTGTTCCTTGATTTAGAGCCCACAGAACCCATTTCCTCCTGGTTTTGTTCCCAGATTGTCTGTGTTCCTTCCAATCAGGACCTGTTGTGATTAGAGGGTTCTGTTATTGTCAGAGCCCCATTGCTTTCTCTCAATATTCTTTTTCATAGAAATTGATATTATGTAGGCCTTATAACTGCTGGTGATTTTGTTCACTTAGCTTGTTGCCTAATTTTAGTGTAGATGTTTTGCTTTTTGGTATGTTTGGGGGGCGAGGGGCAGTTTGTTATCCTAGTATCTTTTTCTGGTTTTGTATAGCAGAAGTTTAAAAACTATGCCATCATACATTCCTAGACTCTACCTTCAAATTTTTGTCTATAAGTTTTTTGAATAACACCAACCCTTTTATTGGGGCTGCTTTGTTTGATGGTTATTGTAAGTAGTAGAACAAGGGTAGAGCTCAGATAGCGTGAGCGAAGTGGGAAGCAGCTTGTTGAAGCAGTTTTTTTAAAGACCCGGGACAAAAAGATTCAAACATTGTTACTTTGATGGGTAGTCACAGGAACTAAAGGAGGGATAAATACTGAGGTTCTTAGATTTCACTGCAGTTTTTTCAAGTAACCAGAGAGAGTTTGAGAATGAAGTGGTAGTAAGATTAAGTAGGTGTTAATTTCCAATGCATTCTGTATGTTCACTGGATCATTTGCAACATCAGTTATTTGCCTTTGTTTCTGAGTAGCTTTGAAGAGTTTTTGCCATAGATTTCAATGCTTTATAGACAATCACTGCATAGGCCTTGACAAAAGAAGGCTCTTTGTTTGTAGTTGGATAAGAAAAACCTTTCTGTTTTTGTTTATTTGTTTTA
Organism: Pteropus medius; assembly: GCF_902729225.1. Classification (NCBI taxonomy): domain Eukaryota; kingdom Metazoa; phylum Chordata; class Mammalia; order Chiroptera; family Pteropodidae; genus Pteropus; species Pteropus medius. The sequence continues at coordinate 5,304,827 of NW_024352786.1, read as the reverse complement.
AATCTTGACAATCTAAAATTTGAGAAATATTCCAACCTCTTCATGGGAAAGATAGACAAATTCTTTTTTTGGATGTCTTTCATCCACTAACACTGGTATAGAAAAGTCCTTAAAACACTTTTCTCCAGAAAGGTTACTTTATAATAATCTCTAGCTCTTCATATCTCTTACCATCGATAAATGTGCATTACTGCCCTCTGCTGTGTAAACTTGGACATCTCCTAGTCTTGCAAACTAATAATAACTGTAAGATTATTATCCTTTTTAAAGCACATTTCTAACAGTTAACTGGAACTCTTCTCTTGTCAAACGATAATATCATGATGGGTTGCAATTTCCATCCCACATATATATGGATTTACTTAGAGACATTACTTAGAGTGGTCTCAGAGGCATTTTAATATTCAATGGCCACTGAAAATGAAAATCAGATGATCGTGTCTGCTATACTCAGAAAGTGCTTTACAAATGAGCGACAGTGTACAAATTGACTTACAGATAATAGTTTTAGGCTGTATCTACACTTGGCTAAAGAGAATAAATGGTGTTGTAATAAACACAACTTTTGATCAGAAATTGCAACAGTTAGCTTTCTAATGGATGACCTACTAGAATTATGAAAACATATGAGGAAGATCAGGTAATCCATGAATTTAAAAGTAGTGCTTAGAAGGTTATAAATGGATTTTGCCTTGTCATGTTAGAAGGAGTCCCAGTTTGCATGATCCCTGGCCCCAATGCCATCCAGTGTTCAATAGAACAAAAGGATAGTTTTCTAAATTTGAATTCTATTACATGTTAAGCTATATTTATACAATACAATGTGATACCTAAAAGGCAAATATATCAAAGATTTAAGAATTTCATTTTCTTGTTAATTAAAACACACAACATCGGTATTGGAGAATAAGGTTAACTCAATTTTAGAACATGTAAACAGTGGTTGTGTTCTAGAAGATATTATTTAATCTTAGGTATATACAAATCTGCACATATATCCTTGAGACTAACAATCAAAATAGCGTTTAGTGGATTTCAGAAAGAATAAAAACAACAACAATAAAAATTAAACTAAATTTAAGCTTATTCTAACTCAGAGTTCTTGATGATTTGAAAACTTAGTGGTCAAAGTGCGCATACATTAAAAAATGATTTCATGAACAGTTTTAATGAAATTAGATATTCCCTTTGCTTCCACATACTTAGCACTGCCTTGAATTAATTAAAGGTACTGTAATTCCAAGTGACTATTAATTTACTGACTAAATTGAACAAATCAAAATAAACGAGTGGACAAATTAAGTTAGTAACAGAACAACTTGCTGATTGCTAGATCATTCTATTTTTGATTGCCACTTCCTTTTTCTTTGATCTACCATGATTTCATTTTTGTACCATCTACTCCAGTATTTTATTGTTTCCATCTTTCATTAGCAAAGTACTGTTTTTAAATGTAGAAATGACTTATCTTCTTGGCGAATAGCTTGTATTCCTTGTTTTCTTTTTCAGGGCCCCAGTGGAATCTTGACAATCACATTCAGATTCAGTCAACTGGGTTCGCATTGAGCCATAATTCACACGCACACAGAGAAAGATGAGGAAGTTACTATTAGCACAGGCCAGAAATAAAATGGTAATAGAAAAAAAATTTTAAATGTTTTTAAGTGTATGTCACATCTCCCATGACCATGTCACAGTGAGAAGGGGGCCATCTGCAAGACTTAGGAGAGAGGGATTAGGAGAAACCAAACTTGCTAACACCTTGATCTTGGACTTCACACCCTTAGAGCGGAGAGAAAATAAATTTCTGTTGTTTAAGCCACCCAGTCTGTGATATTTTGTTATAGCAGTCCAAGTGGACTAAGACAACAACTTTCTTGTAAAGAGCTTTTTTTGGCTTTCTGCTAAATAATCATTTAGTTTCCAAGAGGCTTTATTATATTGCACAAAGCTGCAGTATATGTACTCACCCATTTATGTTCTTGGTATTATTTGTAGCTTTTCACTAAGTGATTTATCCTGAGTCCTGCAAAGGAATGAGTGTTAAGCCCTACTGCAGTACTGCAAAGACACCTTTATTTTCTTCTGGTGGATACTCCTTTTCTTAGATGAACTTCACATTTTTGCCATGACTGGGCATCTATGATATAAAGGAGGGCCTGCTGTGGCGCAAGCCAGTCTTTGCTCAGTATTATTTTAATGTTGAACATTGTTTTGAAGGCATAAACTATGGAATACAAATAAGAGATAATATATGCAATATGCATAAAGTACTTAACAAACCTAGCATAGTAAGCATTCGATATATTTTGCTTATTATTATGTTTTATTATTGCTATGTATGCTAAGCCAGTTACCTATAAAATTCCTTAAGTTGATTTATATTTAATATCTTGATTTTTTATATCTAAAACTGTTCTTGAGAATTGTAGCCTATTTCTAGAGTATCAAAAGATAGGCTCTATTACAGAACGATGATTCAAAGATAAACTAAACGCATTTACATTCTTTGTTACCAAGCCCAGTGATGCTTCAAAGACAGATTTTAAATTGTCATGTGGGAACATATTTACTTATTTTTTGCAAATAGTTTTTCCATTATTTTTAATCTGTGCCATAATTTATTTTATAGTGAAAGTTTTTTTTTCATGTTCATTAGTCATAAATTCAGTTAACGGACCAGGAACAAACACATTGTACCATGACTAGATTAACTACACTGCCCTTCAATTTTTTAATATTCCCTACTTCCAACAACCAAATCATTTCTGACTGAATAAATTGTCAAATTTTTCAATACTTTTCCTATTTGGTAATGGTTGTAGAAATAATCTGTAATAATAACAGTGTAGACACATTCTATCTCGCTGATTAGCAGGTTGAAGGTCATAGTATATTTTGCCCAACTCACCGTGGCTTTTAAATCTGAACAGTTAAGAGATGATTAAAACCAACCAATCAATACTACCCTCCCCTAAAGAAGGAAAATAACAAAAACAGGCCTTTAAAAATCCACGTTGCTGGAGCCCTATCTCATGAGGGTCTATCAAAAACACAGCAGCACTTACTTCCTTGTGAGACTTCTGTAGAACCCTAGAGATCTAAGGAACAGAATTTGGAAGCTACTGGTTCATGTTATCTAAACGTTGTTTTGTTGCTCATCAAGATGAGATTTCTTGCAATGAACCTTTCTCGAGAATTAAACATGTTTCTCTTTCACCGCCAAGTATAGTACTGTTTCCAAAGATGCATCTTCAAAGAGCCTACCGGGGCTCAGCCTACTGGGAGTAAGTGGGCCACCAGAAGGAATATGCAGCAGATAGAACAAGAGGAATCGTATATCATAAAAGGTAAGATTTGGTGTTAAATATTTGGAAGTTCCTTGTAATTTCAGTTCCACCCAAGGTCGCTCACCTGTCAGTGGAAGTTTTTCTACCTGAGTTTCTAACTGTATTATTTGCACACTTGCTATTAATTAGGTTCAGGCTCTAGGGGAGGGACCTGTTCAGTAATTCTTTTCATTTGGGTGGCAAATTAAGTATTGAAGAAATGATCTATATGTCAAGGATCAAAAAACAAGCCATTGGTTAAGCAATTATGTCTCAAATTTACTATGAAATCCCTTGAACCATTTCACTTGTGCATGTTTATGTCAAACATAGCTTCAAATGTGAGTGATGAGTCTCTCTCTCATTAGCTGGTCCTGTTGTCCATGAGATCAAGGCAGAAGAGAGTTAACAGCTGAAACTAAGGCAGGGACCAAATAGGGGATGCAATTTTTCATATCTGGGCTAGAAATTAGTCCTATCAAGAAACACAAAAAAACGTTCAGAATACTGGTGCTCACATTTGTTACAAATTATTTAAAATGTAATCAACTGCAACTCATGGTACTATTGTTCTTCAGAGTGAGAAACATAAAATTCTCATGTGATAAAATCCAAAGTGTGAGTACTGCTAGAATAGAGAACCAGGTAGCCTGGTTTACTATGAAGCAAGGAAAGCTATATAACCATATTTTCCAAATCCTTGAACATCCAATAAGAAGGTCTTTCATATTCATGCTATGTGGACAAGATGATTTGGGGTCCTGTAGGAACTACTAAAAAGTAATTTCCCTTCACAGGTTTGCCAGGGTACCATACTTTTGTTCTTCCTAACCTAAAATGACCATGACTAGTATCATTTCTCCAGGTTCAACCACAAAAGTAGAAGTGTTGTCTCTCTGTACACTATTAAAATGTTCATGTAACTTATGAGGAAAGGAAAGATTCTGTGAGGGGGGGATGTCATCTCTAATTTTTTTATTCCCAAAGTTACACGAATGTAATCCAGCTTAGAAGTTCCAGCTACCCTGTGAGAGACTGAGATTAGCAGAATTCAGCAGTGGATGAAACTAGAGGAAGGCTCATAGTAGCAGCTCCTGAGTGGGACTGACAGCAGATCTCAGCGAGGCATGGCCTTGACAGTGGACTGCAAGCCTCTCTATGACTAAGGCCCTGACTTATTCATTTTGTATCCTCAAGGCCGTAAACTTAATAAATATGTAGTAAATGCATCAACTGCTAAAGAGACTTGTAAGAAAAGGTTGCTAATACAGGGAGAGAGTCAGAGATGGAAAACAAGAATATGGATATGAGATGTAGTGTATATTTAGTTCACCTTGGGGCTAAGTATTCAGAAGGCAACTAGGATCCATAAACAACTGCTGAGACAGTTGTGGTTTTTCTAGGAACCAAAATGACCCCACAACTGGAGGAGCAGAGTAGGAGGAAAGGATGGCCAAAGAAAAAAACTGTCCACAGAGGTATTTCTTCCAGACAAGGGTCACTATCTTTACTGCTGTACAGTGTTATATATATATATACACTTCTGTACAGTGTTACATATATATGTATACACACACACATACACATATATATATATATACATATATGTACATATATACCCTCTCTAATAATGTTATTTCAAGAAGCATTAAAAAAAACTATTTTTCCAATTAAATATGAAGCTTGTTATCTTCATATTTATGAAATGCACACGAGAAAACACATGTGGGGTTATGACAGTAATCCAAAGATTATGTTTATGTGCAGTTAGTTGATTTTGTGTATGTATGTACGTCTACATTTGGGTTATGGATTTCTGTTTTGGTCTGTTACACAATTTTACAGAGAGCATTTGGATCATGAATAAAATTAATTTGTACCTCTTTTTCAGACTAAGGCGTAGTTGTGTATGTTTTAGCATTTGATTCCATAGTGTGATTTTGTTTTATATAGAGAGGAGACTATTTGCAAAGTTCATGTAAATTTGGATTTTTAAGTGTATTTGTAAAAGCTTTTGGAGTTTGTAAGGTGTTGTGTAAGCCTCTGAGATAATGTCTTTATCATGATACCCTAAGTTAAGGGGTTTCTTGAGAGTCAATACGCTGAGCTTTATATCACCTTCCTTTTTAGCAGTACATATCAGAGTTAGAAGGGATCCTATTCTGAGTGGAAGTAAAGTGAAAGGGAACTGACAAAAATAGACAAAATATTTTCGAATTTTCTCTTGGTTCATCTGAGTTTGTTCTTCAGCAGATGATGGATATTCGCACCTTTCAAATGGATGCAGAGTGATTTCTTGCTACATAGTTAGCTTTCTTTTGTTTTTTTTTTCTTTTTCCTTTTGCTCTAAAATGCTCTTGAAAGAATATCGAACCTGTAGACTCCTAACTCAATTTTCTCCATTTCTCTAATGTTTTTTGTTTGTTTGTTTGTTTGTTTTTGATGAGAAAATCTTCTGCAAAGTCTAAGCTCTGAATCCCAATTTCTTACTTACATAGTAGGGGTCAGTTTCCTTGCCCTCCACTAGTGCCTGGAATGCTCTGCTTGTTCTTACAAATCCATTCCTGAGTGTATTTTTTAATAGTGAAAAAATTTTTTTAATGTGAACATTTCTATCCTAAGGAAGCACGAGGCAATCCAAGATAAGAAACCATGCCAGAGGGTTTCTCAAGTTTTAATCTCCCTTTGCTGTGTATTTTATTTTATTTTTTTTTTAAACAATCTTTCTGAAAATGGAGAATTCAACGTCAAACAGACTCACAGATTAGGGCAGAGGCTGGTGCTGTCTTCAAGAACTCAGTTATAAATCACACTTTAAAACTCGGCCTTTTTGAGGGAAAAGAAAGGAGTCACTAATATTCTCAATCAGCGACATGTTGAATGCATACTCCTGTACATGCTGTGCTGGTATGTGCCAGGATGGGGTGTGAAAGCTCAGGAACCCAAGTACTGAAATTCTAGCATACAACTAACTGGAGCGAGCAGCTTCCTCCCCTACCAGTTAGTCTCCCAAGTTGCGCTGCACTGCCTCGATTTCTCGGCACGCAGGCGTTAAAGGCTTAGAAAGAGAAATTCCAAAACTTCTCAACCCCTTGCATTGCCTTGGAAGCCTTGGCGCCTGGTGGACAAACCTCTCCAAGCCCGGAGCTTGCCTGGGACAATTTGTCTCTTGCAGTATTCCAGCACCTCGCCAGGCCGCTGCCCCTGGCCCCCCCAAGCGCCGCGCGCCCGCGCGCCCCAGCCTCTTTTGGAGCCTCCTAGGACTTTCGCAGAAGCGAACGGGACTTGAGGAGACTGAGGGTCTGGCAGGAAAGGCTTTCCATGGAATTCCCAGGGGCTAGGAGCAGGAAGCCGAGGAAGGCAGGACTCAACTGCTCCCCTGCCCCCGTTCATTCCTGTCTGGGATTTCCTCTTTTCAAAGGGGCAGTTGCCTGGCATGCTAAAGATGTCCGGTGGAACTGTGAGGTTCAAACGTTCCGAGTATACTCAGGGATACCCCATTCCTCCCAGACCCTCTAAGACGTGGACATAGGCTGCGTGTGTAGTGGCGTAGGAGGCTACAGGGCAGAGAATATCAAGACTAGAAAGTCCTGAACGCCTCCCAGGAGGGAAACGAGGAGCATCTTTCCAGCCCTTCTCTAGTTCTCTTCTCTCCGGTTCCAAAGCCCCCAACCGGATCGGTCCGGCACCCCAGGCGCACGAACATAGCGCCAGTCACACATCCACTAGGAAACACAGGCTAAAACCCAACTTGAGAAAACACAGACCACAGTATTAACGCCCAGATGCTCTCTTTCTTCAGTCTTCTGCAGAGGTTTTCCTGTGTTCCTGTCCGAGTCAGGGGCTGGGGAGGGGCTGGGAACCTAAGGAAGAGCGCTGGCGGTCCCCAACCGCGGTGGCGGCGCGCTCCTCTCCACTTCCACATTTGCGCTCCGTCTGTTTCTACAGGTCCTTCCACTCTCTGGTGCTGTGAGAATTAGAAGCCCTCTAGTTCCCCTGGGAGTGAATCCCATTTTCTCAGTTGTTGTGGGGTGGAGGAAGATGGGAGGGGGAAAGGAGGAGGAAGGAGGGGAAGCGGCAGGGGAAATGGGGAGCAGGAACATGGGGGTGAAATGTTTCACTCTTTGTCACTTTGAATTGGGGCGGAGAAAAAAAGCAGTATGGGAAGCTATAAAAGCACAGGGGGCGGCGGCGAGAGCAGACGCCTGCAGAGAGGGAGACAGCACTTGGACAGGGACCTGTGCGTGCGCGCGTGGGGGCTAACCTCGAACCTGGAGAGTCCAGTCTGGGGGCGGTTCCTGATCTCTCATTCTAGCGCCCGCTGTCATTGAAAAGAAAGACTTGAGTCCTGCAAAGGTTGAATCCTGCAAAGTCCATAAAGGGTAGGCAGGCAAAGAGGAGAGAAAAGCAACTGAGGCGGAAGAAGGAACTAGTGCGAATCTCCTGAGCAATTAAGAGGAGGATTGGACCGCGGAGATCCGGGCGGGACCACGGAGGTGCGGGGCAAAGAGCAGCGGAAGCGGTGCGGTCGGTGAGGCTGGGTCTTCTAGTACCTCGAGTCACGCCTCCTTGGCAAGAAGGCGCCTCGCCTTTGATTGCTTCCAGTTACTACAGAACTTCCTGCCCTGGTGGAGAAGTGGTCTTTCTTGGGTCGTAGTCGCTCCTGGTTTGAGTCGTGAGACTGAGTTCACACGGTGCTGGTTCCCCGAAGACAAGTGGGGTTGGGGGAACACAGTCTGCGAGCCTCCGCGCCTCGAGTGAGGGGCCCAGTGTTGGGGTCTTCCCTCCCCTTGCGCCAGTATCCCTCCGGTTTTTGCGCCTCCCCGGGTACCCCTCGCCGGGAGATGGCTGCGTTGATGCGGGGCAAGGACTCGTCCCGCTGCCTGCTACTACTGGCCGCGGTGCTGATGGTGGAGAGCTCACAGCTCGGCAGCTCACGGGCCAAACTCAACTCCATCAAATCCTCTCTGGGCGGGGAGACGCCTGCACAGGCCGCCAATCGATCTGCGGGCACATACCAAGGACTGGCTTTCGGCGGCAGTAAGAAGGGCAAAAACCTGGGGCAGGTAGGAAAACACCCCAAATACTCTCTTCAGAAGAGGGAAGGACCAGCGCTCTCGAGCGCATCGTTTGGCTTTGCTCCCTTAACCTTCAGAGTGCGCCCCCAGGTGTGGCTCGCACGACAGCTGGGGAGGGGGTCCCAGAGCAGGTCTTCGAGGGCAAAGGTGGCTGGGTGGTTGCTGGTCCCGGAGGGCATGGAGCGGGCGGGTTAAGGTTCTGTGCCGAAACCTAGGGCGTACCGGTGGGGAACTGACCAGAATGGTCCTTCTCTAAATTTAACACGGAGAAGCCAAGGACGATGTTAATAGCTAACACACAGCAACTGGCACTGTTCTAAGAGTTTTACGTATATTTAATCTTCACAGTCCTATGAGCTAGGCGCTGTTACCGTCCCATTCTGCAAATGAAGAAATTGAGGCACAGAGTAGAAACAATTTGCCCAAGGTACACAGCTAGTTTGAGGGGCAGAGAGAGATTCCAATCCCAACAGTCCGAGCCGGGGTCCTGGGCTCTTAACCATTACATTTTACAATCTGAAGGATGGGTTATCCCTTTCAGGTTCTCCTTTCCTCCCACTAACTTTCTCCTTCCAAAGAAGTAAGATCACAGACAGAAAGCTTCAATAGGCGCGCATTTCTCACTCCTGTAGAATTGTAAATAAATCATCCAGGAGAAAGCATAGTAATGAAGTGGCAATGACAGCATTAAAGATGCGGTCGACCGGCATGCGGGCGACAACAGCAAGAAAGACGCCGGAGGCATTTTTGCGAGAGGGAACTATTTCTCTGTCTCACAGATAGATTGACAGATAGATAACATGCAAACAGTTACACAAACAGACACACACAGAGACAGGAGCGCGCCCACTGGGCACTAGCGGTGGCCGGCGCGCTGCGGCCAGGAGAGGGGGCCCTGTGGGCACTGGGAACCACGACAGCTCCCCCTTCCGCTCTTTTTGTAGCAAGCCAAACCGAAAGCCAGTTTGCCAAACAGCACACGCACTTCGCACAGCATAACTGTCAACCCTTGAAGGCAGTTCATTGTCCCACAGAACCCAGAATCCAAGTTTCCTTGTTTCATCAAAGTAGCCAACTGCAGCCGTTCTGTGCGCTCTCAGTGTCCTCCTCTGCCCCTGTCCCCAGGGCAAACCTCAGGGTGAAGATTGACAGTGAGGGCCAGTCCTGGATGGACAGCAAGAGAAGACTTGGCCCAACCTTGGCCCCCTTCTGCCCATTTATGGGACAGTTTTACAGGTTTCGCAGTTTCTGAATGCTTCCTGGGCTTTGAAATGTCAAACATTTCAGCTGTCTGCTCAAAAGAATACAATGTCTGCAAGCATAGAATTGTTTAAAGGATCTCAAGGGAAATAAAAAATATATATATGTACACACTACACGCATACATATCTTTTGCACATTTTCACACACATGTCATGTACTTCCATGCTTACTTGAGCACTATCATTTGTTTTTTTCTCTTTCCTCAAAGAGAAAAAGGGAATATTTTCAGTAGGGACAGACTTTTCAATGAGAACATCCTGACATTTTCAATAGGAATGGACTTCACATCCTTTTAGAATCATGAGATGGGCAAAGGTTGCAAAGAAAGGATTCTCGCAATCATATCGTCAGACATATCTCTAACGCTACTGACTTCAAATTCCACCATATCAGTTGTTAAAAGAGCTTAATATTTAGTCAGTCAAGGACACAGGGATGGACACAAAGACCTTTTGAGGCTCCTTTCGATTCTAATCCATGTACATTCTGTGAATTTCTGTAAAGGACCTTCTGTTCCCTTCACAGTTGAGCATCAACACCTGATGTTCCTCAGTCAAATTATCAGTATGTCAGCGCTATCAATAGCTGTGGGGTTACATGGACAAGACTGAGGGATGCACCCCAGAATCCAGCTTATTCTTTATGTTTTGATAGTATATATGTATAAAAATGTGTATAAACTATTTATTTTGCTCTCTCCAAATATCTCCTTAAACAGGTTGTAATTCTATTTGCATGTCTTTACATCGAAGATTTATTTATTTTACAAGTGAGTTGAACTTTTTTTTAGTTGAACGTCTCATATGCTCTCCATTATTTAGAATTATATTCTATAGAATATAATTTATTTAACCGTAAGATCAGACACTTAAAATTTGACCTTGGGTCTATGAGAAAATTGTAACATATCAGAGATAATCGTAACATAAAATAAAACATTGAGTTGAATTGTAGGAAGATAGCTGGAAAATGAGAAGTTTATCTTTTGTATATTCTGGCTTCTCGCTTGTTTAGTGTGTAATCTCAAATGTGTATTGCTATGAAGAAACAGAAAAAAATGTCTCTCTGAAGTAGGAAGAGGATTATTTGAATATTTAAGGGTCTCTTTATCTTCTCTGTGTCACTAGTTACATGGTTACCAAAATTCTCAGTACTTTTGTTTTTAATAATGGAATGAAGGTTAGAAAAACAATTCAAAAGGGAAGATGTCACTTCCTTTTATGAAGAAAAACTCTAGAATTGAAATGTAGCTAAGCTGAATTTTTATCTGTCATAATAGAAAAATATGATCGATTGAGAAAATTGGCAGTAAAGTGCCAACTGATCAAACTAGCTAATTATGTAGTTTCATCCTGAGGCCTAATAAGCTTAATTCTCACCCTTTTCCCTATCCTTGACTAATGATGCTGAAATATATGCATCTCAGAAATACAGAAACAAGGAACTATAGGATGCAATTTCAAATAGGCATATTAGAAATTTGTTTTTTGATCTTTTTTGTAGTGAAAATTGGCTATTTTTTCTGATTTACTTTCGAGATATAGAATTCAAATTAAAATTTATTGCCATTGTAGAAGAAATTATTGAAGAAATTTAGCAATTCATTAATCTACAAAAGTGAAAATGAGACTAAACTTGCCCCAAGATTTTCTTGATTCACTATAGCCTGATTTCATATGAAGAAAACATTCTTATTTATAGGAATTCTACTTATTTTAGCATTTTCTAGAAGTGATTTGCAAATAATACGGATTATTTGCAAATCACTTCTAGAAAATGTACCTTTGAATTTTGGGAACAATTTATAGGGCTTTCAGAAAAAACACACTGTTTTCTAAAGGTGATACAATTCTCGTTCTTAGGTTTTCTTTCAAAGACACAGCTGTGAGTTATGACTGAAACTAACATAGATAGTTGAATGTGGTAGTATCCAGGGAGTTGGTTCAGAAGTAGCAAAAATAATTTTGCTGAATTATTCACATTAATGTTTCAATTTGACTTTCTGTTTGCATCTGTTGCTAATGGGTTTGAAGAAGCAGTGTATGTAGATATATGGATATGGGATAAATTAGGCTGTAGGACTGTTACTAACCTATATATGTGTCAATATTTATATATTTCAATTTCTAAAGGGACTACTTCAAATTTTTTAAATCAAAGTTAATTTTAAACAAAATCTTCAATATCATATGGATAAATATATTCTAGTTAAGCACACTTTTGCTTGACATCACCTCTGGAATTCGAAGTATCAACTTTTACTGGCTATCTTAAAAACAAATTTTAAAAAAAGTAATTTATAAAACCAATTTACCTTTGCGATTCACAATGATTTTTTTTTTTTTTTCCGTGTAGGAATGAAAACCCTTTTGAAATTGTGTCTGTAATTGCTTCTTTTAGTCTTTACTTCTTGCTTTACCTTTTTGAGATAAGCATATTAATTTGAACTCAATGTTTAGGATTTTGAAATATTTTTGAATGTTATGAGTAGAACTGTGGAAAATAATTCTATTTTAAAAGATAAGCTTCCTGACATGAGCCTCTAAAATGAAGCTGAAACTGGTTTAACGTAAATTGAGATTCTATGATTTTCTAATATAACTTAGACTTTGAAGGACAGTGGTTTGGATGAAGCTATGTGGTGAAAAAAGAATGCTTAAAATACATTGAAACAGAAGCTTAAGGGAGTTGGTTAGAGAGCACCAATACTTGTATTTTCTTTAATAAAAATGCTATATCTATTTGCACACACAAACATGCATGGAATCGCTCATTGAAATAAACTATACACCTTATTTTCTGTAGGTGAGCTCCTCACATTCTGAAATTATACAATTTTTTTTTTTTTTTAATTAACCCCAGCCCAACTTTTGCCTACAGGAGTGTAAATATCTGCTACCTCCTCTGGATGTCAACTGACACTAAATGTAATCAAGAAAGCAGGTCATTTTTAAAATTAAATTTTCCAAAATAAAAAGATTTTGAAACGATCTACACTAAGGTTCCTTTCCTTTCACTGTGAATAATAGAGAATTGATGATCGTTGATACAAGTGGAAGGTTACCTCGTGAATAGCAAAAAAAGTATTTTAATGATAACCTAAATATGACCATCCATCATTTTATTTTTGTGCGAGAGTAGACAGAGCAAGGGACAAGGTTACTTAAACTCACTCCAGCTGTGACTTTGACCCTACCATAGTCTTCGTTAGTACTCTCCTCCGATATAAACTCCTTTCCAGGATATTTCAAGTCTTACAGTTTTTAAAATAGAGAAAACAATGTAATAGAAGGATAACTGGTATGTTTTTTTCTAGGAAAATACTGCCACTTCCTCTTCTTTTCCCTGCACAATCATTTTAATTGAACATTAAAATAATCTGTTAAAATTATAGAGGCCTTTTATAATACTCAATGTATTTAATATTTTAGACTCAATCTCTTCTGGTGGTTCATTCTTTGGTATTGACGTAACATCAAAATGAATTACAATCTTATTTCTGTCCGTGACTCCCTGATGGCCTTTTAAAGTCATTTTACTTCATTATATCTCTAGTCATTTATACTCATCTATAAAAAGGAGATAAAGCTGCTCCTAGTTATTTATCTGATCATTGAAAAGATTTAGATGATTGTATGTCTGCCTGTGCCTTTTACTGAGTCGTTTGAAAAAAAATCCAAAGCAAAACCTAATATAAAACAAAATTGTTAGTAATTAATAGATAAGCATTTGCATCGTGCAAGATTGCTTTAAGGCTATGTAGAACGATTAAATATGGAACGCAAAACAAAAATTTAGTATTATTTTTTAAGGTAAGCAAAAGTTAATTTTCTCTTCCACCTCTGTCCGCTCTTGCCAGGAACTAGTGAAGAACAACATATTTTTTTCTTACTGTTGGATTTTTTAGGACAAGTATAAACCAGTCTCCCAAACAAAGAAGTCAACTGATATAAAATATGAGAGATTTTTGATAAGAGCATCTGTCCACAGGAAGAAAAGTCACCACCGAAATATATTAAATAGTGGCTTCCCAATGGGTCATCATGCTAACAACTTTCAGCCACTGCCCACTTCTACTTCCTCCGGTTCAAACCGAAGAAGGAAGGCCACGAATAACACCAACATCTAATCAGAAGTTCTTAAGGAGAGCTTGTCCTATCAATCCTGGATTTTGTAAGGGTAAACTAAATCAGAGAAACCTTTAAGGCAGAGGGATTTGAATCGTTGTATTTTAACTCAAGCAATTTGTTTATGTAACACTAAAAACAGAATTATTATGCTAACACTTATTCCACAAATGCTGAACCTATATAACATTATATTTTTGTGATCTTAAGACTAGTTTATAGTCTAGATTTATCCATGTACTCCAGATACTAAATATAGAAATAAAATCAGCAAAACACAAAAGTAATAAAGTTTTAAAAAGTTACTTACCTCTCTTCCGTAGTCAAGTAAAAGGGATGAATGTGCATCAGAAATCCTTTTAAATATATTACAGTGTCTAATTTAATGAATTGATTCTATTTATGTATTATAATTTGGTACATAGCTTAAATTTAAATATTTTATAATTATATGACATTTTAATTGTCCCACCCTGTCTAAAGCAAACAAATAAATAAAATGAATGAATAAGTACATTAAACGGGAAAACAAATCAAAGCATCACAATTAGGGGGAGTGACTTCTTCAAGTGGTGGACCTAACTAAACATTTTCTAAAAGTTATTAGTTCTCCATATGAAGCTTTATCCTGTGGAATAAGAATGTTTTTTCTTCTGGGGACTGGAAGAAAAGAATGATCTTCAGACATATTATTTCCTTAAACTGGCTTGCAAGTAGTTATAGCACACATTACGTTTAGTAAGAGGTTCCATTTGTTATTTACTCTGTGCCAGGCACTGCTCTAAATGCTTCATTTGAATTAATTCTTTGAATTCTCTCAGAAGCCCTTTGAAGCAAGTCCTAGTATCATTCTTATTTTTATAAATAATGAACTATTTTATTAATGCTAAAAAAAAAAAATTCTTCTGAGACACAGAGAGGTTATGCAATTTGTGCAAGTCACACAGCAGGAAGTAAAGAAAGCCAAAATACTTCCTGCTATATAATGTTAGAGTCTGCATACTTAACTACCAAGGCTATGTTGCCACAATTTGCTAAGATTGTTCTGGACTTAAAAGGAATATGGACCTTTATTTTATTCTTCTATCTTATATTTTCTAATGATATGAGTATAACTCTAGGTTTATTGAAAACCACAGCAAAACCCAAGCCCTCTGTTGCTGCCAACTTCACTCTGAGCAGCCAAAGGATGGCAGTCCTTGGCAGGTACAGAAGCAGGCACCAGAGTACTACGTCGTTCTTATCTCTGCCCTTGCCTCACTGCCAAGAATTCTTCACTGTCATCAGGAAAATACATACACACACCTTTCTTTCTTCTACTTTTCCCAATATAGTGTTTCCCAAGTAGAAGGGGAAATTATTGGATAAAACCTATTTCTCTTCTTTTCTCATAGCAACCACCACACACTCCCTATACTCATCTCCCTGCATCTGAGTGCCACCGTGAGCCCACTGACAGCGGCAAGCTGGGGGCCTTCTCAAGGGTCTTCCTACAATGGCTTTATGTCTGTTCAGCTGGCAACCCTCACACTGTGATCAGACAGGGAAAGTTGTCTAGGTTTACAGCTTGCTATTGCTTTTGCTATTTCCTTACTTTTGACCCCTCCAAGCTGCTTTTTCATGCTGTAGCGCTACAGCACGGCAGTTTCCTGTGAACAGGCTCTACGTTCCGGCTTGCCGCTCACTATCTTAATGTTTTTGGAAAAGTGACAATTCTAGTTCTTTTTATTTTTAAATCGGTTAAATAGGTTAACAATAACAGTGGTCACCATAATAGTAATGATACTTATCTTACTGGCAAGTAGGGAGGAAGAGGAAAGTGCACGTAGTTATCATGCTGTCATCATTACTACTGTCATCCCAGAAATAAGCAAGGCCAAGTGCTTGGGCACCAAATAGAAAGTGGCTGCTTACTCTTCTCCAACAAGTTGGGCAGGGGTGACTAAATGAATGCATGTCGTGTACATGAAAGAAACAAAACAACTCAATTACACTAAGGCCAAGAATTGTAAAACAAAACAAAACAAGACAACACACACACACACATGCTATCATGTTTCTTATACTGAATGTTAGCACTTAGAGGGATGATAAGTCAGTGTTGTCTTATAAGAAGTAAGCAAAATAGTACATAGTTGTACTTGGTGTAATTGGTGAAATTACACAGAAGCACGGGAACAACAAGCATTAAAAATATAATCATAATAAATGGAGGTTCTAACAACCACTACGATATTAGTTTTTTTAAGCACAGGACCCAAAACAATGGAAGAACACGTTAGAATATGCTGCCAACAGTTCTAATTTGATATTCTCCAAAGTAAGATAGCCTCTGCAAAGACAAGCTTCTTGACACTTTCTGCATAGTGTCTGGGGTCCAGAGAGCTTGCTGAGAATTTCGAAGGTTTACTACTCTCTTTGAGTGTCAGCTATCCTGCTAGCAGGACTCAGCAATTCAGGGCTCACTATTCCCATTTCATTCTCTTCACTTTCTTCTTCTGTTTTGAGGTTTTTATTTTTATTTATTTATTTCTTTATGATTTAAGAAATTTGGAAATATTTCAACAGTGTTAAATTGAGAGTGAAAGCCATCTCATTGAAGTATGTGATAAATTTCTTTTAGCATGTTGGAAACAAGCTGTTTGCCATTTAGTGTTTCTATCTAATAATGAACTAAAAACTTCATCTGAATGTGAGGATGAGGGAGGATATTGTCATTTAAAACCAATTGAAATGACAGCTCACATTCAAATAATAATCTTTGCTCATTCTAGCTTCACTTCATCTTCACCCTTTGAAATTTGGCTCATTTCGCATATGCAGATACTCACCTTTAGCTCACCTTTAGCTCGATTAAATTTCTGAGCCCTTTTACATGCTCAACTGTTTTGAAAGTTATTCCAGAAACAAACAAAAGCTTTTCCATATCAGAAATGAAGGCTTTTATGTCTAAATTGTCAGGAGTCAGGCAACTAAGTCTTTAGTATTTCTCATAGCTATCAAAAAGCCTGGTAAAAAATGCCCTATGTTAGACTCATGCAGACCGCAAGAATCAAGTCTGATGGCCCCAAATCTTCTCATGTTCTGGTCTGCATCATCACTCAGTGGTGATGAAAGGAAGCTTTGCAGATGCCTATCGAGACAGGTGCTTTTGTTTCTTGATCTTTACCTGTTTGATGCTTGAGATTTAAATGGCCTCCAATTTTTTCTTTATGATAGAATTGTTAAAGCAACTATGACTGATTAGAATGTACAGTATCTATTATTTATGCTCATAAAGTGTTACAGATTATAAAATGTACATATATATTCTAAGTAATATATAATGTCTGTTTTTATAGCTTGGATTACATACTAAAGAATATTTATATTTTGCTGCTTTCTATTTTATAAATAACTATTTATTTTTAGTGTTAAAAACCTCTTTAACATTTACTTTCAACTTATCGGCTCTTAAAAGTGCTTGGATATTTAATTAATGAATAAGAAGATTCTTCAAGTGTGCTTACTCATTGTTTGTCAAGGTGAGAACTTTATAGAAAGAACCAATAGAACTGTTTATTATCTACAAATTTTAAGAACTTATATGACAGACTAAAGCGAGTATAGTCAGAGCTGGGAGATACTTTAGAAATCATCTATTTTGACTCACTCATTTTACATGTGAGGGAACCAAATTAGGAGATGTGCCATGATCTGCCCAATGTACTATGGCTAGTCAGTGGCTGTGACAAAGAAACTTCTGCTGGGACTTGGATTATCTGACTTTTAACAGAAGCCTTTCAAATAATCAAAAGCAGTGCTTCTGTTAAATCTGTAATAACAAAGTTATGTAGGAGAATGAAATTCAGTTGATTAAAAAGCTGTGGGGATATGAATTATACGTAGAACTCTTTTTCAGCTCTAAATTTGTGTCCGTCAATATGTATTATCAAAGAACTCAATGTCATGATGACAGCCATGTCAGATTTAAATGAAATTAATGAAAATAACTTTGACCATATTGTCTTTGTTCACTTTTTCAGTCACGATACTTTAATGACATGATTAGCAAGAAGGTTGGGTGTAGAGAGTCTGCACGGCAGGAACACATGAAAGAAGGGAAAGAAACGATGGTGGGCCGTGGGGACACAGATTGCTGACCCTTGTCCAAGCATCATCTAGGATACAGGCCAATGGCTTTAAAACTTTTCTGACAAAGATGCACAGAAAGGAATATATTTTACGTTGTGATCCAGTACATACACAACACTCCTGGGGGGAAAAAAAGGCTAAAAAAACTCTTAAAATAGGTAATGTACCGAGATGTGAGACATGTTTTAAAAAAAATTAGTTCTGTTAGACTGTTCTGCTCTGTTCTATTCTCCTGTTCTGTCCTCCCTCACTCTCTCTCTCTCTCTCTCTCTCTCTCTCTCTTTCTGGTAGTGATTCATTGAATTGACTGATT
Source organism: Pteropus medius (assembly GCF_902729225.1). Taxonomy (NCBI): domain Eukaryota; kingdom Metazoa; phylum Chordata; class Mammalia; order Chiroptera; family Pteropodidae; genus Pteropus; species Pteropus medius. The sequence continues at coordinate 5,286,583 of NW_024352786.1, read as the reverse complement.
AAAACCCATGGTTTGAAAACCACTGATCCATTAGACTACTGCCCTGGGCCTGCAGGGAACTTGGGACTTTTGCTTGGAGATCAGCAGTATTTGAGGAATCAGCCCTGGTAAGGGGAGGTAGAAAGCAGAGGCAGGCAGGTCTTTTCGGAGAGAAACATCTATCATTGTAGCCCTCTCTCGCTTTCCCTTCTGCAACTGCACGTCAGCCTCTGGCTTAGATGTGATGAGCTTCTTCATCTGGGGATGTGCTTAACCTCTGCCTCTCTTTCCACTTCCAGGAGTAAGTGTCTAATAACTACGTTGCATTATGTCGTCGTTTCAGGCATGTTTAATCTGAATCTGCGGTCCCGCCTTAGTATTGTTTTTTCTGGGTGTATGCCATGCGTACCATCGTACTTTATTTTATTTCTAAGACTATGCAGTTGAAAATGGTTACAGTTTCCACATGAGACAGCAGGTGATCCTGGAACAGCATGGGATATAAAGTCAGAAATCTTGGTTACACTCTTTTTTAATATGCTGGACTTTGAAGAGAAATCATCTAATACCTTTAAGCCTTAGTTTTCTCATCAGTAAAATGGTAGTCATAATAATAGTGTCTTTTTCTATCTCTGCAAAATATCAAATGTTGCTTATTTACATTAACATCATTAGAGGTCGTTTTACAAAAAAACAAACAAAAAACAAAACAAAGTTAAGACCTTTTCTTTCTGAATTTCTGAAGGAAATATTGAATTAGAATCCACACAAGAGTGAGTTAATCTAGTTGAATTTTATGATTCTGGAATCATAAATTCAGTTTCTGTTTTGATGGATTGCTTTTTTTTAATAGGCAGAGAGATTACAAGTGGAAGGTTTTTTTTTTTTTTTGCTTGTTTTGTTTTTCTTGGATTTCTTCCAAAAAATTTCATACTAGTAGTTAACACTTCACATTTCTGACTAAAAACTTGGTTTTTTTTTTTAAATTCTTGTAGGCTACTAACAGCTCTCTTGCATGCTGTTAGAATATCTAGCCTACGTCAATCAAGAAGAGCCCTTTTTTATTCTGAAATGTGGCATTACTTAAATGTGGCATATATTCTTAAAACCTCTTGTAAAGGCATAATAAGGGTTTCAATAATAGAAATAAGTATATTTTTAAAGCTCTGAAACTAAACTCGAAGGTCATATTTTGGACACATTCTAGGTTACAGGGTTCAGAATGGATAAAGTTCAAGGAAATAGCAAATTGTTAAAATCAGTTTTCATAGGTGTGAAAGGAAATATGTTTTGTCAAAAACTCCTCAAACAGGAAAGTGGGTATTTTTCAAAGCTGTTGAAAATATATTAGTATATTGCTAAGGAGGCATTTCCTAGTGCACCATGTAATAAGTGATCATTCACAGTATATGTGCAGGAATCTCACCAATTATTTGTCCAAGTAGAAACGGTCTAGGCTTCCTACTTTCTATTCCTGCTCCTAAGCAATTATTTTCTAATTTACAAAATTCTACTTCATTAATATTGATCTCTTTTGCTGCTTCATTGTCATCTAATTGCTATTGCCTTGATTCAGACCATTATCATTTCTCGATGGACTATTACACTATTATAATAGTTTTGTACTTTTTCAAACGATTCTCTACACTATATCAAACACAAGCTTTCTAAAGTAAAAATCTGATCAGGCTCTTCTCCATTTTATGTCCATTTCCAGAACATGATGTCTAAACTTCTCAACATGACACGCAATGTCATCAATTCTCTTGTTTCTCTCTATTTTTATCTCTGGGGTCACACAACTGGTGAGAGGCAAAGCTGGGATGTAAAGCCAAGCAGTTTTAATTGAGCCTATATACTCAATCACTGTGCTATGACGCTGCCTCAGATAAACTGGAGGCTAGAGAAACCAGCTAGAGACATTTTGCTGGTATGTCTCCAAATTCAAATGTGATTAAATTCATCAGGTAAGTCAGTCAAGTTGCTAATTGCTTGCTTACTTCTTAGGTGTATTAGATGCTATGATCACAGTAAATGAACATTTATTAGACACATATGCTATGCTGTATTCATGATATAGGTAACCAGAAAAACAAATGTAGTCTTCTTGTAGAATCCAACTGGAATTTTACTGCTGAAAGAGCTACGGAGAAATTGTCCAGTTCATGCATCTATTTCCAGTACAGTCTTGGAGCTGGCAACTGGATGAGTGTTCTTTTTTATAAATATTCCTAAGGATGAATACTTGTATTGCATCTCTTAGTTATCTAGTCATCTTAACTTTAATTACGGTAAGAGTGGGAACGTTCTGCTTTCTGCTGTAAGTGAAGCATAAATAAAACAAAGCTGGGTATCAACCTTTGTGTAAAAACCCTTCCTCATTAACAGAAAATGTAATCTAGTTATTTCTGTCATTCTTCATGGATTATAATCTTGATGGACGGGCAAGCTGACCTGGAAGAGTAAGACTATCTCCATAAATAGTCCAGAAAAGGTCTGTTCATGCTGGACATTATGATGATATTGTAAAGAGGTGAGGTCTGCCTTTTCTTTTTCAAATGTTTTAGAAGAAATTAAGTTTTGATTTTTTTTTTTTCCTTTGTAAATGCCTCACTGTTCCCTGAGGAGGTCTGCTCCTAATTTTATCACTTACAATGCACTAAAGAAACATTAATGGGAAGAGGTAGGTTTAGAAGGAATTAGAAGTATGGTAAAAAATAACAACGTTGCACTAGCAGGAGGGTAGGAGTCTGATGACTTGGGAGTGGATTGGTGGAGGGGGTATGTTAAGTGAATTGGACAAGCTCTTACTACAGATAGGGCAGAGGGGCAGAATGTATGCCGACATATATCAAAAAAAGAAATTTGATAAAGATGAGAGTTTAAAATCATGTCATAAAGTTTTTAAAACAAACACACTCTCATTATTTTTCCAAATTGGTCATTGCAGAAAACTCATTCCTTTGATATTGTCATTTAGACCTTTCTTTTGAAATTAACTTCAGAAGTAGTTTACATGTTTATTTATTTTAGGTCATAATTTTATGACCATAAACAATGTTATACATACTGATTTACACATCGGAATCAAAATACTTGTCTCTGAGTGGCTTTGTGTTGTTTCCATAAACCAAATACCCCACAGAAGGTAAAGATGTCAGAGAAATGTGTAGTTTCTGGAAACAATTTCAAAAAATTTCAAAAGGCATTCTCAGTCAGGAAATCAGCAGTATGGTTACAATAATAAACTCTTCAAGAATGATGGCTTTAAGGTGAAAGATCCTCAGTTGGATTTATAGTCTTATAATTTTTTTTAAAAAAATATAATCTTATCTTATCATGAGGTCTTCTCCATTAGAAGAACCTGGTCAAAACTTGTGTAATATGGTTACTATTTCTCAGAGAATATGATGTTCAGGAAGCAGTTAACGAGTGCAAGCCAACAGTAAGTTCCCCACCCAAAACCCACTCTTTTCCTGAACGAAGAGGCAGGAACAAATCATATCCAGTGTAATTCCCTAGAGACCAGAACTGGTGACACATTTCTTCAAGTGCCAGTTGTTAGTTAAAATGCATGTATGCACTGAGGGCAATAAAAAAATTCTTCAAAGATTATTTTTTTTTTATGCAAACATCTGATTAAAATTTCAGAGAAAAAGCTAAACTACTTAACACAGTAAAAATGTTTTTGCAATTGTTCAAATTAATACAATGCTTCCAAAATGCTCATTGGAAATCTTTGTAAATTTCCTTACTTGCCTATTTGCCCTACTGTTATCTTTCCAACACTCTTCAGAAGGAAATGGCTTTTTAACAAAAAAAATCTTCTCAAAATTACATTTCTAGTGGGGTTCTGGCCACACCAGCTGCAACATGTTGTAATTGAATTTTAGTTTCTGTTGGTTCTCATTGTTAAAGCACCAGTGACCAACACTCAGGTCTTATGTCACAGCTATCCCAGTGATTGATTACAAATTGGATTCAAGTGTGTGCTCTGAGTTCTCATTAGAAAACACAAGCTTTCAACACAGAAGAGCAACTATGTTTGATGACCTAGCATTTAAAAAATTAAGACCAAAAAGTATAATTCTGGTTCTTAGTAAACATAAGTAAAAAAGAGTATAGCTCAGCCTCACCAGTAATTCTGTATTTTTTGTTGTTGTTGTTGTTTTTGATTTTTGTTTTTTGTTTTTTAAATTTACTTCTGGGAGAGTCAGAGACTATCTGGGAGAGTCAGAGACTAATTGGGGAAAATGTCCTGATGGTTGAGACCAAAATGTTCTAAATTTTCAATGACTATTTAAAATACCTTAGGGAATCAAGGCAGAGTAGCCAGAGCAAGAGACAAATGAATGATTTCAAATCCATGCTATCAGATTTAAGAATTGCAAACTCAATGAAGAGTCCAAAGCAATCATAATGAAATTTAACGTAAGGAGTGATATTCTGTAGCGAAGAGCCATGGAAAGGAAGAGCATAACTGATAGCTACTTAAGACTCAAACACAAAATTAAGCAGGATAAATAGATCAACCTCCAAAGCATAGTCATTGCTCATCCATGGATAAAGTACTCTGATATTATACGTGGTATCACTATACTTTTCCAGTACACTGCTAGCAATATTCTACATCCAGCATCAGTGTGGTTGGATGCTGAGAAATACATAGTGTCTTGCTTCGAGATGATAGGGCAATTGACAGTTTTTGAGAACCTGCTTTATGTCAAGAATTTTGTGTTATCTCACTTAATCTTCTCAATACCCTATGAGTTTCTGTCATGTGCACAGCACTCAGTAAATATTTGAGGGAGGGAGTCAGGCAGGAAGGAAGATGCTAGAAAAGTGACCATATACATTATGAGCAAGCTTGGCATTTAGTATCTGTGGTCCCATGATGGTTCAGCTTCAAACTCAGTTACCTGATTACAGTTTTAATGTTGAATAGTTTTGCCTTTCTGAGTTAAATGGGGAGACCACTTATGCTTTTGTTTTTTTAATTTATGAAAGTGAATGAGATTCAGATGGCCATCAGGTCATCAGGCCATCATATAGATGGCCAACGGGTACATGAAAATATGCTCAATGTTATTAATCATCAGAGAATTGCAAATCAAAACCACAATGAGATATCACCTCACGCCTATTAGAATGACTACTATCAAAAAGTCAAGAAATAACATGTATTAATGAGAATATGGAGAAAAGGGAATATTTGTGTACTCTTTGGTAGAAATGTAAATTGGTGCAGCCGCTGCAGATAATGGTATAAAGGTTCCTCAGAAAATGAAGAATAGAACTACCATATGATACAGCAATTCTCCTTCTGAGTATTTATCTAAAGAAAATGAGAACAAAAACTGGAAAATATATATGTTCACTGCAGCATTATTTGCAATAGCCAAGATGTGGAAACAACCTAAGTGTCCATCGATGGATGAATAGATAAAGAAGTTGTGGAATGGAATATTATTCAGCCGTAAAAAAGAATGATAGCTTGCCATTTGCAACAACATGGATGGACCTTGAGGGCATTATGCTGAGTGACATAAGTCAGAGAGGGACTATATGATCTCTCTTAAATGTGCAATCTAAAAACAAACAACCATACAAATACCAAGCTTATAGATACAAAGAACAAATTGGTAGTTGCCAGAGGTGGAGGATAGAGAATGGGAGAATAAAAATTGTATTTTAAGTTAAATAAAAGTAGAGAAACATAATCTAATCACCAAGACTGAAGACTGACACAATTCTATATGCAATTAGTTTAGCAAGTATGTCTGATTATTCTTTTATGTACTTCCTTCCACATATAAGATATTTTTAATTATAAAAGATAAGCATGTTTTACTGAAGCAGGCCTTACATAAACTGAAAGAAAAATCATCAATGACATTCTGAATTGTGAATAATTTCTCAAGTCAGTCTACATTCTTGAATTAATTAAGATTATGAGTTCTTGGTTCAAGTGAATTAACGCAAATATTTTGATCTTGGTCAAATCGTGATCTAGCGAATGTGATTTATGAAACCTTTGTTATAATTATTACATTTTCAAGATGATATTGCAAATATAGATATATTATAAAATCTAAGTTTTCTTTCCATTTTCTTACCAAGCTGAAAAAAGTGAATAAGATCATTTTCCCCATATTGGAGTTTTATTTCTTTTTATTATAATAGTTTAACAACTTTATACAACTGTTCCTGTAAACTCTAGATACATTATTGAAATTTTTGTCTTATGTCTGAAGAAGAAAACGAAATTATCATAATCTTCATGGGGATTAACTATAAATGCTCATTAAAGGGAAAAATCAATAGTATGAATATCAGATCATAACTAAAAGGCACATCACTAAATAAGGACTTAAAGATAGTTTGTGGGAAATTCAGCCCCCAAAATTGCAAAGAAATGAGTATTAGTTTATACTCCTCCAGATGCCAGTTTTAGTGCAGGGGGGAAAAAGGCAATTAATACTAATTGTTCAATAGATTCTGGATTGTACACCGTGTTTACTCTGACCAGATTTTCATTAAAACTGATGATGAGGAAGTTAAGGTGTGGGCCAAATGTCTCCTAACGTTTTAGAAGGACTAGGCAAGAGTGAGATTCCCTTGTTGGTCTGATTGTTGCAAACTCAGTGACAGGAACACAGAACATTTTTGGAATGTGCACATGCTTAACCCCTGGAATTTTCTGAGAGTTATACTTCATCAGTCACTGGAATGAAAAGCCAAATGCCGACATGCAGGAGAACTTTGAGGCAATTCCTCTGGAGCAAGCAATATACCCCACTTGTCATCTCTTGGACATAAGCTTTTAATCCCCTCTTCCTAAAATTGTTTATTTTAAAATGTGAGAAAGGCTAAGGATGTCACAGCTGAGCTGTGAGCTTTCTCTTTAAAGAGTCCCATTCTTCAAACCCATCTTCGGCAGAGAAACTGGCATGTCATGTGCTGAGCAGATGGTGTCCTGCAGTGCTGGCCAGCCCACATGCGCAGCTGGGCTGATCTGGCACACAGGTGTCCTGATTTGGACCTTCTTGAAATTCTGACACCGCACTTTCCTCCATTGGGGAGTATGACTTGGCCGTGCTATTTTTCCAGTGACAACAGATATACTGGCCTAACAACAGCTTCAACTAAGGTGATAACATAGCCCTCTAACTCATACTTAGCTGGGACCCAGGGCATAAGATTTATTCTTAGAGTCTGGGCCAACTCTTTGGTTTTGATTTCCTCTTTTATATTATGTTTTGTCATTCAAGTCTTTTCCCTCCATCTCTCTTAATTTTGGGTACTTCTTGGAAGGGTGGGAAAGTCCCTCAAAGGAGGAAAACGGTGCCGTAATAAACAAACAAAGCTAAAAACTAAATATAAATTGGGTGGCTTTTCTAATCATTGGCAGATTTTGGGCAATCATATTTAAATGTTAAGTAATCTTCAAAGGTTTAAAAATGAGGAAAACTAGACAAATTCATTAAACTTTTCATAGTATTTGACAAAAAGTAGAAGTGAAAGATTTCAAATATGGGCAGCAAAGAAGAAATTTAGTTGCTGTTTCTTCTGAATAATCTTTTACATAATCATTTTCGGTCTCACCAAAAAATATTTCTCAGTGCAGAGCCCAGATGTTTTAAAGTTTTTATTTTTTTAAGAAAACAATACTTCGGACTTCCCCATTCCTTTCCATTTTAGTAATAGCTGCTTCTAACAACTGGTTATAATGATTATGGCTAGGTAGGAAAAACATTATTGGAATAATGAAAGAAGTAGATCGTATCACAATTTAAAGGTAGGAAAAACATTATTGGAATAATGAAAGAAGCAGATGGTATCACAATTTAAGATTGTGTTCTTGCCTTGTATCTGATTCTCTCTCTTTCACAACATAATTTTGAAAATTGTGTTTCATTTATTAAAAGCTAGTCCTCTTCTCTCAAGTGTACCCTACAAAATTGATTGGCTCCGTCTTTACCCAAGCAGGCTTAATTACTCAAGTAAAGAGGGAACTAAAAGTTTATTACCCAGAAGTGGTTTTATCTTACTTACTTACTATGTTAAGATAATCAACCATTGCCACTGATCTAAAAAGAGCAATATAATATGGAAGAGATATTCTGAAGAATTTATTCCTTAGAATGATGAATTTGATATTGATTCAGGACTACATAACAATGCAGATTATAAAATTACTTAGGGAAATAGATATACACAACAAATAACCCAGGTTTACTTAGAATAAATCATGATATACTAATCTTATTATTTCTTGAACAAAGAAACTGGTCTGGTATCAGTATGATGTTTAGTCCTCGCCATCTATGGTCATTTAATAGTCTGATGACTTTAAGTACCACTGTATGCCAGTGACTCCCGTATTTATATCTCTAGGCAAAAACTCTTGAACTTCAGAATAAGATATGCAAGTGCCAATCTAACATTTCTATTAATAGATATTTCATATTGACCATATCAAAATTTCATCTTTTTCCATTTCTAAACCTGCTGCCCCCTGGATTTCCTTATCTCATTTGATGATAAATCTGTTTTTCTAATTGCTCAGGCAAAAGCCTTGGATTCATTTATAACTTTTCTCTTCCCTCACACTCACATTCAGCTCATCAGGAAAGCTCCTTAGCCCTGTCTTCAAAACATGTTAATAGGCCAAAGCAGGCATCTCTACAAAGGCATGAGTTAATAGTAGCTCATAGAAAAAATAACTTTGGAATTTAAATCAGGTTGAACAAGATACAGACAGAGCAGAGCAGACCTTCCTGAGAAAATAACTTCATATAAATACGAGAAACATATTTATTTTATAGTCTAGGAAGTGTTTATCTATATACATTTGAACATTAAAAAAAAATTAGTATTCTGGGACCGAATTCAATCATCAAGTCTCCTATTGCCAGGGCAAGAAAAATTACTTAAGTGTCATATCCTATAAAAACAAAAACACTTTGTAAATGCTGTTCTTTGTTAGTAAGACTGGATTCCTCAGCCATTTTTCTTTAGTGCCTAAACAACATCGAAACCCACATATTAGCTTATTAGCTGTGTTTTCTCAATATCTTCCAAATGTTTTTTTAAAAGTTTTTCTCTATGTTATGGTATACATATAACTAGCAGTAGATGCTAAGTGGATAAGAAGAATGATTTTTTAGATTGGTTAAGATGTTTTCTAAGTCTTATACTGAGATATGACAGCTCCTCCCAGACTCAGACGTTCAAGTAACTTTGCTCTAATTTGGCTCTTTGGAAAGGCAAGCCTTATTTACTTTGAGAGTTAAGAAAAATGCTGTCACACAAGAAGTGACATGATATTGTTATCATACCATTTATCAAAATTCCAATTTTTATCATGAGTATTAAATTTTTCTCCTATAATGTTACTCATCTTACCAATATTATTTATCTGTCACCCTGGTACACAGACATATAAGGAAAATTGTTTTTATTTAAGCAATTAAAAGTATCTTCTTTTGCCTAAATTTCAGATTATTATTTAATTCCATTTACAGGATATAGTATTTGTGTCTCAAGAGAGATGAAAAATGCAAAGCTATATTAATTGACACTGCGGTATTTGACAAATAACCTGTGAAACAGAGTAAAGAGCCTAGATATAGATTGAGACATAGGTCTTTAGCAGAAGGGGAACTATTTAAAAACTCATGATGGAAAAATTGAGTATCCATCTAGAAGAAACTGATATTATAATACTACGTTACTACATACAAAAAATCAATTCCAAATGTATCAGTACTTTTAATTAAAGAGAAAAAATTTAAAATGTTGGGTATTTCCCAACATTACTTACAACCACTGGGAAATATCTTGTAATTCTTAACATTAATATATTCTATGACCTAGTAGTTCTGCTCCTAAGAATATAATCCAGAGAAATGTTTGTTCATGTGTGCCAGAAGATATGTATTAAAAGAGCCATAACTGCATTGTTTGTTTTATCAAAAAACATTTCATTGACAAGAAAATTCACATACAAATTATAGTAAATTAATATCATGGAGGTTATGTAGCAATGACAATAAATGAACTATAGCTGGAAGTGTGCATGAATGAAGCTTTGAAATATAATGGTTAATGACAGAGAGGGGAAAATATATATATAAATAATATTGAGGATAATGTTAATTTTGGAGGGAGTCAGGGGGGTTGGCTTATAGAAGAAAGTTGTTGATATGTAGTAGTTCTTAGGTTGGATGGTAAATTCACAGTTGTGTTTGAAAACTTGCAAATATTGAAACAGTTTGCATGTATCAAATATATTTGAAGATTTTTTAAAATAAAAAAATAAAAGATAGGTTTGGGAATTTTTATATAACTTAGGGATCTTAGGGAGAGATATCTGTAGATGACAGTCAAGAAGTCGAGAGATATAAATATCTCTGAGCACATCTTCTGAAAAGTGTTATCACTTTCAAAGTAATTTTTAGAGGTCATATGTTGACAACAGTATTAGAGAAATATGTAGAAGTAGGACTCACCTTAGAGAATATAGTTAAAGCTTTTATGAGTTTCTTCCCCAAACAACAATGAATCCCTTTCCCACGCTCACACATCCCACCTTCTGGCATGTTCTCCTGACATATGAACCTGGATATTCCTCTGCTTTCTCACTATCTCTGAAAATTTCATGGTTTTAGATATTTTCTACCTAACCTGGCATCTACAGATTTTTTTTTCTTTAAGAAATGCATTCGTGGCTTTAATAAACAATTGCAAAACATGACTTTTTCTTATTGCTATAACTTACAAAAATGATGAAATTACTTATAATGAATAAGAATAATAAATTTTAAGATCTTAGCACTGAAACTGACATAAATACTAGATAAAATTTATTTTAATCACATTTACAAAAATAGTTACTGAATTGTTCTACCGGGAATGTTATTAAACCTATTTGTTCTTTGGGTACCTTGCTTGTAAAGTAGGTGATCATTCTTAAGTTGTACTAAAACAGGTTGAAAGTTTTCTAAAACTTAATCTGTGTTTAAACTTACCCTTCATCAATAGTTTACATGGGATATGAGATCTTTCAGCAAGTTAGCTTTGTATACATTTTGCATCATGGAGAGAGTGGTTAAAATGACTATTTTTTAAAATTTAAATGATAAGTTGCATCTAGTTAGCAAACTTTCTGTTCTAAAGATGATAAGAGTAGGTGCTATAACTCTTCTAAGAGCAAAATAGAAAATTGCTTTTTTAAATTTATTGACATAAAAAAGTTGCCTTATGCCATCGGTTTTCACTGGGCTCTTGGGTATGTTTAGGACACTTTCAAGAAGTCTAAAAGGTCAAAAGTCTTTTCACAATAACACTAAGACATTATTTACCTTTTTTCACTGAGTTGACATTTGTTATTGATGGCACAAAACAGTAATGAGTAAACTTACTGGTGCCTTAGCACAAATCAAGGTAGTGGCACCAAACTACACTTAGTCACTATTGGATTCTTCTCCAACACACTCATTATAACATCACACACACACACACACACACACACAAATAGGCCACTTTTTTTAAAGAATGCCTTGATTAAGCAGTAAAAGTTAATTAATTTTATTATATCTTGACCCTTGAGTATCTTTTAAGTATTCTCTGTGATTAAATAGGAAGTATGCCATAAAGCACTTTTCCTGCATATAATAATATGACTGCAATACTTGTGTTGGAAGTTGAGCTAGCTACTTTTTTCCAGGAACATCTTTTTTTACCTGAAAGAATGACTGAAAAACAAGCTGTGGTTATTCAGACTTAGCAAGTATTTAGCAAGTATTTTCTCAAAAATGAATCAAGTAAACCTCTTACTTCAAAGAAAATAATTCATGATATTCATTGCCATGATAAGATTTGAGCTTTTGAGATCTGTATAACTCTGAACCAACATTTTCTAATTAATCAATGAATGATGTGCAAGATTATAATGCATAGTAGACCAAAAGATTTTAATGTAACAGAGTATGAAAAATTCACTGATATGGTTTCAGATTCCATGTTGCAACTAACCTTTAAGAAACTACCATTTGTCAAGTTTTGGTATAGTAATCAAAGGAAAATATTCACAATTATATGAAAAAGCTACTAAAATACTCCTCCCATTTCAAACTACATGTCTATGTGAAACAGATTTTCTTTATCTGATTCAACCAAAATAACATATCACAAGAAATTAAATGCAGAAGTAGATAAGAGAATCCAGCTGTCTCTAAGTCAGACATTAAAGGGATTTTCAAAAATGTAAAATAATGCCATATTTCCTACTACAATTTCTCTTGTTTAGTTATTTTTCAACATCAAATGGGATTATTGCTATTTTTTTAAATGCACTAACAAATATTACTTTTTAAAAAAGTTTTAACTTCTTATATGGTCATTATGGATAGATACAACAATTGTAAACAAAAGCTTTAGGGGGCCATCAATTGTTTTAAGACTCTCTTTGGGTACTTCCACTCTAAACCTTAAGAACAACTTTCTTTCGCACATTCTTGATCTCTCTTCCACTGCTTAGGAGCCAAATAAATAGAAAAGTTTGGGGGAATTTCAGAACTTAACAGGAGGAGTAGGAAGGCAACATGATCCATTTGTTTTAGTTTAATGTTCTAGTTTCTGAGACTTAATGTTTCTTACCAAGGTTGACCTTTATATTTTTCTCTTAACCAATATTTACTGAGAACTCTGCAGGATAAGTGTTCTCCTAGAACTGGGAACACAGAGAAAACACTAACACCCCTGTCCTCTCTTAGAAAGGATGTTCAAATGAAATATTGGATTTAGCTTAAATTAATTACAGCAAAAGGTTGTGTGCAAGCACTGAAGTGTACTCAGTAAATTATTTCAATTTAGAAAATAAGAATAAAAGTATTATCTTTATTGCCTACCCACTTTATTAGCTGTCTTAATAAAGTGTTAACCTATAATTTTAAAGGAAATCATTGGACATTTTAAAGTTTTAAATTGATGAGTCTTTACACAAGAATCATGGCTAGAGCCTAACTCAAAGCACACACTGTGAGTCTAGATATCTTTACTCCTTTCCTAACTTTGTAGAAAGGCAGTCTAGTTACAGGTAAATAAAGACATTTAAGTGGAAGATAAAAACTCAGATTTGTTCTGTTTTGTTTTGTTTTTGTTTTCGTGTAAAAAGCAGTTCATTTATATCTACAAAGTGATGGTAACTTCACAGAAGGCAAAATGCTTTGGGATCCTTAGAGAAAAATAAAATCTTTTGAAGTACACATTTGAGGAATTTAAGAACCATCACCTGGGGCCAAATTCTTATTCCTTTTAATTCCAGAGGAATTTCTACAGAATTACAGAGATTTAGAAACTGGTTAGCAAGTACTCATTTAAAGAAAAATCTCTGTTAGCAAGGGGCCAGAAATTGCTTTTATTGTATAACAAAATACCTTATTCCACTTGATACTGATACAAGAACATCTCTTCCATTGCTGTGTCGAAGTGAGGATTTGAAGTAACTTAAAGAATATTGCTGTCCCTTTGCCCTACCCCAGCTGCAAGTTCCCTTGTTGAAGTATGATTTAACAAATTTATTCAAAAATAAAATTTCATTTTTCCTTTGCTCTACTACTTCCAGCTGCTAACTCCTACCTAGCTCTGTGCAATAATTAATGCATATGTTTAAAATAAGAACTCATCTTCGTCCTTCTACCATCCCATCTGCAGATTTCGAGCCCTTCCATGGGTTTTTCAGCTTTTTGTTTGTAGCAATAGTTCATAAACACAGAACAAGTTCAGATTCTCTGGCACCTCTTTCTAAGCCCACACTGTGTCCTGACTCTCCGTGGTTCTGATTCTTGCCAATGGAGATTAGCCCAGGCCCTTCCTCACTTGAAACATTACTTTTAAATTCCATTATTTTTATTTTAGTTTTGAATTCTTCAGTCCTCAAGACATTACTAAATGAGCATTAGCCAAGGAAGGGCATGTTATAATTTCCTAGTTTTGAAATTAAGGGGAATTTTTTTCTATGCTTCAAGACAATAGATAGCCAGTTTTTTCAACTGATCCTTTAGTAGGTAATCTATAATTTCTTCTTATGGAAAATGTAAGTATATGAAGACATTTCAGTTGTTGAGAAGATATACTTCGTTCTACTTTGAAAACCTTTGATATTTGTATTTTTTTCTTTTATTTATCAGATTTGCAAACAAAATTCTGCTATTTGGTAGTTTATTAAAAACATTACAAATAGTCAAATATTCCTACTCATAGAGTAATGAACTGATATTTGTTATACAATCCAGTTTTGATTATATTTATTCTTCATCTTTCTACTCTTGAAAATTTCTGCTTAGTAAGATATCAAGTCTAGGAAATGCTTCTGTGTTATTACTACTATTAAAGTAATTTTATTTGACATAATTTTCTAAGACTATTAAATCCTAAAAACTTGGAAACAAAATAAGCATAATTATACACTAAATAATTTGAAGATTATATAAGGTTCAATTTGCACTTGTGTGTGTGTAAAGTATTGTTTTGTGTATGAAACATTAAAGGAACTTTGGCCCTTTTCCTTTTCTCTTCCATATTGTGGCTGGAATGAGTTTTCAAAATTGCCAATCTGATGGTGTCTCTCTCCTTTAAGATAAAGTCTAGCTGCCTTCACATGACTTACAAGTTCTTGACTTACAGGAGCGCTTATCTTTGCCTAGCGCACGATGCTTCTTTTTCCCATTATACATTTTACTTGGACAGCTCTTACTCATCCTGCAGGCCTTACTGAACTTCTCGAGAACAAAACGAGATTCCTAGGTGTTTCAATAGCACCCTGTTTTTACTCTCATTATAACCGTTGCTATTCTGAATGTTTTTGGTCAATATTACCCCTCACTCCTCATTCCCACCCAAACTGAAAGATCGTATCTTTTTCACCATTGTATACCCAGTGCCTTGCACAATAACAGACACAGAGTAGGTATACAGTAAATATTACTTGAATGGGTAAATGAATGAATGTTAAATTATAAATCCTTTAAAGTCCCTCTCAACCTTGAAATATAATTCTGTTATTTTATATAGTCTACTTAAGCTCTAATGCTTTTTTTTTTTTTTTGGACTATGTTTTATCAGAGGCTGAAACATAAGTGGGGACATAACTAGTAGAGAGCATTGGAGTTGAATATAATAAGATGCAGTCAGGTCAGGAGATGATATGAGGGTCTAGTTTGGAGAATTTCTCATTCTGAGAGTTAACATATCCCAAGGAATCAACAAACCTGTATAATGACATGCAATTGCATCCTGCTGCTTACCTCAAGTCTTAACATATCAAGTATGTCATTATAAATCTAAATTTGCCTTATAGTATGACTCCATTTGCTAGTATATGAGCTGCTAAACTTAGCTACACACTGGAATCATTAGATGTCCAGGCTGTACCTCAGGTTGATTAAATCAAATCTCTTTGTGTAAAATCCAGGCACTGTCAGTTTTTAAAGCTCTTCAGGTAATTTCTGTATGCAGCCAACTTGAGATCCACTGTACTTGAAGAAGACAACAGAACTGTTGATTTAGAATTATGTTAAGCTCTGTGAGCACACTCAAGGGAAGGCATCTTTGGAAATTATTAGAAAATCACCTGCAATTGTGACCTATAGAATCACCACACCTGAAGTATTTGATTTCTTCTCAGAACATTTCTTATCTTGTAGCAGTATCATTTAAACCATATTTATTTTAAAATACAGAAGGGATATTAAAAGTTCCATGCAGTAGCTTCGATTTAAGCACAAACTTTAAAATTAATACAAATCTCCTATTTGTTTTTCTTTAATGAATTCATGATCATTCTATTGGGGAAAAAATCATTAACCTAAAAAAAAAGCAAAGTTACTATGGTAGTTCCTTTTTCAAGATATATACACTCATTTATTTTACTATTAGTTCTGAAAACTTGAAGTTCTATTTTAAAGAATACTTTCTCTTTACATTAAATTACTGTTTTTTGAAAAGTTTTCAGTCTATCAATGTTTGACATATTTGTCATATTAACACTCCTTATATCCCTTCACTTTTCAAAATAGATTCGTTTTATAACCAAAGAAGGTTCAGATTTTATTTCAATTTGCTCTCAAAATACTGTACTTCCTAATCAAAATTTGAGAACAATATTTTGGTCAAAAGGTTATTATTTAACAGTTATATATTTCCTTAATTTTCCTTTGATTTGTTTTGTACAAAAACAGGACACAAGCCATAAATTGTCACCTGCCATTTCACTATTTTCTTTTAAGTCAAATAGGAGGCATGTAGTATGGGTGTGGGGAGGGGTGAGCAGAGAGTTAAAAAAAAAAAGCGGAAACCACCTGCACTCAAATGAATCATATAGAATTTAGCACTTGACAAATACCGTGCACTTAACTTGATCCTGGAGTCACTGAAGATTTCCACCAGATCCTAGAAATTTGACCCAGACAAACAAACCTTCTTGGTTTCCAAAAGATTGTTTGCTGAAGGTGTTCTTTTCCCCACACGCAGGTGCTGCTCAGCATGGAAAGAGGATCTGAGACCAGGAAGGACTCCTTCCCTGGGTTTTTGTTAGGGCATATAGAAAAATGCACTGCTTTGAAATTATTGTTGAAATGTTCAAATTCTTCCCTCTGAATTATGTTGCAACACCCTACTCACATTATAGAAATTATATATTCAAATGATTATCATTAGTAACAGAAAAAACTGCTTATTTTTTAAAGTCCTTTTAACATGAGCCTTCAAACCATTACCTTTCAGCCCTTTAATTTTTATTTCTGAAATTTACCTTCTAGCTCATTAGCTACATTCTAGCTCTTCGATTAAATTCTTGGTTCTTTATTTGTATTTTCAACATTTTAAAAAAATGTTGGAATTGGTCTTTGAAGCCATGACTGGTTTTACGCAGAAAGGTGTTATTTATTTTCGATTCCCGTTGGCATGACAATTCTAGTTTCATATTGTTATGCTGTTTTAAAACAAGAGACAGTAATCTTCTTGGAGGAGCTTCTTCTAGTGATTCTGGTATGCTGCCAGATTTGGGAACCCATTACTGTAGAAAAAAAAGTGTTTAATAAATGAGATTGAAAAATTTCTTGTAATTGGCTTAATCCATGGAAGAAGATACTTCATGGAACTCTACCGATAATCATATGATCATAATATAGTTTGTCTAATGGGGAGTATATGAGTTCATTAGAAACTAAAACCAAAGTAAAATAAAAATTTCCACATTTTATCTCCCCACTTATGAAAATATTTGATATATCCTCTATCTCTTTAACTGCAAGTTCAGAATGATAATGCTAATGGGTTGCATTGAGTGTATCGGTGAATTAAGAAAATGATGTACATGAAAGACCATAGAAGGAAGAAAGAATAGAATGATGTTAGAGAGTCATCAAATTTTCTTCATATGTTTTGGAGATAACTGTTTAAAGGCATTGAGAAGGAAGAAACAGATCTTCTAGGTCATTCTACTATTTCAACTTTTCAAAATTTTCCATTTTTTGTTTCTTCTTGCTTCCATAACAAATTACCACAAATTTAGTGGCTTAAGTAAACGCAAATTGATTATTTTACAGCTCTATATGTCAGAAGTTTACACTGATCTCATTGGGCTAAAATCAAGGTGTCAGTAGAACCGAGTTCCTTTACAGAGCTCTAGGGGAGAATCCATTTCCTGGACTTTTCCAGCTTCTAGAGGCCACCTGCATTCCTTAGCTCACGAGACCTCCTTCTTCCATCTTCAAAGCCAGAACCAGAAAGTCCACTCCTTTCACACTGAATCTCTCTGACCCTTCTTCCTTAGTAACATCTCTAAGTCTTATAGTCTTTCAGACTATAGCCTGGAAAGCTTTTCTAGTTTTAGAGACCTATGTAATTGAACTGGGCTTGCCCAGATTTTCCAGAATAATCTCCCCATCCCAAGGTTTTTAATATTTTCAAAGTCCCTTTTGTCATGTGGGGTAATAGATTCACAAATTCTGGGGATTAGGATATGGACATCATTGGGAGGCCATTATTTTGCCTACTAAAACATGTATGACCTTTAGGGAGTTATTTTGTATGCCACATCTTCTATAATAGTATTGAATTATAGAATTATGTAATGAAGTAAATTAAAATTTTTATTAGAAGTGCTTTTTTTTTGGCAATTGTAGATGACTTGTGGTTTATGGCAGAATAGATTGTAATAGATTCTTAATTGAGGCTTTGGTCTAAATTGCCCTTGAAATCTCTTAGGAAGGCATCATTGTGAATTCTAGCATAGGTCTATCAATATAACTTGTTTACTGGATTAGACCACTAGAATCGTGACCCGTCTGAGCACTAGATACTGTAGTTAGTAGATGAATAGTTCATATCTCTAATTTATCACAGTGAAGTTAGACACCATGATATTACAATCTAAGAAGCACTGTGGAACTGAGTAATTCAATAGTATATCCGCATACCCAACCCCTTACTCATTGTAATTATAGAGTTTAGAATGGTGGACTTAAATAGCTTTTTCTCTCCTACTCTATTTTATAGATTTCTGCTCTCTCTTTCCCAATCCACATAGGATTATGAATGTTATGTTGAACCATGTTGTTTCATCACTTCTAATTTTGACCATTCCTCATAAGAAGAGAAATAAGTGAAACAGATAGAGAATATCAATTCCATCCTATGAATTTTTCTCCCATCTAGTAATTCAGTTTGAAATGCAAAACTTATAGAACTTCTTAGAGCAGTACTTCTCAAATTATAATATGCATACAATTCCCTGGGGGATCTTATTAGAATGCAGATTCTGATTTAGCAGATCTGGGGTAGAACTTAATATTTTCGTTTTAACAAGGTCCCAGGTGATGTGATGATGATGGATCCAGTCTGAGATAGTTTAGTTCGACCCTACTGATGATGCGCTGTTGCCGGGGTAACCCTGTGATAGGAAAGAAAGCTACATTTGTTGTATGTGCTTGTCTGAGGAGTCAAAGGCTTGAGGCTACCATCTGTAGGATTATGACTTAATGTGTGTCAGAATCCCACCAAAGCAGAACTTTAGGGCAGTGCCTCTGAGCCTCGTATAGGCCTTGTCTCAATGGCAATGAAGGCAGGTGGGGTCGCTCTCTGAGGTGGAATTGCAGGGCCTCTCCAGTGGACCAAGGGCACACACTGAGGACTGGGGTGTGTGTATGTGTTGTGTGTGTGTGTGTGTATACATGCATATAGCATGAGCACTTCTGTTAGGACTGGAATGATGGTGAACTATGCTGGAGCATAATGAAGCCAGCAGAAACTCTAGTGGAGGTCTGTAGCAGTCCTGCACAAATCCCTTGTCTGACCTGCATGTAGGGGAGAAAGACTGAGACATCTAGCAGCTAGTTCCCTCTGAAGTTTCTCCCAGGATAGCAGGTGACACACATGGAGAATGCCATGTAAAGAGGAAGGCAGAGATCTAAAGCCAAGGATCACTAAAGATCAACAAAAACAGTCAGAAGCTATAGGAGAGACAAAAAACAAATTCTCCTTGACACCCTCAGAAGGAACCAATCTGCCACCACATTATAAGCAACAAGGTTTTAGTAGATTTGAGCTATGAAGGATTTCATGTTCAATTTACCCGTAATCCTGTAGTAGATGCCATGAACTATATGGGCTATTAATCATTTATAGAATGTGATAACTTATCTGACATTCTACCAAGCATTTTATATACTTTATCTAATTTAATTCCCACGACAGTGCCAAGAGATGGGTATTATCCCCGTTTTACAGAAAAGGAAGCGAAAGCTGAGAAAAGTCAAGAGATTTGTCCAGGATCACACAATTTGTGAGTTGCATACCTGGATTCTAGAACCTGGAATTTTAATCACTGTGCTTTGGTAACTCTTTCAATAGGAAGTAGACTGAGAATCCCAGGTCCAGAAGTTAGAATATTATAATGAGATTAATTTTCAATTTTTATACCATTTTTAGGGCATACCAAGTTTCTTTTGACTCAATATTTGTTCAATGACTAGTGGTTTTCTCTTTTTGTTTTTTTTCTTTTTCTTTTTGGCAGTAGAAATCATTGAGCCAGCAAAGCAGAAGCATGTGAACCCCTCCAGCAGATAAACATTTTCCATTCACATTTTGAAGAGAATAAAACAGCCAACTAAAAGAACCCAAATGGCAAACATCATAAAGTCATTCCTTCATAAAAATAAATTTTTGGTGAAGAGGTCTTTCATTTGGAAATTAGATCCAGCTTCTGCTTATGGAAAAAGCAAGTAAAAGGCAAGGAGAACCAGTAGGTCTGCTAACTATATAGTCACACAGTGATACTTAGCGTTCCAGTATACAAAAATATAGACTTAAAAGATTTGAACAATTTGTTTGCATATCTATGCACTGTGAAATCAGGCATTGTGAAGAAACAGTGTCTCGTAGCTAGTTCAGAATGATATAATTCAGGACAGATTTTTTTTATCCTTCAACACATGGTTTTGAAATAGAAGATTTCTTTGAAGAAAGATGAAAAAGTCATTATGTATCAAGTGCAAAAATTAAGTGCAGGGTATGATTTTCATGGCAGGTAACATTTCACTTCCTGCTTATCTTTGATTGGGTATATTTCTTGCCAGAAAAGACCAGTGAGTTTTCCAGGCTTGAAGTCTGCAGTAGTCTGGCGATATTATGATAAGGCTTTCGCATTCCAAAGAACAATGATTTCTTTTCTGTTGTGAATTCCAACTATTGATTTTCTCTAATTATTCCAGAAATTTCTCATTTTTTATGGAAAACAAATATCCTTTCATTCCTATAAATTAAAAAAAAAATGATGGTTTATTCTTTTGTACACACAAGATATTGTCCACTATGAGCAAGACAATGCACCTAGTGGTGTTGAGAGGTAGAGAGCAATGATCTCTGCTTCTGGGACCATAAAACCTGCAAATAATCTGAGATAAGAGGGAAGAAAAGGAAAGAGAATGTATTAGTCTTCACTGAGCATAAGATATCTCCCAAGTTTGGGCTACGAGCTTTAAATATATTATTTAATCCTCACAACAAACGTACTAGTTGATTTAAGCCCCAGTTCTGCTGCTTTAAAAAGCTATTTTCTTAATTTAGTCCTAAAAGTATGAATATCATTATATAAGAGTTAAATTGTTTATTTAGAAATTTCTTAGAAGAGGAAAGGCTTTAGGATTACCAAAATCTTTATTAATTTCTAAGCCGCTAACTGGGTGGCTTAAAACAACAGAAATTTATTGTCTCACAGGTCTGGAGGAGAGAAATCTGAATCAAGGTGGTGTTGGCAGAACCACATTCCCTCTGAAAGCTGTGTTTTTGTGGGTTTATTTTTTTTTTTATTTTTATTTTTGCCACTTCCTAGTTTTTGAAGGTTGTCAGCAATCCTTGGCATTCTTTGGATTTTGTGACGTTAGATGGTGATAGTATTCATTGGACTTTATGTTTCTAAGCTGACAGTAAATTTTTTTGCTTTGTTTTTTTTGTTGTTGTTGTTGTTTTGTTTGTTTAGCAGAGAGAAGAGCCTTGTCCATTTGATATGAAGAAAACTGAAAAGAGGTCAATCCTCAGACCAGTCATACCTGGTTTTTCCCTCCCAGGAAGAATCAGCTGCAGTTAGTACAGTTCAGGTGGTTGTGAAACTGAGAATAACTATGTACTTCAGCTCTCACAGATTTTGAAGGTCGTGAGATATAAACTTTCGAGCTGTATGGCCATGGACAAAAAACTTAATTTAAATTTGAATGTCCTCATTTGTTAATTGTGGATAATCAGCATTGCATGAGGATTTTCTGAAACAACACAGAGTCTGGCAGTGTGTCTGGCACATCACAGACGTGGATGTTCTCTTCCTCTGTCCTTTGGCGTATGTGGGTATGCTGCGTCTCACAGGGAGTTACAAGTTAGGAAATCTGGTACAGGCCGTTTCTGTTAGCATACAGAAAGGAAAAAAACAAAAAAACAAAAAAACAGTAGAATGAAAAAAGATTAGTGTATACCAAAATATGAACATACTGAATAGTCACCAAATAAATTGAGGTTTGCAGGGTTAAATCACCTTTTTACTCCTTGAGGAGAAGCCTCCACTCTGAGTAATATTTCAGGTGCTAAAAGTACTTCAGTGTCCAGTGTTACAAAATTGATGGTGCAAGTTTTGCTTAGATTGAAAAACCCATAATCATTTTGTCCAAATGTTGTAAAAAGCATTCTTAATTCTAATAGAAATGAGTCTATGTTGTTGATGAATTAAATAGAAACACTATAATTTTCTCAAGCCATTAACATCATTTCAAAACTATTGAAATGTGGTTTTTCAGTCTAAACACTAGCAAGGAAAAATCTGTAGTAAAAACAAATTTGCCATTAATCAAGGACTAATCTTAAAAGTAAAAATATATTAGGTATACAGCAAATCTTAACTCCAATAAATAAATTTTAATGGGTTTTAATCTTTTATTATTAATAAAACTATACATTGTTTTAAATATTTTGGTTTATTAATATTTATATTTCTATTTCATCACCCCTTTACACACTTTCCTTTTCTTCAATTATGTATACTCTTATCACCTCTTTATGTTTGTGTTTCTTTTCACATTAACACATTTCATCACGATTACTCATTTTTAAAGAGATAAGGTTTCAAAACATTTCCTTTCCTTTCACAGGCACACTTCTTTCTACCAGAATTATTTGAAGAATTGAAATCTTACCAATTTAAAACATTCCAATTTATACTTAAATTTTACATTATATATATCTATAAAATATTAAAGTTTAAAAGATGAAAAAGTACAAAAATTTGACCTAATTTTTAAATGAGCTATTTGGGTTTTTTAATGTAGCCATATTCTTTCTAATTAAAAAAATAAAAACTGAATTAGAAAAAAATTAGTCCCCTTAAAAAAGATATGTACATTTATATGTATGTTCACATACACACAAACACAATCATACACATGCAAATATATATATATATATTTAAATTTTTAAAAACAAATTAGGGTCACATCTAATGCATTCTTTAAACTCTGCCTTGTGCTAAGTAATTTACATTCTTCACTTGTGATTCTCATAGCCACTCTGGAAGGCAGGCATAGGGTTATCGTCAGGAAAGTAAAGTAACTTACCTAAGAACACACACAAAGCTCTGAGGTCAGTATATTAACTCAGGTCTTTCAGATTCCAAAGTTTTATATGCTTTTCCTAAAGGTCAACTCCTGCCTCATTTTCCATGAAGAAAATTAAGGTGGATGACTCTAAGGAGTTACTTTGCATGCATGTTGGCTCTGTCAGTGATACGCATTTCTAATGTTTCAGTTGTTCCTCAGAAAGTTTTTCACATAGTATTTAGGAAGCTATTCTTATCAGTTGTAAATCAGATAGCTGTAATATGATCAATTTATGTGACAAAATTACTTGGGATTTTATTGCCACAAACGTAAGCTTTCTAATATAGTCCTTAATGCGAAGTGCTATTTAATGCTTTCTGTAATTAGCACAAATAAACTGATTTCTCTTTCCAGGTAGGACGCAGAGCAATTTTTTTGATTAACTAAAGCTATTTGGATGTAGCTCTTCTTAAAAAAAATTTAACAACAAATTTATTAAACAAACAATTTTGGGAAGTATTATTGATAATTTATAGAACTATTCCCTTTACATGTGAATCCACTAAAAATTTTCATTTAAATTTATTATGATTTTTAAAAATACTATTTTTAAAATTAGAATTACCGAATTAAATGAGATTTATTGTAAACTGCTTACTGGCATCTATTTCAGAGGTTGCTTTGGGATGGTTGTCCTTACTAGAGTAAAAGAAGGGATTTAATACACCTTTACGACCTTGCATAGCCAAAGTGATTACAACGATTGAACAGAGAAATGTGAATACACTTTATCTACTTTTGATTCAGAAGAAATTTAAGCAAAATAACTTGTTCTGTAGCTAGATAGAGGGCTACTACATTGAGTTTGAAATGAAATGGACTAGAAAAATCCAGTCTATTCAGAATAGATTAGAAAATATGATTCATTTATTTTGTGGAAAAAGCAGGATGTCTTGAGAACTGAGAAGAAAAGAAAATATCCCTTCACTTGGATATTTCAAGCTCAGTATGCCGGTCGTTTAGCATTCTCCTGCCTCACCTAACTGAATGTTCAAAAAGGGCATTTTATTTGCCAGACAAGCTCTGGATCATCCTTGTTCTTGAACGGTTCTGACAGCTTTAAGACTGTAATTTTAGAAACAGGAGCCTGATATTAAGCATCTGCACATGTTCTTCATTATTTTCTCAGCAGAAAACAATAGTTGGGTAAGACTGCACTCTAAGGGAATCCATTTTCACTAAATAGATATATTTAGTCAGATGTAATTTGGTAGACCATAAAAGTGAAAAAGAAGAAACTTATTAAAATGAGAAGGCAAGTGTATAATGCCTATTAAAAAGTGTCTTCTGAGTAACTGATTACACATACATGCATAATTATAGACCTAAATATTTATTTCAATATACCTGAGTCTTAAAGATTTTTGAGAAGGAAATTCAGTATTTAAGCTACCAGGACCTTTATCATGAATGTTTTGGTTTGTATACTTAATATGCTCTTGTCCTCCAATGACTTTTTTAGATGAAACTGCAAGAAAGATTTTCAGTTGGCACAGTAAAGAACTGAACTCTAATGAAATTAGGAAATATATCTCTTGGGTTCCTGGGTAGCTGATTGGCCCCGAATAATTTGTTGATACACTTGGTGAGTTTCACTATTTCAGGAGGAATTAAATCTATTTTCATATTAACATTACATGCATAAGTATGATCTACATATTCCCACGAAAAAATACAACACTTGACCAGTAAAAAAAAAAAAATCTAAAAACTATTTCACAGGATGAATAAATAAAATAACTGAAACTTTTTAACCTGAAAGAATGTCTAGCAGTATTTTAATTGTTGGTATAGAGCAATTGTTTATTCATTCATTAACTATTTATTTAATAAATATTTATTGAGAGCCTACTATGTGTCAAGCCATGCCAGATGCTGAGGATATGAAAATATTTCTTGCATTATACAGCTAGTTTGATGAGAATAGATTTTTTTGTAAATGAGAGAGAAATGGGACTAATGGGTAGGCATTACAGAGATTCAAACTTGAGTTTTGCATAAGGTAAAAATTTCTAAAATTCAGAGATTTTTATAAAGAATAAATGGCTGTTTTGTGTTATAGAACTCTGTAGGAGTGTTCTAAATGTAATTGTGTACCAATTTGTAGGGAATATTTAATATGTGATAGTTCTCAACTCAATGATTTATTTTTTAAATAATGTCATTTATTATTAGTCAAATTAAAATTAGATTCTCACAGTTATCCTTGGTCTCAGCAAAAGGCTAAACTAGGTGTCAGACAGACACTTTTCAAAGAAGCAGGAAAAAAATCTACAGGTTGTATTCCTGTCACAACTGTCTTAGAAAGGAGAGCCAATTTTGTGCAGCTGTTTCTCCTTGTTCTGCTAGTTATTAGACTAGCGAACAGGTCACCAAGGGAACTGTGAAAACCTGTCTCCATCCCATGACCCAGTAGTTTTGTATGTGAGGTTAATCACCAGACATTGACTTTCTTTGATGTCTTGGAGTGTGAGGGTAGTTGTGGCCTCTAAGATCTGTAAACTTCAATAGCCACGTGATTTCATAGTTTACCTTAGTTTTTTCAAAGGCTTCATTCAAAAACCTTTTTTTGGTAGCATACTAAATTTATAATCTGCTGTCTATGAGAGGCGTTCAGTTACCTTTTCTAGAAATAGAACAGAATCCTGATCAGAACACTTGAAACAAGAACTCTCTAAGTTTATACATTTTTTCCCCTCAGAGTTGCATATTCTATGTCTTTCATATATTGAATCATGCTATTTTAAAATTCTGATCTACTAATATTGTGGTGGGGCCAGCTTTGTATCTAAACACATCATTTAAGAGATTCTGTGATTCAGATGTAGATTGACATATACACCTTATCTTTATATATTCTATTTGATTTTCATTACAAATGAAAGATTTCCAAAGTAGACTTTTTTGGTTTTTAATTCCCCCTTTGAGATCTCTTTCAATATCACAGGGTTAAGAGTTTGGGACAGATATTCACATGGCTGATTAAAAAAGTATGTAGAAATAAAATTTCTTTTGGATTTCTCATGGAAAAAGGGCAATTAGAATAAAGAGTCCCCTTCCTCTGTGATCTCATTCTGCACATGAGAATGATTTGTTTCCCTCCTACATTACGTAGGATTATAAAAATTCATATTGGGGATTTTATTTCTTAAATATTACATTAATTAACAGTGAATAAGCAACATCAAAATTAATTCTTTCTGTGTATCTTTTTCCATGGAGATCAATGGAATAGACACTGAGACTTTAATCTGAAAATGAAAAAAATATAATTACAAGTGAGACATTGGTGAAATTTCTGAGATAATGTTTAATTTTAACTTATAAATTCTTATATAAAGTACTTTAAGTAGGAAAAAGACTCACAACACTCTAATCAACATATTTCCAATCAACGATATCTATCTCTAAAAGAACGAAATGAAAGTATTAATAACAATATATATTTTAATTCCTGACATTCTCAGACATTGTCTTAGAAAATGATACTAGAATTATTATTAATCTTAATATAACATTTAATATTAGATTCTGGAAACATAAAAAAGGAAAAAATTGATTATAAGAAACTAATATTTTAGGTAATACTTCTAGTGTTACATATAATTAATATTATTAATGGTATTAACAATATTATCTATAAGTAATAAACACTAAATATTCTAAAATAATATGCCAGTCTTGAGAAAATTTTGGTGGCAAATAATAGCATATTTGACTAAAAAAAATGAATGAGGAAATAAGTTCAACTGTCTCCTAAAGCTGTTTGAGTAGAGTTAACTGCAGGTACTTATGTTTCAGTCACACGAGAGCCCCTGTACTTCTCCCCCTAGTGTCAGGTGAGCAAGACAGTCCTCAGAAGAGCACCAGGACTACAAAGGAGAGCAGCTGGGGACCAGATGGGGCCAGTTTTAACCATGAAAGGGTTCATATATTAAGTTCCTTAGCCAGGTCTTTTCCCTGGTTACTGTTTGCACACAAAAAAATCATGGTGCTGAATTATAAAAAAGAGAATTGGTCTCTAACCCTCGATATACTTTTTTTTTGGCAATAGCTGGTTCACTCAGTATAACTCTCCCTTTGAATTATTTCAAATTATTATA
This sequence comes from Pteropus medius, assembly GCF_902729225.1. NCBI lineage: Eukaryota > Metazoa > Chordata > Mammalia > Chiroptera > Pteropodidae > Pteropus > Pteropus medius. The sequence goes on along the minus strand of NW_024352786.1, from coordinate 5,259,297 downwards.
AACTTTCTTTAATTTTGAACTTGTAATGAGGGTCATGTGTGTGTGTGTGTGTGTGTGTGTGTGTGTGTGTGTGATTGTTTTGGAAAACTTTCTGGAAGAAAGAAGGACAGATGCGTCTAAATACTGGACCGAAACTATATGAGTAGACTAAAAATTGTCTCAAGTGAATGTAAGTAAACCTTCAGGTATGTTATGGCCAGTTTGGCCTTCGGAAATAGCCATCCGTGAAAGGGCATTGCATTGCAAACTCTAAAATCTTGGATTTTGTCCTTAAGATGTCTTAGACAGGTTGGTAACAGCCCAGAGATAAGGAAGCTAACTGGCTCCACTTGGTGAGAGGAAAGGATGGTATGCGAACTCAATAATGGAGAGGCTGCTAAATACAGTGTCTGCTGGCAGTTTCCATAAACCACAAAATGCTCTTTAAGTTCTTCAAACCAAATTACTTCAACCACTAGATAAGGTTTCAATGCATGATATTATTATGCTGTAGGCTTTTTTCCCTCTTCCAAGTTAATATTTTTGTTTTGATTTTGGCTGGGGAAGTTCCTTTGTTGGTCAGCCACAACATTTCCATTAACTCACATAAATTCCCCATCTCAGGACTCTTGCCAGTTTTCACCCTGCCCAAACAGGATAGATAACATTAGCAGTGGTGCGTGAAATATCTAAAATTAAAGTTATTTTTCCCACAGCTTCCGACCACTGGATTTTGAATAACTTTCGTATTGTTCACAACCTTCCTAATCAGAGCAATGAACTTGGGAATATTTTTTATTTCAAGTAGGAAATAAATCTTCATGCCTTAGATTAGAAATTGTCTATAGGTTTAAAAAAAAAAAATAAAGGAATACCAAAGTTGCTTCAGAGATTACTTTTTGATCTTGTAATCTGGTTTGCCTGTTTTGGCTGCCCAGAGCAGCAGTCACTGAGAGCTTGTGTGACTTCCCTCTTCAGTTCCTAATAGCAAAAAGTTACTCCTTGGGTCTTATAGGCCTGACTAGGCAATCCAATTAATCAACAGTCCAAGTGGCCAACATATTTACTAAAGCAAATAGTGAAGTAAATTGATCCATGTGGATACTGTGTCAGTGATTACGTGGGTAAAGTTAGCTAGTATTTCACAATTTAAATAAACTAAAGAAATGAGCCTAATCCTGGGAAAATTGGGAACCTCCATTTATTGAGAATTTACCATGTATCAGGAATGGGCTAAATTCTTTATATACATAATCTCTTGAATTACTGGTAACAACCCAGAGAGGTAAGTATTATTTTTCAAATTTTATAGATTTACAAGCATAGCTCTTTTAAACAATTTGTCCAAAGGTATATGGTCACCAATACAAGAATCAAGATTTAAGCAGGACTCCAAAGCTGTGCTCTGAACCATTCAATACTCAATGCTACTTAATTGAACCTTAGCCAGGCTTTGGGAAGAATGGAAAAGGATAAACTGCCCTGCACTTGAACTAGTTTCTGATTCAAAAAGAGATAAGTCCATAGTGGTTCTGTGCGTATCTATATGGAATGTTTTTGGCTCATTCAATCCATATGTAGGTATGTTTCTTTCTCAGAGGGCACAGGGACACCTGGTGAGACAATGACAGCAATAAGCCCAAAGAGTTTTCATCCTCTGTTAGGCACTGTTCTAAGTGTTTTCCATGCAATAACTCACTTAATCTTCACGACAAGCCTATGAGGTAAGTTTTCATGTTCTGGGAGCAGGGTATATTATAGTGGGAGGAGATTTTTCTGTTCAAATATATGTATGAAAAGCTAACTCCTCTGTTCTCTTTTTAATGATTCACACTTCATGTTTGTATAGTAAAGGCTCTGAAAAGTTATGCAGTAAGAAACTTATCTTTGTTTTAGCTAGCATATATACACTTTCATCTCCACTAACACCTATCAACATCTCACAGAGTACAGACTGATGATTGCTCTTCTAGATTTACAGTAGTAGCCTGAGTCTAGAAGCAAGCTCATGGGCAAAACTTTAATGGCTAGGAGGTGGGAGTGGGGGGGACTGCAGGTGGGAAGTGATGTTACCCCGTTAATTCTAGAGACCCCACTAGAGACACCATCTATGCTCAGGTGAGCAAAGCTGCATTTCACCTGTCAGCGAATTGTTTGCCAGTACAGAAATAAATACATGAAAAGTTTGGCACTTAACCACAGGTTGGCACTTAACCAGCCCAAACCTTTAGCATTTCTGCTATTTTCTAATGCAAATCTTTCATCTAATAATAACATGATTCCAGGGCTTAGGGAAGAGTAGTACCATATATGTAATTGCTGATGATAGGATAAATCTGTTCAAGACTAGATAATCTTATTACATGTATTTGTAAAATTTTCCGTAGCCTGCTGCTTATCTCAGAACTCTGAGGAAAGTTTCAGCAAGTGACTTAGATTTAAAATCTGGTCACCTCTCTGGCTCCATGAGATCACATTAGAGTTTAGTGTTAGGATGGAAATAAAAAGGAGTGATGTGAGATTGGCCATGAAAACAGCTGGAGAGAGCATCCAAGTGGCAAGGTGAGTGCGGGAAATAACTCACTGAAGTTCAGTGTTTGAAGCTGAGGATGCAGGTGAAATGGTTATGAAGGATTCAAAAGGTTTGAGCTTCAATAATAAATCAACGACAGGTGGGATTTGGAAAAATACAGATGAGGAAAAGTAGCACTCTGATGTGTATGCATGTATACGTGCATATGTGTGTGTGTGTGTACATGCTCGTGTGTGTGTGTGTGTGTTTGTGATGTATATGTTGGAGGCCAGGTATAAAAGAGTCAGTATGAAACAAAAGCACTGTGGCAAATACAGCCTGTGTTCTGGAAATCCCGATAACTTTATCTGGCTTTTTGGAGGTGCTCATATGAGACATTAGAAATGTCAGATAAATTCAAGTCATGGAGTTCTCTGAAGGCCAGGCCAAGAATTTGGATCTGTTTTGGTAGTAGAAGGATAGCCCTGATGATTCAGAAGCAGTGGGATAACAGAGAGAAAACCATGGGTTGGGAAGAATCACAGAGTGGTGCCTAGGTGGGACAATCTGGAAAGAAAGAGAAGGCAAAGGACCATACAGCAGGCACAGTCATGGAGTGCAGCGTGGTGAAGACCTACACTTCTATTGCAGTGGAATAGAACTAAAAGAAACAGTTCAAAGGATTCCTGGGTATAAGGGTGAAGACAGCGGTAGAAGAGTGGAGGTGTACGAACCTGGGTGTTTAACTCTGAACTGCACTTTATCTATGCAGCACATCAATTTTGTCAATACACTGAATAATTATGCTATTACTATCCAAAATCAAGTCCAGATTTGTTTGTTTTTATAGCTCAGGATCATTGCAGCACAGCAAATAAATATTCCTTACTCTAAGACATTTTAAACAAAATTTTGGGAAGAAAGTTATTGATTTTACTGGGTATTGATTTTAAAACTTTCCTTGCAATGTAGGTGGTCTTTGGTGCTCCTTTTTCTTCCCACCCAATCCCTTAGACCACCTAACACTTCTTCCTCAGCCCCCAAGGATAACCACTTCCTAACAGACCTAGAAAAGACCATAGCTCACAATACTTCTATAAAAAGTTATTTTTAGGGGTGGCTTGTCGGGTCACTTACAGGAAGGGAGAGCCAGAGGTTTGATGCAATAAATCAAGCCAGTTTGGGCAGACTTTATTTTGCTGAGCCTAGTCCCTACCCCAGCCACGGTCTCACCCATCCTGCCCTTCATCCTTAATCGGAGTGCTATGTGGACAATTAGTCTTGCTTTCCTTTAATGACACTGGGAAAAGAGGAAAACAGAGACTCAGAGATGTGATCTGTACCCAAGTTGCAATAGAAATGAAGGCCTTTAACCTTGGGATTGAAGACATCACTGTGCTGTATCTTATTCTTATTCTCAATCTATGCATAATTTGCTCCTCTTACATTTGACTTTGATTTACAGTGTAATTTTTCATGGGAGTTTTAAAGCAATGTTTACACACATGTTAGCACTTGTTGTATTGGACTTCACGTATCCTCCCTTGCTAAATGTGTGTGAAGTGAAAATATTTTTTAAATGCAGGTAGTAACTGTACTTGAACCCATGTTAATTCTGGAATTGTGCACAGCTGTGTAACATTAAGCACTAAAAGGAGAATGACAGGAAACTCTAGGATCACTGCAAAATTGGTCATGGTTTTGTATTCCTTATTTTAGTGCAAGGAATCCTCTGGGTGCATAATAAATACTGACTCTCTGATTAACTATAACAAAGAAAGTGATGCTTCCTCCTATATCCATTTTATATTTTTGGTCTGATTTAATATATTGTGTGACCACCTAGATGTCCTATCATCTAAACTCATTTGAAACTGAAAACAGAGACAATGTTACTTAGGGATTAAAAGCAGAGTTTGGAATCAAGCAGACCTGAGTCCAGCTGTGTTACCTAAATGCTGTATGATTGTGGGCTAGTTTCTTTACCTCTCTACACTTCAATTTCCTAATCTGCAAGAAGAGGGTAAGTAACATTATATTAGTTTTTTTTTTCCAGGTGTGAGCAACAGAAATAACTCTTAAGTAATTTGTACAAAATTTTTTTTAAATTTATTGCAAGGATATGAGGTAGCTGAAAAACTCAAATAAAAGAATGAAATGGGCGTCAGAAGAGTATGAACCATGGAGCTCTAGGGTCCTAGAAAATAAGACCTTATGGGTGTTATTACTGCACCTCTATCAGAATCAAAGAGCTTTAAGCAAATTTCACCCTTTGGCCTTTCTACCCACGATGTAAATTCCCTGAGTCTAAGTGGCCTAGTTAGGGTCCTGCATTCCTTTCCTTGGCCAACGGAGGACGGGAGAAAGTAGGATGCCCCAGTTGACAAATCTCAGTAACTAAAGGAAGTTGAGTTTTTAAATAAAACATCAGGTTGCTGAGGAAAGGGATGTGGATATTGAAAAAGCAAAGGAAATGAAGTATTTTACAGATTCTTGACTTATAGAGTCATTATGTACTTCAAATGAGATCATTGACGAATGAGATACAGTGACAACGCGTTTAAGTTGTCAATAAAAATACTTGAAAAACTTTATCATTAGGAAAGTATTAATAATCCAGTTTATTTTTCTATTCTAAGAATAATTATATTCTCAAAGAGTGTATTTTATACACACACATACACAGAACATTACCTTAGCTTTTACTAACGGGGCATTGTAACAATTTGCTATCTAACTGGATAGAGATACATGGAAAACGAAATGAGTAGTAGTTATGTTCCAAACACTTAGCATGCAATTATTTAATTCAAAAATCTGTCTTTGCTGTTTCAAACATGGGCCAACAATAAATTCCACGTCATCTATTTTAGTTATGGTAAATCATAATCGTATGTGGTTGTGATTATGGCTAATTGTAGGATAAAGGATTTAATTTTAGAGAATGAATGAAATATGCGCTTGTTGACATTTATGCAGGACAGTCTGGGAACAATAGGGGAAGAGCTAACAGTTATGTGATATAAATCTCCTTACAGAGAGAATAATAAAGAACATTTAAATTAATGATTCTGATTCTTAATGTTGGTACTGATGATTCTAGGAGCCTGGGCTCTCCAAATTTAGAATGCACCAGCTGCTTCAAATTAGAGAGACTGTAGACTCTTCTGACATGGGTTCATTGATGGTGTGTGTGTGAGTGAGTGTGTGAATAACTCTTGCCAGTTATGTAGAAATCGAAAATTTAGAACACTTCCCTGAACTAGTAGTTTATAGAGAAATATTTCTGTGGTATATAGTCCATACAAAGACTGCCAATCTACATCAAAATCTGTAACTCTTCAAAAACATTGAGAGAATCTATTTGCACTTGGCCTGAAATTTCTTATGGACTGCATGAAAACACCAGGAACTTAAAAGGAATCAACTCGGTTTTTTTTTTTTTTAACTTCTGCTTTCACTTCACGACAGACAACGTCTTCTATTAAAACTAAATAATTAGCACTGTCAAAGCAAGGCCTCATACGACTAACATAAGAGAGGTATTTCTCACACTGGATACCTTTAGTAAAAGACAAGAAATTTATATAATGTAAAGAGGAACCAGAATATGCTTTGTACTTCCATAACACATCTCCAGTAAGAGAAACTCCAACTGCACTGATTGCGTCAAAACATAATGCCTGCCAAAACTTGTCAGGGAATTATGTAAATAAATTTGAGTTGAAGGAAATTTAAAATTGTGCCATTTTATAATTGTATTGTGTGTAAGTACACTATAGGTATTCAAATAAATCAGTCACAACCCTTTCCATTCTGGAAATATCTTCATATTCACAAAGTGCCTCTGGCCCACCATTAGGGGACAATGTAAAAGAAGCTTGGCTGGCTGGTTTCTCATGTCCTCATCAGAGATCCCACTCTCCCTCCCTTCTTCCCTCCCTCCCTGTCTTTTTTTCTTTCTTTTAGTTAAACATTTTGTTTTGAGATAATTGTAAATTGACATGTAGCTATAATAAATAACATAAAGATATCTGGTGTACCCTTTGGTATCATTTTGCAAAACTATAGTAACATTTTGCAAAATGTGGTAACATTTTACAAAACTATAGTGCAATATCACAACCAAGATACTGATATTGATATAAGCCAGAATACAGAACATTTCCATTCTTCAGAGTTCTATTATGTTGCCTTTTATTCTCACATCTACTTCCCTTCCACCTTAATTCTGTCATTTTAAGAACATTCCATAAATGGAGTCATACAATGTATAATCTTTTGAGATTGACTTTTCTCATTCAGTATATTCTCCGGAACTTTATACAGTCTGTTGTGTATAACAAAAGTTCATCCTTTTTTATTGCTGAGTAGTATTCTATGGTATGAATATACCAGTTTGTTTAACCATTCACCTGCCAAAAAGACATCTGGGTTTGTTTTCAGGTTTTGTCCATTAGGAATAAAGTTGCTAAAGATAGTTGCATACCAATGTTCATGGCAGCATTATTCACAATAGGCAAAAGGTAGACACAACCGAAGCATATATCAATAGATGAATGGATAAGCAAAATGTGGTATATATCTATATACTATGGAATATTCTTCAAAGTTAAAAAGAAATGAAATTCTGATTCATGTCACAACATGAATGAACTTCGAAGGCATAATGCTAAGTGAAATAAGCCAGACACAAAAGGACACTTATTGTATGATTCCACTTATATGAAGTACCAAGAATAGGCAAATTCATACAGGTATAAAGTAGAACAGAGCTTAGCAGGAACTAAAGGGGAAAAGGAAATAGGAAGTTATTATTTACTGGGTACAAAGTTTTTGTTTGGTATGATGAAAAAGTTCTAGAAATGGGTAGTGGTGATGGTTGCACAACATTGTGAATGTACTTAATGCCACTAAAGTATCTGCTTAAAGTGGTAAAAATGGTAAAATTTAAATCATGTAAAAACTTAAAAGCAACAAACAAACAGGACAAACAAACAGAGACTCATGGACATGGACAATAGACTAGTAGTTACCAGAGGGTAGAGGGAGGGGAAGAGGGGAGGTAGATGGGGGAAAAAGGGGTCAAATATGTGGTGACAGAAAGAAATCTAACTACAGGTGGTGAACATACAGTGCAATATATATATATATATGCCTTACTGTTGAACTGTGCACTTGAAAATTACTGGATTTCGTTAACCAATGTCACCATAATAAAAATTTTTAAAAATTAAAAAAAAAAATCATGTATATTTGACCACAATAAAAATATATATAAACATTTGTCCATAGGTGTTTTTATGAACAGAAGTCTTCACTTCCCTGGGTTAAAGCCCAGGAATGTAATTGCTGGGTCGTTTGATAGTTGTATTTTTAGTTTTTTAAGAAAATGTCAAATGGTTTTCCAGATTAATGTGCTATTTTAATTCCCATCAGCAATGTATGAGTGATCCAGTTTCCCTCTATCCTCACATACATTTGGTGTTGTCACTATTTTTTTTTTTTTTAATCTAAATTCTGCTGTTAGATGTGCACTGGTAACTCATTGTGGTTTCAATTTGCATTTCCCTAACAACTAATGATGTGGAACATCTCTTCAGACGCATTTTCCATCTGTACATCTTCTTAGGGGGAATGTCTCTTTATGTCTTTTGCCTACTTTCTAATTGGATTCTTTGTCTTTTTTACTGTTGAGTTTTGAGATGTATATATCTTTATGGTGTTGGTATCAAGTTAAGAACTCTTTGCCTAGTTCTAGATCCCAAAGTTTTCTGCTACTTTTTCTCCCCTAAAAGTTTCATAGTTTTATGTTGATATTTAAATTCATGATTCAATTTGAGTTAATTTTTGTATAAGGTATGAGATTTAGGTCAAGGTTGTTATTTTTTTCACATGGAGACCTAATTACTCTTGTATCATTTATTGAAGAGACTATTCTTTCTCCATTGAATTTTTAAAAATTACCCTAAAATGATGCCCTATCCTTTCTTCCTTTTCCCCTCTTTCTCACTTCTTTCTTCTTTCTCTTGTTTTTATTTTTGTTTGTTTGTTTGGTTGGTTGGATTTTTTTGGCTATTGCTTTACATAATCTACAGTATCTTCACTGTGGCTGGTTTTTCTCTCTGTAAATTTAGGTTGCAGCACCTTTGTGCTATGAGATTTGATGTTTACCATATATATGGAAGGCATGGATTTATATTTCTTATATATTTACAAAACACCTAAATCAGCATTTTATAGGTCTAGTCATATACTTTCATAGCTGTCATGTTAATTAATGAACAAAATAGAGATGGGAACAGGTAGACATTTTTAATCCTGTTATATAATGGACCCAGTGTTAGCAGCCCCAATTCATCTGTTTATTTCTCTTCGATGTATTAGGAGCACCGGAACCTAGGGAATGAGGCACAAGAGACTTTCTACTTAGTAAAAGTGATGATTAGAACAGTAACTTAGGTAAATGGATCTTGTGCATTTCTTCTTCCCTCTCCCCTACCTTCTTCCTTTTGCAAATATTTAATAAATATCTTGGAATAAAATGTCGAACAAGTAGACAGGTCTTGGCTTTCAAGGAGGTTTTATTCTAGTGAAGGAGGAATAGAATAAATAAATAAATCTATGAGATAATCACAGATTGGAATGAATGCCATTTCATGAGCTTTTATCATCGTCATATTTTGTGATACTCCAAATCTTTGAGTATTAGTTATTTTGATTGTAATATTAGAATTACAGAATGCATCACTAGAGCAATATTAGTATTGAATTAATTGACATTTTATTGATTTGCCTAATATTTATTGAGTATACTAACATTGTCTTAGTTGCTGCTATAACTCCAAAAAAATTGCATGAGTTTTGATCTCTAAGATTATATAACTTAGCTCAAGAGATAAGAATATACATAAATGCATGAATATATTAAATGTGTCATATAAAGAGAATGAATAATAAATAAAAGTTTAAATCAAAACCAGTGAAGAGGAAAAGTCCCTTCCCTTGGTAATCATCACAGAAAAGTATCACTGAGCAATATCAAAAGAATGGGCTTTGCAACAAATCTTAAAGGGGAAACAAGACTGCAAGTAGTCAAAAACCATGGAGGAGGCAAAGGACAGTGAAGATATTTGCCCTAAAAGAGGCTCAGAGTGGAGAAAAATCATGGTTCCTCTGTTTCAGTAATGATAGAAAGAACAGTTTGACATTATAGTTTTAAAAGTAGGAGATTCAACTACAAAGGGAACAAATGCATGGTAACACATTTTGAATGCTAGTGGAAAGATTCCTGTCTGTACCTAAACTCTGTACTCTCAACAGCTTCCAAAAGAATGTTTTCAGTTGTGTCATCTTTTAAAAAAAGATTTTAGACCGAATATTGAATAAAATGTAATGTTTTATGAGAAAATTTTTGTTTTCCTAACTAAAGGCTAGAAATATTTATATGCATAATGTGTGAATGTAAAATCACAGTACTTTTATTGTTAACTCAATTCATTGTTTTAAAAAAATTCAGACCACTGCTTCATGAATACACAGGGCACAATTTTGTGGTACTTCAATTCTGTCCATTTTTCCCATATAAATTGATCCTTTTGATAATAGCAGTCAATCAACCGTTTAAACAATTTTTAAATTATTATATGTTGCATCAACAAAACCAGGAGTATGATAGTACATGATAGAACAGTCATTATGCAACATATAGAAAAGTTAAGAAGTTTAATTATGTTTAAAAGGCTTGAGCTTAAACATTTAAACTTAATTTTTTATAACATATGGATAGATATGTGCATATATGTGTACATATATTATACACAAATATATCTATAGATATTTATCCATATATGTAAATATATGTATGTAGATATTATAGATATACAGCTATGTAGTCTAAGTTGAAATTAATAATACTAGTGCCTTAGAATATTCTGAGTTTCAAAATCACATTGATAGTGACATAAAATAAACATGTATAACTATATAACAATTGTCTTGTTAAGATTAAAATTTTGTTTTAGAGTTTTTATAGCATCTTATATAGTAAAAGCTTTCTGTAATAGAGATTGGTGTAGCATAAACTGTAATACATACACCGAAATGAAATTTTATGTGCAGGTTTGTGGATGAATAATTTAAGACTTGTGGAATTAAATGAAAGTGACTAGTTTTATGAATTGTCCCCTGTGAATCTGTTTGACCATTATAAAAGTCTTATGTGGTTAATGTCAAAGTTTGACAAACAAACAAACACCTGGGTACTGTGATGTGTGAGAAAAGACAGAAACTGCATCTGTGCATAAGTACAGTGTGTATGAGTAAGTCGGTAGTAAGGCTAAGAATAGCATAGCATCTGCCAAGTATGCTCCACACTTAGCAGAGTAGATCCTAAACACGTGCAAGCCCTCATGGTTTTGGTCAGCAACACTGTCCAACAGTAATGTGGGGCTCCTTCTAGGATAAGTTAGGAATATGTAATTTACCATCGAGTGGCCTATTTATGGTACACAAGAGGATACCTTGCAGGTTGTTTTTTCCACAGTTATTAAATCTTAGCGGCAGTTAAAATCCAAGATATTATATGACTTTGCACAAGATGACAGGATGCTTCCTACACTCTCTGTCTTTTAAAAAATGATATTAAGTAGTCTGATTAGAGCTCAAGGAGTGGGGAACATGTGAGTTTTTGAGCCAGATGAACTTGACTTCAAATCCTGGTTCATTATTTAACTTTTGTTGGCCCATGTTTTAGTTTTGTTTTGTTTTTTTTCTTTTCTTTTCTTTTTTTCCACAATGGACAAAACAATATATATCTTGCATGGTCAGTTTGAGTATTAAGTGAGATAACGAAATCAAATATACAATAGAATGTCCAATATTTATTAGATGGCCACACTTCCTCATGCTCCAATATCACATCTCCTCTCTATTTCCTGTCACACATGAGGAAATTAACAAAATAACCTTAGAGTTTTATAATTCTAAAATTAAAAACTTTGTTTTCTTATTCAAAATTGATGCTAATTCATATGAGAAGAATTCAATAGCTTCCTATATATTGGTACCTAAAAGAAACAGCCATAAACTGTTCTAAGAGCTTTATATATGTTATAATTTTAATCTGTATATTAATAAATATCTCAGTTGGTAGATTATCATAATAATCATGAGAAAAAAATGTACTAACCTACTTATATTGGCTTTATAACAAGAATGTTAGCTCCACAAGAGAAAGAAATGGTCTTCCTCCTTATATTTTAACAATACTTCACTCTGCACTTAATAGCTTGTCAAGAAACATTAATTGATTTTTTTCTTGAAAATTTTATGGTTAAACCTAGAAAGATGATATCACAGACAATTTACTTCTCTGATCCAAGTACTAATCAAGAAGCTTTAGATAGTAAAGATCTATCTAGATTGTAAGTGAAAAAGCAATAGTTTTGCTCTGTAATTTGTGAATAACCGTGTTAAATTTTGCCTCTGCGAAGTGGTTTGTTCATTTATGTAAAGATAGGAGTGTAGAGAAGAGGGGAGAAGGAAAGAGAGTGAGGGAATGAGGAAGGGAGATGACACAATTCTCTATGTTCCCAGGTATGAGAAATTGCTGGTGAATTACCCATGAAATGGTCAGATTGCATTTTGGGAGGTTGCATGAAAAAGGTATACTGTATTAGCAAAAAAATTATTACAGCCTTACCAGCCTGAGGCCCTTACTTCTCTGGACCTATTAACTAACATCACAAATAAATGAACACTCCATTACAATGAATTTAGGGTACCAAAGAAAGTCGTGTCAGGTTGCTACATCTGGATTATTTTCAGGGGTGGAAATTAAAATAATGAGGATACCAACTGGGCCACCCACTGCAAAATGTAGGTGACCAAATGAGCCAACAGAACCTCTAATGAGTATTTACTCCAAAGGACTCTGCATGTAAACTACTTCCAGACTGATGTGGTGCCAAGCTTAGAGGATTAAGTCTTTCAATGGCTTTTGTTGATCAGCAGCCAAAGCATCTAGGAACAAAGAAGGGGGTCTCCTTATTAAACATATCAAGAATATTATTTTCCAACAAGAAGAATGCAAAGAATGGATCAAAGAACACTAAAAAATAGATGGAAGATAGGAGAAATAAGTAATAACAGCATCATTCATGTTCTGGATTTAGGGTGATTTTGTTTAGTTAGGGCATTATTTTTCTGAAGACTTTAAAGTATCGTTTAATGTTTATGTAGTCTGGCCTATATTATAGGTAGCTGTGTATATGTCTTTGGCTTTGATGATAGAGAGGGCAGGAATTTCTCTGCTCTATGTCATCAGTGTGCCATTACTCTTCTAGCCCTTTCCTCCACCAGAACTAAGCTAAATATAGATATAAGTTGTTTAATAATTATTTTTAAAATACATTAAATTGAGTTATGCAGCTATTATTGCTATAATAATATAGGAAGCATGAAGAGAAACATAACATGGTTTTCTCTTAGGAGAGATGAATCTGTATTACAAAGAAATTGTACATCTAGAGGGAATAGCTCAATGTCACTTAGAAAGTTAGTGGCTAGGTTTATTTTGACTCAGGGATATTGTATATGTCAGACTAATCAAATCATCCAAAGCACTGCAAATGACAGAGTACATATGGAAAATCACATTCTCTATATGTTTACCCAGAGAAAACACAAGGCAAGAAAATATTTGCACACTATGACAAAAGTTAGTGCTAGACAGATTCTAAGATGGCCACCCAAACAAATGTTTACTTCTATAAGCAAGGCAAAGCAAAACAAAACAAAATCTAATTTGGTATTTCGAAAGTTAGAAACACTGCAACAGCCGTTATTTGATTCCTTTTTTCTGTTTCTAAATAGTTGTGTTACCATTTTGGAAACTTTACCTTTCTGGTCCTCCTCAAAGAAGTAGTCAATTGCATTTAATAATAAGATTTCCTAAGAAACACTGTCAAATGTAAATTAGGGTCACCACTTTCCTCATGTTTAGGTACAAGGTAGCCATATGGATATTAGGAGCTGACCTACAATTTTGGAACGGCACTGTCTTTATTAAAGATTACTCTAATGATCAGTAAACCTGGTTTTGCCACAGTCCTAACATTCTGTGGACTTAATAAGCCCTGTGTAGATATAGCAGTTCACAAGCTAGACCAGAGCAGTAAAAATACGATCGAATTTTGACCAAAATCAGAGAGTACTTGTTGGGTCAATCATTCGAGAGGTTCTATAGTAACACCTGGGACTGCCAATTGAGATACTCTTGATGAGGATGCCGTGGGGGAAAAAAAGGTGGTCATGTAGTAACGATACATGATGATGATGATGATGGTAATAGTGACGATAATAGTTACCGTTGAGTACTGCTATATGTGAAGTACTTTGCTGAGAATTTCACATACGTCACCTCACTGAATCTTTGGAGTGATAATGGCAAAAATAGATAACCATACTCTTTTCTAAATGGATTATGATTGCATGATCATAGTTATACATGTATTCAGAAAACTTCCAAAATGCTTGTTTATTTATATTTCTAATTTAATTCCATATAGTACTGGAAAATGTTCTTATTTCTTTACATTAATTAATTCACTTAATCCTCACCATAGCCCTATGAAGTTTATAACAAAATGGTTCTTATTTTATAAATGAAAAAACTGAGGTTAAATAAATTGTCAAAGATCATGCCTTTCTCAAGTCGTAGATTCAAACCCAAGCCATCTGGCTTGAGCACCCTAAAGTTTGACCCAAACTCGAAAATACATGTTCTGAGGAAAACATGACAGTGGTTAGGTTTTCATAAAGTTCTATCCAACTCATAATATTCCTGAAACTGTGTTAAGAATCTCTCTTTTTCATTCCATATCCAGTTGTGTAGTAGAAACAGAAAGTTCTCCAGGTCTTACAGCCCAGGAGTCGGGGTCCTGAGTAGTAGAGCCAAGAGGAAGATTGGAATTATGTGGGTGGGGGAGATTTCTGACCAATTTAAACTTTTGGGGATATTTCTGTGCTCTTGAGGACTGTGTCTTCCTTTTGTCAGCTCCCTCCCTTTACTACCACCAGTCAATTCCAAGTTGTTTTTTCCTCCCTGCATTCTTTAGTTTAGAAAGCAGTATAATAGTTTTCACACCTGAAGCAAGCACTCAAAGTCAATACCAAAAGCTTTCAAAGGTTTTATTGCAGGAAACGAGAAAGAAACAAAGAAAGTGAAAGTATATCCGAGGGGAAAATATATCCTCTTAAAAAAAAGAAAAATAACCTATCTTTCTTCCCTGCAGCTCCCTTTTAAACACTACCCTCTGTGCAAGTTATGTCATTGATGTTCAGAGTAAAACATTTTTGTGTAATTCTGGAGTCAGCATGGGACTGAAGTTCTGAGGGGAGGGCTGGAAGTGTGGGAAGGGGTAGATGGGGAAAAGGAGGGCATTTGCACTACTGAGAGTTTAGGTCCTTAGAGTGAGGGGCCTAAAGTGGAGCACCTGGGATAATCCCTGGCTATGTGACAGAAGAGAGGGGAGAGAGGTCCCAAATTGGAGCCTAAAAGTTGGAGTAAAGGCAAAGTGAGGAAAGATAGGCTTAGATTCTAAGTGAAGATCATGAAACTACTTCTTGGAGTAATTGACTCCTGAATTTTTTTTTTTTTTTAAACATAAATCAACTTCATCCTCTAGGAACCTAGCATTCAGCTGGGATTTGTTTTGGATCTGATGCTAAAATTTCTTCTTGAGTACTTTGCTTTACTCTGAGAGTATCTCTAAGTTGACCAGTTATGCTTCTGTGAAATCCAAACTGGCCACATGGGAAAGGGAAGTATATGAAGGTAAATCTTGAAGGAGTGTCTTTTTGTCTTCTTTTCTGTGGGGGAGTCAATAATATTAACTTCTGTCCTCTTAACCCGAGGAACTACAACCAGAGCCAACTCTTGAATTTTCTGTGAACCCCATATGTGACAACAGGTCAGGAATCTTACCAACACATTCAAAGCCAAACTGCCCAGAAGGCCATATGGAAAATGAAGACTCAATGATCTCATTATGCAGTCTGTTTTATGTGTTATATATTTCTACTATCTGTTGGGCACACTGTGTTTGACAGCAACTTTAATTAAAAGTAAGTGTAATATTTGGATTAATTTTAAGACTATGAAGCATGGTCCCATTATTTTGATTTTATTTTAAATATTAATCACAATCAAGACTTTCTCAGTGGAGAGAAAAAAAGATATATGTGTGTGCGTGTGTGCACGCACACACATGCACACAATGCTAAAATGCTGGTGAGAGGGCTTATGTGAGAACTGGTTGTATCATCTTAAGCAAGTTACTTAACTATCCTAAATTTATTATGCTCATCTATAAAAATGACGATAATGACTAAAATGAGACAAGCTCTGGAAAAAGTTGAGGAGCCACAGAAGTGTATGGGGGCTCTCTTTAACTTAAATATCTGCAAATATTTAAAAAATTTTTATTCCAGTTGACATTCAATTTTATATTAGTTTCAGGTATATAACACAGCGATTAGACATTTATATAACTTATGAAGTGATCACCCCGATATCTAATACCCATCTGTCCCCACATGTAGTTATTACAATGTTCCTTATGCTGTAATTTACATCTCCATGACTATTTTGCAACTACCAATTTCTACTCCTTAATTGCTTTACTTTTTCACCCAGCCCCCAACTCCTCTCCTATCTGACAATCATCAGTTTGTTCTCTGTGTCTGTGAGTCTGTTCCTATTGTTTATTTGTTTATTTTGTTCTTTAGATTCCATATATAAGTGAGATCATATGGTGTTTTTCTTTCTCTGTCTGACTTGTTTCACTTAGCATAATATCTTCTAGGTACATCCATGTCATCGATAGTTTCCTTTGCAGTATGAAAACTTTTTAGTTTAATGTAGTCCTATTTTTTAATTTTTGTTTTTGTTGTTTTTGCCTTGGGAGACATATCCAAAAAATGTTGATAAGACCAATATCAAAGAGTTTATTGCCCGTTTTCTTCTAGGAGTTTTATGGTTTCCAGTCTTACATTTAAATCTTTAATTTATTTTGAGTTTGTTCTCATATATGTAAGATGTAAGAAAGTAGATTACTTTCATTTTTTTTGCATGTATCTGTCCAGTCTTTCTAACACCATTTATTGAATAGATTCTTTACTCCATTGTATATTCTTGCCTCCTTTTTCCTAGATTACTTGGCCATGTAAGTGTGGGTTTATTTGGGGGCTCTATTTTCTGTTCCTTTGATCTATGTGTCTGTTTTTATGCCCCATGCGTTTTTGATTACTATAGCCTACTCATATAGTTTGATATCAGCGTTATACCTCCAGCTTTGTTTTTTCTCAGTTTTGCTTTGGCTATTCAGAATCCTTTGTGGTTCTAAATAAATTTTAGGATTATTTGTTCTAGTTCTATAAAAATGCTATTGGATTGCATTGAATCTCTACATTGCTATGGACATTTTAATGATGTTAATTCTCCCTATCCATAAACATGGTATGCCCTTTCTTTTATTTATGTCTTTATATCTCCCTTTCTTGTAGTTTATTATCTTTTCAAAGAACCAGCTCTTGGTCATTGGTCTTTTATATACATATATATGTGTGTGTGTGTGTGTGTGTGTGTGTGTGTGTGTGTGTGTGTGTGTATATATATATATATTTAGTCTCTATGTTGTTTATTTTCACTCTAATCTTTATTATTTCCTTCCTTCTACTCACTTAGGCTTTGTTCATTCTTTTTTCCTAGTTCCTTTAGGTATGTAGTTAAATTGTTTGAGATTTTTCTTGTTTCTTGAGGTAGACCTATTTTGCTATGAATTTTGCTCTTAGAACTACTTTTGCTGTGTCCCATAGATTTGGGGTCATTTTGTTTTCATTTTCATTTGTCTCAAGGTATTTTTTGATTTTTTTTCAATCTTGTGGTTGACTCATTTATTGTTAGTAACATCTTATTTAGCATACACATATTTGTGAGTTTTTCAGTTTTCTTCTTGAAATTAATTTGTAGATTCATACCATTGTTATCAGAGAAGCTGCTTCATATAATTTCAATCTTATATTTTTAAGATTTGTTTTGTGACCTAACATGTGGTCCATCTTGGAAATGTTCCTGGTACACTTGAAAAGAATGTATATTCTGCTGCTTTGGGGTGAAATGCTCTAAAAATATTAACTAACTCTATCTGGTTTAATGTGTCACTTAAGACCACAGTTCTTTGTTGATTTTCTGTTTGTTTGATCTATCCAATGATGTCAATGGGATGTTAAAGTCCCCTATTATTACGGTATGATTGTTGAGCTCTCCATATAATTCCATCAATATTTGTCTTATATGTTTGGTATTCTAATATTTTGTGTGTAGATTTTTGTGTTTACAAAAGTTATATCTTTTTGTTGGATTGATCCTTTTATCATTTGTTATAAAATGCCCTTTTTTATGTCTCTTGTTATAGCCATTGTTTTAAAGTTTATTTTGTCTGACATAATATTACTACCCTAGTTTTCTTGGTTTCTATTTGCAAGAAATATCCTTTTCTATTCTTCTGCTTTCAGTCTGTGTGTGTCATTCAATCTGAAGTGAGTCTCTTATAGGCAGCATATATACAGGCTTGTTGTTTTTTTTTAATTCACTCGATCACTCTATGTCTTTTGATTGGCACATTTAGGCCATTTACATTTATGCTAATTATTGATTTGTATGTAGATTATTGATTTGTATGTTCTTTCATTTAGAACATATTTCTTTGTCTCCTAGTTTTGGCTAACTCCCTATGTTTGTTTCTTTTAAATATTAGGTAGATTTTCTATGTCTCGTAGCCTTTACAGAGTGGCCTTATGTAGAAGGTGTCTCGTGAGTCTCAGTGGCACAGTCTCCCTGGTCACCTGATCCAGGTGCTTCAGGCCTGTCCCCTATGTAGGTTGATTGTGCCCTCTTATAATTGAGCCTTGATTGCTGTTGACACATCAGAGGGTGGCATTGACCCTCAGGCTGATTGGTTGTGAAAGCCGACTGCAACAATAGTAGGCAAGCTACTGTGTGGAGGTGATCCCATGAATCATGAGTTACTTTAGCAGGGTTTTGGTGCAGGCCAAGGTTAGCGACCAGGTGTGTTGGGTGGGTCTGAAGCCTCTTGGGAGGAGCTCCAGGAAAAGCCAGTGTCAGCTGCCACTTTTACAGATCTTGGGCCTGTTGGTAGGGGCTATAAAGTGATCTGTGGTTGCCACTTGTTCTGGGTTTCAAGACACTTGAAAGAGGCTACACTGCAAACCAAAGCCAGCAGCCACTTGTGCCGGACTTGGGACCCTTTGATAGGCACAACAATGCGAGCTGAGGCCCGCCACTACTCGTTCTGGGCTTGTGGACACTTATTTGGAGCTATGTTAGAAGCCAAAACTGACTGCCACTAATGCTAGACTTGGGGCCACCTGATGGATGTTACAATACAAGTTGAGACATCTGCTGTTTGTGCTGGGCCTGGAGCTGCTTGACAAGAGCTACGATGTGCGTCAAGACTGGCTGCTGCTTGTGTGAAGTTTGTGGACATTTGAGAGAGTCTATAGTGTGATCTGAAGGTAGCTGTCACTTTTGTGGAGTTTGTAGACATTTGAGAAAATTTTCAATGTAAGCCTAGGCAGCCACCACTCATGTGGGCTTTGTGGTCCTTTGAGTTTGAAGTATAAACGGAGGCAGTCTGCTCCTATGGAAAAGCCACTGGAAGAATCTCAGGCCTGACAAGATTGCTGGATGCGGCAGGGATCTCAGGGAATCACCAGAGTGGGGTGAACAGTGTTAGACATGTTAATGGAAAGTACAGATTTGTTGCTTGCCTGAGCTAGGCCAGTTGGGTGGGAGCTCTACAAAAGAACAATGGCACCTAATGATACTTTTGTTCCTAGAGGGATTTACCCCTATCCCTGCCCCTCTATTCCTTTTCTCGAAGTTAGTCAATTTAGCTCCTCTCCATATGTCCCTGGTACTTTTGGCACTGCCACCTCTGCAGTGGAGCCCAGATAGAATGAGTTTGTGAGTGAATCAGTCTGTATGTGAGCCCTTCAAGTGCAGCGCCTTAGTCTCTAGCAGCCCTTTGCATTTCTGGGATGTAATCTCCACTAGTTTTCACAGCAGATGTTGTGGGGCCTCCTCTTCCTGGCACTGTTGAACAGGGCTGGGGACCCCAGTGTGGGGCTGGGACCCCTTGCTTCTTAGGTAGGAACTCCCTGATAGTCAAGACATCGTCCTGTTTCTTAATCGCCACACTGTAGGCGCAGGACCTGCAAAATCCATGTCTTTGCCTCTCTTACCAGTCTTGACGTGATTTTTTTCCTTATATCTTTGATTATGGGAATTCTATTGGCTAGTCTTCAGGTGGTTCTCAGTGAAGATTGTTCAATAATTTGGTTGTAATTTTGATGTTGTCATAGATGGAGGTGAGCACAAAGTTTACCTACTCCACAAATCTTTTATTTCTGCTATATATCTCACTCTCTGAGGTTTCCTTCCCTCCCACTCATCATCTCTCCCTTCATTTTTCCTTCCTTTTAACAAGTATTTATCAACTCTATTAAGTAACAGTCATTGTGTTCTAGGCATTTAACAAAATCTTCAGTAGGAAAAATAGATCTATGTCCTAGGATCATGTCATCCTCCATAAAATCCTTCTGTGATTTCCTATTTCTTTTACAATAAAGACCAATATCTGTGTCATGGCTGAGCTAGCCTCATCTCACTCCATTGCCACCTTGCTTTCAACTCTTTGTACTTCTTTTCAGCATGCTTTCTGCTGCCACAGAGGCTTAACATAAACCATTTCCACTTTTTGAAACTTTTTCTCAGCACAGCTTCTCTTCAATTAGTTAACTCCTAGGTATCCTTCAGATCTCATCTCAAATATCACTTCCTTGGAAAAACTTTCTCTGACCCTTCTCTTTTGGTATATGCTTCCACAGCACTGTGCCACATTTATTCAGAGTATTATCTAAGTATTATCTACTCCACCGAATAGCAAGCTCCACATGAGCTCACATTATACCATTGTGAAGCCAGTATCTCCCATGGCACCTGACGTATGATAAGTGCTCTATATTTATTAGTTGAATGTATGAGTGAATGAATGAATAAGTGAATATACCAAGGAACTTCATTGTCACCAATATCTCTATCATTCTTATCTCTATCAATGACTGTAAAGCTTTTAAAAAAGTTTTTCCTCCTTTAAAATTAAAAAAATAAAAATTTGTGCATTTCTGCAATATATAGACTATAATAATGAAGATAATACTTTGAAGACAGTTCCTTATTGTGAGCTTTTTTCCTACTTGTAATCTATTTTTAACCAGAAACCTAGGGCCGAAAAGCCTGGTAGTTCTGAGACAGCCTCTAGAGAATTATGAGTTCTAGGCTCTTCATTTATATGCATATTGTTTAAAGAAAGAAAGAACCAGAGGCTTACAATATGCTCTTTCAAACACGACTGTTTGAAAACAATGGTCAGGACATTTAGTTTACTTCCTAACGGATGAGATTTAAATAAAAACACATGAATTCTTGGGAAATTAAAATTGTTGAAAATTTAGAAGGGATGAAGAGTTGACCACTAATGATAAAACTCCCAGGAAATTGATTAGGTTGGTATCCAGTTGCAGTTTTTGTGATTGGAGTTGAGAGTAATGCTAAATTTGGCCTATAATGCATATTCCTACATAAATTCCATTATGTGAAAGGTATATAAAAATATCGAATGCATTGCATGCTTTTCTTTAAACTCAGAGTCTGATTCCAAAGTTTGGAAATGTCTGATATTATTCTTCAGTGAAAGAATAGTATGTCACAAAAGCCAGCTTTTTACTAGCATCAGTACCTTATTAGTTAAATTACTACCTGGTCATTATCTCATAATTTCAATCATCTTATAAGTATAAATTTATTATCCATGACATTGCAAACATCTAAACATAAGTTCATTTGAAACTATGAACTTAAATGTTTTTACATTTTCTCAAATTATTTTTTAATTTTAATTATTTTAATTTTTAATTTTTTTTAGGTGAGGCAATCCTTGGTTGACCTCACAGATTGCAAGAATCTTGTTAGCTTACAATCCCTTATTTTACTTTATTTTATTTTTTTATGCCTACAGCACCTGGTCTTCCTAGTTGGTCTCCCATCCAAGTACTAACCAGGTCCGACCTTGCTTAGCTTCCAAAATCAGATGAGATTGGGCTTGTTCAGAGTGGCATGGCCGTAGACTCAAATTATTTTTAAATCTTAAATTATTATATATATCGTTGGATTTTTCACTGACTTCAAATGCAACCAAGGATTTCTCAGTGGTATTCATAATCTTTGGAAGAAAATGCAAGGTATTATGTAAAAGATTAAAAGCAAGTGAATTAGATTATATACATTAAATCTTATTTTTGGTGGGGTGCTCCAAAGAGTTTTTATTGCTTTTTAATTTGGAAGACCTGTATAACTTTCTTGGCTTTCACATTCTTGGGAAACCTACTCCTTCCAAACTTTGAAAAATAACTCATTAGATTCTTTAGGCTCATAAAAAAGTATGTTGCCATAGTTTTAACACAGTAGCTGATATTAGTTATTCTAAGAAATTAGAAATATTAATTATCTGAATATTTACCAAACAAGATAAAGGTATATTTCTATTTGTGTCTTCAAAAATGCTTCTTAGGCGGTATTTAAATGTCAAGAAACAAATTTAAAAGACAAAGTAAAAAGGATGTAGGAGTATAAGAAAAACGTGGAAGGAAAAATAGTTTTTCTTCACCTTTATTCTATTTGAAATCAAGTAGGTTGAGTAATAATGAACACTATATCAGTCAGAATTTTCCAAAGAAACAGAAACAGTCATAGAAAAAGAGCAAGAGAGAGAAAAAAGAGAGGCCATATAGAAATATATGTCTATAGTCCATATTTATCTTTATTTACCTACCTATCTATATTTTAAAAGAAATTGTTTCACATGATTTTGGGGCTCATCTGAAATCCACTGGCTAGAAACTCAGAAAGAGTTGACACTGCAGTCTCAGGCGGAATTTTTTCTTCTCTGGGAAATCTCAGGTTTTTCTCTTAAGGTTCAGCTGATTAGATGATTAGATGAGACTTAAAGTCAACTGATTGTAGATGTTAACCACATCTACAAAATATTGGAATAGCAACACTTGATCAGTGTTTTATTAAGTGACTGGGTACAGTAGCCTACCAAAGTTGACACATAAACTAAACCATCATAAACACTAAGTTGCTTATTAGTCTCAGATTTTCTTATCTACTCATTGTTGACAATTCAATTCATATTCTTAATTTAAATTTCAAAATAAAGCAGTTTTGAAAACTCTGGTACTTGTGATAATTATCTTTTCTTCATTTAGTTGCTCATTGTTTAGTCATTTTTTAATTTATTGGTACATTCATCTGAGAATCAGAAAAAAGAAAAGAGTAAATAAAGTTTACTGAAGTTCACTCTATCCATCATGTACTTAATTACTAGCTCAAGTATACAGGACCCCTTATACAGTCTGGCAAAACTTACAATGCTTTCTCAAAATAATGTTTAAATAAAACAATATAACCGACAGAAACATCATTTATATTGAAATGTGACTAGCCAAATTTGTGATATAGCAATATATGTGTTTATTTATATATTAAATAACTAGATCTAGCTGTAGGTTTAATAGCTACCATAATATTACAATGGTGATGAGTGGAAACCATATTTTGAGATTCAGAGATAACTCTATTTCTATATATCTGTGATTTCTATTGTTGACAAAGTCACAAATACTGCGAATACCACTGTGATCTGTAGTGTACATTCACAATTGAAAAAACATGTAGTTAGAGGTTAGTGGACAAAAACAAAAGATGTGATGCTTTCCCAACCAAGTTCAGAGACTTCTGGTTAAAAACCAGTCCACTGATGAGTAAAAAGTGATGGGTTGACCAACTGAGACTTGGAGATTATCTATGGATTTAGTTTCTCAAATTTTGCCCTGATGACAAGAATAACGACAGCAATAGCTAACACAGCAATTATTAAGTGCCAGGCATTGTTCTAAGTTCTTTATATATGTCACATCACTTCATTCTTAGAAAAACTCCATGAAGTAAGATTTTACAGATGCATAAGAAAGTGAAGTAACTTGCTTATAGTCATACAGTTTTGTAAGTGATAGAATCAAGTCCATCATGGTCTTTTAACTATTGTGCTATATAATTGGAGCTAATTTCTTTGTATTTGCCTGAATTTTGTGGCAAATGGCAAAATTATATGAGAAATTTTTTTAATAAAAATTTATAAAATTCATTTGAATATTGATAAATTAGCATAAAGGATTTATTGTTGCCTATCTAATTTACAAATTTTTGAAACTAAATTGTTAATGTCAGAAACACAAGAAAGAGAAAACTCATGCTTACAAAGAAAGTCTGTGACTGTTAACTATTACCAGATTTGTTTTTTAGTGCAAGCTGTTGGTGGTTGCAAATGTAAGAGTTTGAAATTTCTTTATAAGGTTAAAACATTTAAAAATTTATTGTTATATGGTTGCTTGACTCTGTTGGAATTCTAGAACCACTTTATTGTAAAAATGTCAAGGTCTTAGAAGTTTTAAAGATTGAAAATTTAGGATAATTAAAATGTTAAAACATGGCTACTATATTTAAATATTAAATATATTTCAATTCTAAAAAATTTACAAAAGGAACAACATGTACCAACTTTTCAACAGGATTAAAAATACTTTTTTTTTTCTGAAAAATTTAATGAGTTTAGGATTACTATTTTAGAATACACAGAAATTTAGATAACTCTTGATTTTCCAGAGAAAGAGGATATGAGATTGTGTGAGGATTCATATATAGTGGTAAGCCAAATTAGTATTTAATATTAATACGAACATTCTTCTTTATCAAAACATGAGTTAAGCTTCTAACGAGTAGATAAATTTTTTAAATGGGATTAACTTCTTCGTATATTAACCTCTTCATATTGTCAAAACAGAAAAATTCAGATAAAAACAGAAAAATCAAATGCTTGGATCCTCCAAATATTCATAATTATAATAGATAATATATTTATACAGTGAAAATATTATTAAACCATTTTCTATGACAATAGAATGGACAAACCAGTAGGAAAAAAGAAAATAGAAAAAATAGAAATATGCCCAGTTCCTTATTCCTTTATAATTAAATTTATCATTATTGTGAAGACTCAGTAGGAAAAGAGAATTTAATTAATTACTTATAAGCATTTTTTCTAATTATCAATGATAACTAATGCAAAGGAAAGTTTACATGTTGTTTAACAATATAAATGTCAATTTGAAACTCTGAAACTTTAGGCAGTATGTTGTAAGAGCATTTGACCATTTATTTAATAAGACATAAATCACTGTTATAAAATTAATTTATAATGGATATTTAGATATCCAAGTTCGTCTTTCTACATATAACCAGTTTTATCTTTTTTGTCTAAGTTTGTAACCCCTGAGTTGTTTTCATGCCAATGAGCAAGTTGTTTCATAAATTGATGGCATGTTGTGCAAACTCAGAAAGTACATTTTAAATATTATCTGAGCTTCATTTTATATGAGCTTAATTGACTATTTACACACTCTTTAGTAGAAAGAGAAAATTGGTTTCACAATGGGCAAATACTATTTGTTGAATAAGTGAATGAATAAATCAGTGAGTAAGATAAAGAGGAGCGAAGTTCTGCCAACCACAACTTCTTCAGTATCCTTTGCTTTTGTAAACTGCTATTATCATGGATTTGCTTATATCTTGGATTTTACTTTATTCTTTATAGTCTAAATTAAAGTTTTTTAAATTCCCATTAAAATATGATTATTCTGTTCTAGGAATGAAGTGACTTATGGGAATTTTACAAATTGCATGTCTAGGTCTCATTTAATCTCTATATCCTCTTAAGAAACATTTGAAAAAATAGGCATAAAGAATCAAGTAAACTTCCCAGATAAATGAAGAGATTTACATGAAAGGGAAAGGGGTAATTTCCTTGCTCTGAGTACCGCAAGCTAACCATTTCTTAATAGCATGGAAGACCAATTTTTTAGAGTCCCTGAGAAAGGGGAATGAGATCAATCAAGAACATAAACTTATGTGGGGCAATCAGGCACTCATAAAAACAGCTTAATGTAATGAATTTTTGTGATGTGGAGACTTGGGATATTTCATTCCTAATCCATCAGGAAAACCCTTTTATATGTTTGGAATATTTTCCCACACAGGCAAATAAAATCTTTTTTTAGACATCTTGTGATTTTAGAAAGTTAAATACAGTAATTGGACATTTTTTTTTAACTTTCCAAAATATTATATGCTTGATATCAACTATTAAGAAATGTGAACATATGTCTGTATGTAACGCTGTTTTAAATTTCTTAAATCCTTAATAATAACCTTTCTGCTCATTTTGTTTTATTTAAGAAATTGAGAGAACATAAGGAAAACTAAATCTATGAGGCAGGAGGGCAATTGGTTGAACTGGATACCAAAGATTAGAAGCAGCTGTGCTCAAGCACATAATTTTTGCCCTCTGTGGTTAGTTAAAATTTTTACAAAACTAAATGATGCTAGGCATGCATTCATGAATTTAAACTTCCTCCACAGTGCTTACCATATATTAAGTCCAGTAGGACTTTTTTTTAGTTAATATGTATGATTTTAGGGAAGGTATAACAAAAATGGGAGGAGTGACAATATCATCTTTGATTCCTGAATACGAGTGCAAATCTTATAAATTATAGGTAATTTGTAATCCATAAATATCACATCTGCACCTGTTTTTGAGTGATCCTTTAAAAAATTGAGATTAATATTCATACTTGAACTGAGATAATTAGTATTTTGTTAATAAAGTTCTCTAGAAAGGTAAGAGATGGTAAAACAGTCCATTCCACTACCCCTGTAATATAATCTCTATATAATTCATATATTTAATATAACTTTTAATGTATGTTACCATGTTATCAATAATTTCTATCCTAGGTCATAAAAAATGCAAAAAGAGTTTTGCAATTTAGACAATTCCAAATAAATTCTCAGTTTTTTTTTTACTTCAATAGAAGTGGTCAACTAAATTTTTTGAAGAGTTCTCTTGCTCTCTCTGAAAATGCTGGTAGAATATTATCTTAAATTAAATTATCTTTAGAGTTCAGAATTCCTGTAGTTGATAACTGTTCACCGATTATCTTCCATGTACCAGAAACTGCATTGTGAACTTGCATTCAGAGATGAGCTAAATAACTTACTTGCCTTTAAGAAAAATTATAAACTGGAGTGCAGGAGGAAGACATGGAAGCAAGGACTCCACAGAGGGAAAATATTCACCTAACTCTTCTTTGGACTATGTCATTGACTTAAATGTTTTTTTTTTCCTATCAGTATTCTGTAGTTAATAGCAATAACTTACCAAAAAGTGTTTTCATTTGTTCTCTTTGTATTTCTGATTATGGCAAATGAAACCATTTAGCATATCTAGGTTTAGCAGCAATTGCACCAAAGATTTCCATAGTACATTTGATATTTGTTGACCTTTATTGGAAAAAAAAAAGTAATAATTTGCTTTTCCCTTTATATTGTCAGGTGTGACATGATGAGTTATGGTGAATTCATGGATGATGTGTTGGATGTGATTCCATAAGAGGGAAAACGATTGTCAAACAGGCACACTGTGGAGTGGTACTTCTTTTGCCATCCCCATAAAGCCTCCCCAAATGTCATGCTCTACTCTAATAAGTGGAACAAGCAAGAAATCTATTTTTAAAATATGTTCACCTTACATTGACTTTCAGAGAATTTTAGCTATAGAGATACTTTTCTGACTTTAGAAGAATAGGTAGAAAGATATAGGTAAGGAGAAGGGGCAAAAAAAAGTCACTCAGCCTTTAGTTTTTGGGAGGGTATAAGTATGAAATTAAAAAAGAAAATAAAACCCATTAAATTTCTAATCAGTTGTTACTTTAAAAGCTAGTTAACATTAAAATCTAACACACTATGTCTTGTTGATTATTACTTGGTTTATGAATAAAACATTTCTATTGAGAAGACATGCAAAATTGCCTCATTGTTCAATTTCCCAAGGCTGTCCAACTGAAGCAAAGGAGTGTTATTAATTATGAACTTGCAAGGTCATATTCCACAATAGGGAAAGCCCTGCACATTGTCCAGAAATGTTTCCATTCCAGCCTCTACAGGCATGGCCTTCTGTTTAACACTGACGGTAGTTTCTATATACTGTGAACTGCCAAAGACCTGCTTTTCTCTGCCACATAAAAATGAGCATTTGTAGAACAAAGAAATGGAAAGTCATCCCATGTTCATGGATTCATGGACTGGAATAATTAGCACTACCAAAAGCCATCTGTAGATTTAATGCAATCCCTATTAAGATTCCAATGTCGTTTTTACAGAAGTAGAAAAAACACTCCTAAAATTATATGAATCTACAAAGACCTCAAATAGCCAAAGAAATAATGAGAAAGAGGAACAAATAATGAGGCACACTTCCTGATTTCAAGCTCTACTATAAAGCTATAGTCATCCAAAGAGTGTGATAGCAGCATAAAAACAGACAAGTAGACTAATGAAACAGACAGAAATAAACCTAAGCATATATGGTCAACTAATATTTGCCAAGAGAGCCGAGAATACTCAGAAGAGAAATGACAGCCTCTTTAATAAATGGTGCTGGGATAATTGGATATTCACATGTAAAAGAATGAAACTTATACCACTAAAAAAAAATCAACTCAAAATGAATTAAAGATGTAAATGTAAGATTTGATAAAAAAAAAAAAACAAAAACATAGCAACAAAACTCCTTGAAATGGGTTCTGGTAATGAATTTTTTAAATATGATATCTAAATCATAAGCAACAAAATAAAAAATAAATAAGTGGGACTACATCAAACTAAAAAGCTTCTGCACAGCAAAAGAAACCATCAACAAAGTAAAAAAATAAATCTAAGGAATGGGAAAATATTTTCAAACTTCATATCTGATAAGGGGTTAACATCCAAAATATAAAAACTCATATAACTCGGTAGCAAAAAACACACAAATAACCCAATTAAAAAATAGGCAAAGAACCTAAATAGACATTTTTCCAAAGAAGATATATGAAAGGCCAACAGGTACATGAAAAGATGCTCAATATCATTAGTCATTAGAGAAATGCAAATTAAAACCACAATGAGATATTACCTCACACTTGTTAGAAAAGGCTCACATCAAAAGGACAAGAGAAAAAAAGTACTGATGTGAATACAGAGAAAAGGGAACCCTTGTGCTCTGTTGGTGGGACTGTAAATTGGGACAGCTACTATGGAAAACACTATAGAAGTTTTTTCAAAAAAATTAAAAATAGAACAACCATATGATTCAGTAATTCCACTTTCGAGTATATATCTGAAGGGAACAAAAACGCTAATTTGAAAAGATATTTGCACCCACGTTCATTGAAGCATCACTGTCAATAGCTAAGACATGGAAACAATCTGTCCATCGATGGATGAATGGATAAAGAAGAAGTTGTGGTATATATACTTATACACACACACACATATACACATATACACAGACATATACACACACGTATATATACATGTATATATATACATAATGGAATATTATTCATCCATAAAAGTTGAGCAGATTCTATCATTTGGGACAACATATTTGGACCTTGAAGGCATTATGCTAAGTGAAATAAGTCAGACAAATACTATATGATTTTACACAAATGTAGAATCTAAAAACTAAAACTAAAACTAAAACTAAATATCCGAACTCATAGAGAGAAAGAGATCACACTTGTTACTGGAGGTGAAGGGTGGGGGGAGGGGGAATTTAAGGGAGATGGTCAAAAAGTACAAACTACCAGTTATAAGATAAATAAGTACTGAGTAATTATCATAAGAAGAAAAATGTTTTTCCTTTCTTCTTTTCTTCTTTTTTATTGTATCCATATAAGAAAGTGAATATTAGCTGAACCTATTGTGATAATCATTTCAAATTATATGTAACCATTATGGTGTATGCCTTAAACCTGTACAGTTTTAAATGCCAATCATTTTTCAATAAAACTAGAAAAAATGTGCATTTATCAAATTTGATTTAGGATGTCATTTGAAATAGTGGAGTGATATATGAAAGAATGTATGGTGTCTTGGTTAAAACACAATTGCAACAGTCTTTTTTTCTTCCTATCTTATAGTGCTATGATAAAAAATAAACTTTTAGGTAATCCAAATGGAAAACATAAGGAATATATGATAATATTACATCAGGCAAAGTGAATCAGCAAACAAAACAACAACTCAAAACTTTAGAATTCATGTGCATAGTTCTACGACTTTTAGAAAATAGTTTATATTCTAAATTTTTTGTCTGTAAAAATTTACCTGGCACAGTGGTGACTTTGGTTACATATGGGAGAGGAAACAATGTTCCATCACACATGTTACTTTTTATTTTAGGATTTTTCAATGTAAAACAATGAGAATAATAACACTTTTACTACATTTACAGTGTACTGTAAATAACATAGTATGTCAATTGACCACTCAATGGTGCCGTAAATAGAATAGTAGTTATCATCCTACTCACTGTGTATTTGTTAAAACTGAGGCTTGTGAAAACATAATTTGTGAAAAGTAACAATTTGCCAGAGATGGTTCTCATACCCTATTCATGACTTGGATTTTTCTCACCATACTACACAGTAACACTTTGATATAACTGGATGTCAAGAGCTTAAGATGAATTGACTGGAATCATAAAGTAAATGAGTACAGTTTTAAAGTCTAAACTATTCGATTTATTTACCTGAAAGTAATAGGGTTGTGCAACATTATCATTAAGTTCTGTGTCCTAAGATTCTGTGATTCTGGAATGTCAGAAGGAGGCTAAAGTATTTTCCTTTCTGCAGTGAACATCCTCAATCTCTCGCTTAACTGTTCACTGGTCTATGTTATAACTTGAATGCAGGATTTCTCTTTTTACGTGAGGGACTGCCTCACATGGATGCAGGGGGAAAAAATCTCAGTTGCCTCTGAGCTACTGAGGGGAGGGAAAAATGGATGGAAAGTCTCGAAGCTTTCCCTTATCATCCACTGAATGAGGCAACTCATCTATAACCTTGAAAATCATCAAAACGTAATTGACCCTCCAAGTGGTAATGGTTAAAGCCGTCTTTGTGGCATATTTTTCTTTATTAAACATTTGTTACTTTGTTCTTTTTTATGTAGAGCAGAATCATTGGGAGAGTATGAACATAGTTTACACTCAGAAGGGTGTTCTAGCCACCTCTCTAAATTTGTGCTACAAATGTGTTTTGTTTGTCTTATTTTCATAGAGAAAGGTGAAGTTCAATCCCCCTTTGGAGTAATGCACAATTGATGAGGACAGCCGGCACTCAATACTGGTTGCCCTGGTAACAGCATCTCAAATCTTACACTAACATCTGGTGTTCTTAAGCTTAACAGCTGGTTGTCTACAGAAAAATTTGAACAAGGAGTTGAAACACAAGTGGGAATACCACAAAATAAAAGTGGATGCCTAAGAGGATTAGCAAGAAATAACTAAAACTAAAGCAGGAAATTAGATGCAAGTTGCAAAAGACAGAAATATATCAGGAACTTTTTAAAAATAGTAAAAGATAATGTCCCTAAAAACGAAAATGAAGACTATGGGTTTAAGTTTTGCATTATTTTTATAAGAAAATTAACCAAAATGTTAGAAAGATGAAAAATCAAGATTAATTTTGGAGAATTTGGATTAAAAGAAACAAACTTTTTTGGAGTCTCTCAAAATCCTAACAGAAGTTGCAACCATAATTATCAGTTCAGTTAAAGCTCTTGAGAATTAATGGCAGGTGTTTGAAGATTAGAAAATGCTCAGGCCTTCCCCTAGGAGTGGTTGACCAATAACTTTTAGCTTCTTATTGCTATTCATTGAATTAAACATATTATCATCATATTTAAATGATTTGAAGCTATTTTCATTTTTGAGAAGGTTGTTTTTACTTTATGGACTCACTGAATACATATTGACATTAAAGTAGTGTTTATTTTAGATCATAACCTTAATACAAATAAAGAATTTCGGCATCAGCATTACTCTTCATTTTTAAGGGCACAGGATCTAATTATTTACAAAAAGTTGTTAACAGAGAGTTGTAGTTATAGTACTTTACCTTCATCTCTTAAGTTGGAAAATTTATTAAATTTCCAATTTCTGTAGTTAAAAAATATTCCTGTTATACCTACTTTATTCAGGGTTATATCAGAATATCCATATAGAAATAGGTCCTCTCCCATAAGAAAACTGACCAAAGCTAAGCAGAGGCTTTTTTATCGTTTAAGATATAATCACAGAAAGTTAAATAAAACTACTAGGTTAATCGAGTGTAAGATTTATTCTGAGTAGATTTAATAGGCAGAATCAGAAAAACTGAATAGGAATGGAAAAGTAATTCGACTTTTACTTAATATAGGGATAAACAGCTTAGGAATTTGTTTCTGAAATGGAAAGAACAGCTCCTGGAGGTCATAATTTCTTCACTGGAGCCAAGGCTGGATGGCCACTCTTCAAAGATGCTGAATAAAAGATTCATGTTGAGTTCAATAACTGCTAAGCTCACATCTGAATCTAAGATTTAGTTTTCTTGTTTAGGCAATGCCACACTAAACATGCAGTTATTTCTGAACATGTATTTTTGTTTAATGGTATTTAGAAAAATAAACAGATAATTGACTGCATTGTTTTCCATTTAATGCAAACGTTTTCTTATATGTTAAGACATATCAATTATTCTTTACTTAAAAGACATATTTTTGGAGAAAATTATAACACTAATAATTTAAAGGAATAATTAAGTCACTGACTTCCACCACCCAGAATTAAAAGTTTTTAATGATTTTCCATATTTGATTAAAAAATAAAATGTTAGAAATTAACATATTTAACTTAATCATTAAGAATGCTCTGAACACTGCTTCCCTTCCCATCTTCAACAATCTCATCCCCTACTCTCTTAATTACAAGGTTTTGTTAGTCTCCTTTCAAACCTTTTGAATGACTCCAATTTTTATCTTTTTGGGGGAAGTTTAAAGAGAAATAGGAAAGTTATGAAGAAAGATGATTCCGATTGACTCAGTGAGTACAGATGTAAATATGCAACATTCATGATACCAGAAAAAATCCAGAAGATGTTATGCAACAAATGGGAAATGTCTGGAGTTTCAAGGGACAAGTTTTAGTCATTATTGTTTAGAATGCCATTTTCACAAGATAGTCAAAACCATAGAAGTTTTCATAGAATTCTGGAGTGAAAGATTCTACAAAAATAAAAGTAATTGAGGCCAGAGCTGTTTAGAGCTAGTACGTTAGAAAGGTGAGAGAATGAAGAGGACCCATTTAAGACAAGATGAAGAACCAGGATGATGTGTGCTAGAAGCTGAAGAGAAAATGATTGCCCTTTATGGAGAATCGCTTTCTACAAAAAGAGTAGAGAATATGATCAAGGATAACGCTTTGAACTGAGCTCTTAGAAGGTTAAGTATGGCCAGAAGTAATGATGAGTTTTTGCACATGGATAGCATCAGATTTGAGGTTAAATGGTGAATCAAGGAATAAATGAACAGCCAGAAAGAGGAGACTACATGCATGAACTACTCTTTCAAGAAATTTACCAGTGACAGAGAATAAGCATAGCTACAGATTTTGTTTTTAATAAGAGTTTTGCAAGGGAAAAATTTGCTATTAGATGGGAAGAAATAAAAGATACAGTATCTCTTTCTAGTTAAACTCTCACTAGTCAAACTTAGGAAAACAGTTTATTCAGATAGTGGGGCAAACTTTTATAAGAGAAAGGAAAAACAATTAGAGGAAAAAGAATCTGTGGGTACAGGTAAGGAGGAAAAGGTCCTCTGTAAATCCAGATGTGAAAAACTATGTTTTCAAAGTATAGCTATTCATTCATTCATTTATCGATTTATTTATTCACTATCTATTATATGGGAGACACGTTTCTAGATGTTGGAGCTACAGTCATAAACAAAACAAAATAAAAAAAATACCTGCCCTTATGGTACTTATACTTTAGTGAAGGGACAGACAATAAACAAGTAAACAATTAAAATATGTATCATGTCAGATTGTAAGAAATGCTATAAATAGAGAAAAATAAAGTAGCAAAGGAGGCAAGGGAGCAGTAGAGTGTGGTGTCAGGGAGGCCTCGGTGAGAAGGTGACATTTCAGCAAATATGTGAAGGAGAGGAGGGAAATGGCCATGTAGCTCTCTGGGGGAAGAGCCTTCCAGGCAAAGAACTAGCAATGAGCCCTCAGTTCAAGGGTGCCTGTTGTGTAGGAATAACAGCCAGGAGATCAGCATAGCTGGAGTTGGGTAAGTCAAGTGGTGTAGAGTAAGAGATCAGCACAGTGTCTGATCATGTCAAATAGAAGAGCCTCAGGCTTTCGTGCTGAGTGAGATGCAAAGCCAATGGACAATTTTAGTAATTGACAGGATCAAACTGTCATTTCGACAGGCTCACAAGGGCTGCTGTGCTGAGAATAAAATGGAGTAGAAGAATGCTGGGATGGAGGGGCAAGGACAGAGTAAGGATGGTGAGAGGAGGTTGGAGCTGACTGGATTTGGTGATGTATTTGAAGTTAGGAGGGAAAGAGGAATCCAGGATGGCTGCAAGGTTTTTGGCCTGACAACTGCCATTATAGACTTATCATTTACTGAGATGGGAAAGACTGCTGTGAAAAAGAAATAGAATAGCATTTGTAATATTATTGATCTCCAAAGGATCATTGCTACCTATATGGATTTTCAAAATACTTATGTATCTACTGGGACCTTTTTGACATTTCAGTTTGGAATTTTTACAGTTCAAGATATGTTTCACATTGTTTTTCATTGTGTTGGAGCCTCACACACAAGTCATATAAAGTACTTAACACAGATCAGGACACAGAGTAAACATTCAGTGAATATTAGTTATTATTAGAACTTTTTGTATCGCCAGACTGTGTTAACAATGTTGATGTTCTTTCATATTTATCAAATGTCTGGCCTAGATATCTAGTTTGTTCTATTAGACAGAAACAAATAATAATAAATATTATTTCTATAATGCAAAAAACAAGCAGATTAATGAAAAGTAGCTCATGGGAAATTAGTAATTTTTTTTTTTAGTTGTAACAGATAGCTTATTAAAAAGAAAACATAAAACATAATGTATTTTAGGTAATTTTCTTCATTCCATAGATGAAAAGCCAGAAGCTCATTGATGTTAAGTGATATGTGCAAAGTCTACATGCTAATTGATGGCAGAGTCAGGACTTGAACCCAAAATTCAGTCTCCTAGTCTTCAGCTACTTGGACCACACTGTATCTCTTTGGTTCAAATGCAAAAACCATTTATACGGAGATTCTATGTATTTTCAAGCAACTGTTTTTATATTTACCAGAGCTATAATTTTTTTTTTAAATCCCCTGATTGTTCCTTTATTTGATGTATGGGCAGAAAATAAATAGAAGTCATAGCAGTGTGACCAGAGCTGTCATAGTCAAAACAGTCTCCCACCCACAGAGCAGAGATCTAGAAATGTGTAAGTAATTCAAGTCACCTGGTACCATGGGCTCTCCAGGTGTCTGTAACACACACCCTTTACTGGTAAATGGTTTCCTGGTGTTTCGTTTAGTCCCAGTGTCACTGCATAAAGAAGGAAATCTCAGACATCAAAGGAAGAAAGATTAAAGGATCCCAGCACTTTAGAAACGAGACCTCGTCAGCTCTACCGTTTACTCTCTTGTAGTGTTCCTCCTTGTCCAACCTCAAGCTAAGGGACCAGGAGAGCGCGCACAGATCTGGTAGGCAGATGTTGGGCTGTATGTTCACTATACTACAAGTTGCCATCTGTACACATGTACACACAAGGCTAGGAGCAAAGAAAGTAGTTTGAGTTGATACTGAAACAGAGGCATCAACTCGTACAGAGATCTGGAGAGGATAGGATGCCTAATCAGTGTTTTTTAAGGCCTTTTCGTGCAGTTAGACTCCGATACCAGCATGAAATCTGCTTTGGGTAAGGATTAACCTCTGTTTAAAACTCCGTCCATCCTGTCAATCAAATAGGTGGCTTCACAGCCATAAATTTAGAAGTGCCTCAAGTAATACTAAAATAAATCCTTTTTCTTTTGATCGTGAAGTAAACCAGTTAGACATTTAATTACTCTATGCCGGGCACTGTGTGTCAGACCCATGATAGGAGATCTCTCGAGTTCTGGTGTTTTGGGAGTACAGACTTACACAGTTTACTAGTTTCCTCAGACATGCTAGAAAAGAGATAAGCTTAGCTAGCAAAGTAAAAGGACCGATTTTCAGCAACAGATAAGATTCTAATTTACATGGCGATAATTAAGCTGACAAAGTGCTTTTGTCTCCTTTTTCCTTTTGTTGTTGATTCAGGCAATAAACCTGTGAGGTAGAGAAAGCAGGCACCTCCTATTAGTCCACTTTGTTGAAATGTATAACATCCCTGATTGAACTAGCAAAACCTATAACCAGAAAATAGTGGAATAAGCAATTCTTATAGCACAATGGTGCTCAAAGTGCGGTCTCCAGACCAGCAACATCGACATCACTTAGGAACTTGTTAGAAACGCAGACTCTCAGGCCCCACTTCAGACTTAAATGAATCAGAAACTTTGAGGCTAGAGCCCTGCAGTCTTTGTTTTAACATGTCCTCAAGGTGATTCTGATGCAGGGTAACGTTTGAGAACCAGTGGTCTGGTAATGACTTCGGAGAGCGAAACCTGGGTTCTGTTTCTGGCTCCAGTACTGCTGACCACAGGTCACTTACAAGTCACTTACAAGTCACTGAATGTCTTCTTCATCTGGAAGGCTGAAGTTAGCCATGCCTATCCAGAACCTCAGCGAGTTTGAGGCAGGGGTTTATTTTGGAGTGATGGAAATATTTTGGAACTAGATGGGGGTAGTGGTTGCACAACATTGTGAAGGCACTAAATGCCACCGAATTGTTCACTTTAATGTTGTTAATGTTATGTTAGGTTAATTTCATATAAATAAATTTTTTAAAAATGCCTGCCCACCTCACCTCCCTAATCGGATGAGAGAATGTGTGTGAGAGCTCTTTGCCAACCAGAAGGGGCTATGCAGATGTGAGTTTATAAAAAGGCTGTCCAGCGAATAAGTATCCTTAGCTACTTTTATTTTTCCTGAAAAACAGAGAGCTCTGTCATTTCAATTAGGCAGATATTTAGCAAGTGCGGCCAAACAAAGTGGCATTCTAAAGAAAACATTTTATCTTTATTGTACCTTTCAAGTAGCTGTTATGGGTGAATTTGGAGTGGGATGAAGGAAACACTACCTGCAGCTGATGTGGTTAGTCTCAAGGGATACAATCCTACACCTCCACGACCTACGTGCACTCCAGTTATTCCAACCCCCCAGCCACAGAAAAAATAAACAGACTCCACATACTTAGAAAATTTTCATTCAGTTTGATATCAGTTCTATTTCCCCTTGTTCATCCATTCCAAGATAATAGAATTCCTGTGAGCTCTCCGAAAAGATGGGTTGAGAATAAGTGTGTCAGCACCACCTGGGGTGTGACTACTCACAAAAGCAATGACTTGTTTCTGCCCTACGCAAGTCTTCAAGGGCAAGACTTTATCATTTCATCTTTATCACCCCTACGATGCTTACATTAGTAGCTCTTCAGCAAATGGTCAAGAGTGGCAGTGGCTCAGAATCAGTGTTTTCCTCTGGGCTCCTGGGATAATTTTCTCTCTAGAGATGTGAAGATCAGAGGTGAGAGCACTGACTTAAAGTTAATGAACTCACGGCTACCCTCTGTGCGGTAGATTATAGAAGCTCAAAAGTTTACTCACTCTCAGAGGTCTTGTCAGCCTGATGCAGCCTTATCCGAAGTTGCCTTTTCAACCTCTCCAAGGTGAGGATAAAATCAGGAGAAAATTTTGATTCCGTGTTTTCAGGATGCTGCCTGTGCTCTGTGTGTGGAACCAAGTGATTTCAGATTATGTTTGGAGTTGGCTGCTCCTTGCAGATTAGTTTCAGAGTTCTGCCTATGTTGCAGGCATTCTTTAGTTTTATTTTCATGGAAATTTTAAATATACACAAAAGGAGAAAATAGTATGGGTTAAGCCCTAAGTTTCCATCCCATAGCTTCAACAATTTTTATCTCATGGCTAATCTTGCTTCAGCCACATCCCCCAACTCATCCCTGCTTGCTGCAGAGCATTTTAAAATAAATCCTACACATTGTTATTTCATCCACAAATATTTCAGTTATTTCTTTTAGAGACATGAACTTTTAAAAAATAATTGTAATACTATTATCAAAAGTAAACATTAACAGTAATTCCTTAATATCATTAAATATCTAGGAAATAGAATTCTTGAATGCTCTAGTTTTGGAAATTACCAAGGAAAAGTTACTACAATTAAAATTTGGGATTTGCAGTAAAGATCAGTGATTGGTCTCCATAGGTTTGTAACGTGACACATCGATAAAGTGCCCAGGCAAATTGTATAATCTTGAAAAAAGCATATCTGCGAAGTATATGCAGTTTCTAGGAGCCTGCTATTTTCAGAGTTTCAAGAAAATATGTACAGTTAGTTTGTAAACGAGCTCTAGTAACTGTGGTATCTGTTAGCTTTTGCGCTGGTGAGATGGTGAATTTAAAGATCTACTGCTGGGCTGAGGTTATGTGGAGAGTTGCTAAACTCTGGTGAGAAATATGAAAAGCTCATCTTTACCACACCCAGGTTATGCACCCAAATTCCCAGACAATTTTTGTATTATTTTCGGCAGTCTGTCCTCAATGAAAACCATATCACTCTATCCCTGGAAACACATTTTTGCCTTTGACTATGTATTGTTTGAGGTCTCAGCAGTGAACCATCCAGACAGCAGGGCATGGGTGTGTATTATAATCCCATCTCTGTACATGCAAACATGTTAAATACAAACATTAGTAAACAATGGAAAGATCCCCCTGCAGATATTACCAGGACAGAACACTGGATGCTAAACAAAGTTCTCCCTAGAGCTCTCCAAACATATGTGGGCAGTTGTGACATAGACCTAATTTGTCACAACTTCTTAAAGAAGTCTATTGCTTTGAAGACAAATGCCTTTATGTCCAGTTGCTGTTAAATAATATTATTATTATTATATACTTAGTAAGTGGCTGATTACTCTTTCAACTGATTCATTCTATGAAACTGTGTTTTAAAGATTTGTGATTTCTCTTTGGAAGATTCTCAGAAAGCAGACTGGACTTTTTATCAAATGTGCTGTTATTTATTAATATTTCTGTAAAAGAAAGGCATTCTAATGTTTCTTGGAATCATCATTTGTAAGTTGTAAACAGTTTTCAATATACCATTTATAAAAGTTCGGCCCTAGTTCTTGTTACTAAGTCTTATTTTGAGAGCTCATTCTTAGCTTTTCCAAACCATCCTGCTTAAAACCCCAAGCAGAATTTGATCAGCGTGTATTAGGAGTGTGCTCAGGGATGGGAGATGAAAAGCAGCACATGACCAGATCCTTACGCTTTTGATCTGCCTTCAGAAAAAAGCCTGGTTAGTGTTGGGTTTTATAATAAAACTCATTTCATTTAACATTAAAATGGAAACGACTTGTTTGTGTACATGAAGTTCTGGTGATCGCATTTAAACCCAGGAAATGTTATAGTCAGACCATAATCCATCCTGTCTGATACCTGCTGTGCCCAAGTAGGGCTGTGTCTTTCCTATCCCTGAAGAACAAGGAAATCCAATCGCTCTAGACTCTAGATTGTGCAGCTAAACTGTATAGGAGTCTTGTAGAGACTTAACCTTTTCAAACCCTAAGTGATATCCCTGCCTAGAGTCAAAACATGTACCAAACATGTAACTTAGGAAATTTTACCGAGAAGCTAGGGTTCCTTTTTCTTGCCTCTTTGCCCAGGCAATGGGCTTATATCATCCTTCCTCAAATACCAAATACAAATCTAGACTGGGCTGAATAAAATCCTTTGCAAATTTCTCTAAATTCTTAAACTTGGGAACAGGGCCAGAAAAACAAATGGCTGTCTCTAAAATTGCAAAGTATGGGCATAATGAGGAGAGTTGGATAGGTATGTACAAGAATCATAGACATGATTTAAAAGGAACTTGGTTCTAAACCTATAAACACTGTGCACTTTTTTTTTTTTTGATAAAAATTGACATGCCAATGAGATTTAACTAATTTCACCTGGCTGGTGAGAACCCTGTTTAACTCAATTTGTTTAGTATCATAAATGAATTAAACATCAAATAAATGTGCTGATGGTAACATTCCATGGAGCAAACATTTGGAAAAAGTTCTTCAGTTGTTACATTCTAGTTGTCATTTTGCTGTGACTAAGGAGTACCAACAAAAGTAATCCCATTAGTATTCCATCTA
This sequence comes from Pteropus medius, assembly GCF_902729225.1. Classification (NCBI taxonomy): domain Eukaryota; kingdom Metazoa; phylum Chordata; class Mammalia; order Chiroptera; family Pteropodidae; genus Pteropus; species Pteropus medius. The sequence goes on along the minus strand of NW_024352786.1, from coordinate 5,219,241 downwards.
CGTATCTCTAAGATGTTAAAGGAAGCCGTCATGAGTTGCTCACCTTCTTGCTCCTTTGCAAAAATACCTCATGGTGATGGAGGTTAGCTATAAACACTATCAGATGTAATCCACCCATGAGAAAAATATTGAGAGACAAAGACAAAGAAAAGTTATAACAAAGTATTTTGGATGGAGTGTTACCAGCTTCATCTGATCCTCAGAAGTACCCAGTGTCATAGCTCCCACTCACCAAGAGGTTTAAATAATTTCCTAGAGACAATTAGGAAACAAGTAAACTGTAGAGTTGCTGCTGTGAATGGCTACTAGGATAGCATCATTGCTGTGGCAGAGACTATTTATACCACTGAGAAACCAAAGAGCCCACTTTTCATTTTAGATAATTTATATGTGAAAATATCATCAGCTACAAGGATGTAATGTAAAGGTACTGATAATAGTTCTTGAAAATGTGAATCTGAGCTCAAACTGAGGAACTTGTAGCGATGTTTTTGGATAAAAAATTACTCAGCACCCAATCCCCTTTCTTCTTAAACACATATGTTGCCCTTAGCTATATAGTTGTACATTATAAATGATTTATGTAAGTCTTAGCTAAGTTTTAAAAATCTGTTTCAAAATATCTACAAAATTACCTCTTAATTTCCAAGCTCCTTCTTTTTACCATCTCCTGATAGGTACTTATGTGAGCACTTTTGTTGATTCAATGGTACAAATATCCAACCACTGTGGCAATAAAATCTCATTCATTCATTGCTGGGCAAAACGTGAACTGCTAAATTATTCCAGGCGTATGTGACCACTGGGGATACAGAGATGAAAGATGATTTCTGTAATCAAAAATACGAAGAAGGCAGATGACAAATTCAACAGTGTAATCCATATCATGGTACAGATAAGCATGAGGTGTTAGCAGGGTGCAAGTTAAATGAGACCTCCACATGACCTGGGAGTGTGGAGCCAGCCTGGAAGATTTCCCCAAAGTAAAGTCACTTAATATGATCTCTGAATGATGAGTTGGAAGTATTCTGGTGACGAAGTGAATGGAGAAAAGGTGTTCTTGGTAGAGGAAAAATGTTTGCAAATGTACAGTCATGAGAGAGTGTGGCTGACGCTCTCATGTTCAAGTAGTCACATATAGCTGGAGTGCTTAATTCAAGGGCTGGGGAGGTACATAGGGATCATATACTATACTAAGAACAGAAATATTTTCTGGTCATCTTTATTGTAACATAGCTGTCTTCTTTGGTTAAAACAAATAGGCAAACTAAAACAAACAGGACAGATTTCAGATAGCATTTCAAACATAGTTTTAGAAATGCTTTACTATTATATGTGAGGAGAAAAATTTGAAAAGTATATAGGATTACAGATTGGCCTTAGCAAAGTTGTATAAACACTCTATTAATCATTTGGCTAATGAATTTTGTTCAATTTGTTTGCCTAGACTTCCTGTTAACCAAATTAGAACTCAAATTATGTGAGCCAGGCAGGACACATCTACACCAGTCTTGGGGTGCAGGGCAACCTGCACTGCACTTCTCTTTCCCACTCTCCCTGCCCCATCTCACACTTAAATCCCCATATTTGCTGTTGGAATATGGGTGCAGACACAGAGGTGTTAGATTTCAATGCCAGTACATATAAGGATCTTTAGTAATGGATAAGGGCCGACGAAAAAAGCAACGGGCATACAGAGGTGCACACTCTTTGCACAGGCTGAAAGAATCGATGGGATGAAGGTGAAGTGATTTAAGCCCAGAGACATGATTTCATTCTTTTTATCTAGTAACAAATCATCTGCCCTCTCTTGCAGTATGAAGAAAGCAGATGTACCGGGCTGTGGGTGGTGTGGGGGACCAATGGCTTCAGTGTGTTTTCTTTGCAGTTACTTACACATTGAGTATGTCATTACGAGATGCACCACACTTCTGAGACTGAGCTTTGAACACTAGGGTCACACAAACCAAAGGATCTGTCTTCTGGCCTATAATTTTCTCCCTGCCCAATCCTCTAGCAAAGCATTTAATTAGAATTTTTTGTTGGAAGTAGGTTATAGACCAATGAATGATATCTTACTCTTTGCTATGTTGTTCGTTACATATCAATTCCTTTGTCCTTGTGTGCTGACTTCCCTCCCTTCTTTCACACAATATTTTAATTTAAATTGGTTCATAGAAGTAGGAGGCTGAGAAGTAAGACCACGTGTGTATTGAGATATTGATTATATTTTGGAAAATCTTTTATTTTAATAAATAACATATGGTCCTATCATTACTATTATTAGACACTAAAAATAAAAACACAAGTTGGGGCTTTTCAACTCAATGGTCTTGTGAATGTCTGAAATAAATGAGTAACCCTGGCTGCTATAATTTCCTCTATCAGGAAGTCAAGCAACTATTCCACCTGGGTGCTTTACCCCTATCATTATGTCAAGGATGCAGACTGGTTCAAACTCTCTCAAACATAGTTTTTCCTGATCCTTGGAACCCAGAGGTGACAATATGTTGTGAGCAAGAAAGACAGCTACTGAAGTAGCTCTTGAACGCATTTGTGTCTTTCTACAATCTCAGAGTTACTGAGTGGAACCTTCTCAGATAAACCGATCAGGTACTCAGGCAGGTTAACATGCAACATATAGAAAGTAGAAGTAGAGTCTTACATGGCAGAGTGAAGGGATGAAAGTCCTTAGAGTCTCCAAAGCGAGCTCTGTTGACTGGCGGCCCAGAGAGCTGCACGTCATTTCCAACACTGTGGCTACGACGGGTCAGAGGGTCAGTCTTCAGCTCTAACTCATTTGTTTGTGATGTTCTTGGGTCAGGTTTGAGCATCGTCCTTCTGAGGCGTTCAGCTTATATGGACCTTACAAGGTGGAATCCTCATGCTTATCAGCCCCTGCAGATGGGGGCTGACATTTCTGTGGTTTGGGGCATTCTGGTTATAACCTAAGGGTGTTCCCCTTCTGTGCAAGTTGGCATTACCGTCATGGTTCCCATGGAATCTATTTTGTGAAATCCAAAATGTCCTCATTTCTTTATGCTCTATGCACAATATAAGTGTACTGATGGTGCTCCTTGCATGAACTTTTAGGTGAGATCTTCCTTATCGACCGAATATTCTAAATACGTAAAAATTAAACATAGGCACAAAGTACAGATCCTTACCCATTTTACAGGTTGGATAAATAGTGGCTAGAGATACCCAGAGAAGGAATCAAGCTGGGAAATGGGAAAAAAAAAATTAGGATAGTAAAATATCTACTTATATGAGGTAACAGTCATTCTTTTCTCTTAGTAACAGACAAGCTCAGGGGTTAAAGTCTTTCATTCTATTGTACCTATAACTTGCATCTTCTTCCCTCCATATCTCAGCAGTATATAATATCATGGTAATTCTAGTCAAGACTCTTCATAGACTTACTGTATATTTTTTTTCAAAATGACAGAGGCAGAAATAGATGAATTACTTCAGCAGAATTCTGTGTTAGAACTGTGAACCATCTCTTTATTCTATTTGTGTAATCAAAAGGTTTCTTAGTTGATTGAGTAAACTTCTTTCTCTAATCATATAGATAATCATTTTGGACCATGTTTCTTCTCAAATAATTGCTTATTTTCCAAGCACACTGAAGGGATAAAGTGCTGCTTGTCTTCTTGTTTACAGTTCTAAATTTGAATAGAATAATTTTATATTTTCAAGCAATATTTACACAGGGTTTAAGGTAGTCCTTGAACAGGAATTGAGTCTTTTCATTGCAAAAGAATATTGAGGATTACATGTTGCTGTGCTTATTTTATCTTCCCAACCAGAAAAGAAAGTAATCTTTTCAATTTTATCAGCTTCCATCAACTGTTTCCTCAAAATCAGAATAGAAAGTGGCAAGTAGCCATTTACTATTAGTCTAGCCTAATTCCTAGAGGAAATGAAAAAGAATTAAGTGAGATTAGAGAAGTGTACAGTTTGCATGTTCTATACTACATGAAATCAGCCAAGACAATAACCACTATCTCAAATAAGTAATTGTTGGAACAATGGCTTGCTTATATATACATACATATTTTTGAATGTTTCATTGATAGACTGATTATGCTAATAAGGTGACATTATGAAACAAAAGGGAACATTTTTAAACAAAAAACTTCAGTTTGAATTTTCAATATTCTTGCAAGAAGCCCTGGCTCTAAGAAACCTACGTTCTTCCAAGCCCTCCTAATATAAAATCATGAGGTATAAATTAGCAAGGATTAAGAAATTTTACTTTGTATCTTATTAGTTTTTTTAAAAAAATTGTATTAATTTTAACAGATAATATATGCACATAGTGGAAATTATAAAATGTTTGTAAAGATAGAGTTTACATGAAAACTTAATTTTCCTCTTTTTTCTGTTCTCAATAACCCTGTCCATTTTCCCATGGGTAAATTCTGTTACACACTTATTGGATATACTTCCTGAGATAACTTACACACACACACACACACACACACACACACACACACACATCTTCACAGAATTCTCATATCCTTATTTCTAAACCCATGATATTATAAATAAAAAATGACTCAGATTGAAATATTTACCACCATTGGTCATAAAGGTCTTTTCTAACAATAATTTGAAAGTATGTTAAGTTTTCATATCTCTCTGGATTTCATACTTGAATTTTAAGTGAGATTTTCAATGGAAAGGGAAACTTGATGCTATACAAAGAATAGAAAATAATAAAAACACACATCATCTATTTATTACACTTGATATGGGGAGGAAGAGTACTTGTTTTGTGAAGACCCACAGGATACAAAATGCAAAAAATCCCTAAACCAGCAAAGCTGTGCATTGCCAACAAGACACAGGTGTATACCACATGAGGATATGAAACAATCCAGCCATAATGGGTATGTTGACAGCTCTGAGTCTACACTATGTTTCTCCCAAAGTGCACTGGTGTATTAGTTATGTGTTACTTTGTTTTTTCATATAGTTTTAGAAATTATCAAGCTCACCCCTAAGCACAGGGGCTAAGTGCTAGGAGTGAAGATGAACCTGCCTGGAAATTGTCAGTGAGCTTCTTAGACTCATGTTGATGTCAGGGAATCAATCTCTCATTTAGACCTGTGTCTGTCTGAGAGATAAAATTGAGTCCATATCTCAAATAGACTAGACATTGTCTTTATGATATACACACACACACACAGATAAAATATATATATATATATGACATCCTTAATCTTTGCAATAGTTCTGTAAAACAGTGTTTCCCTATTTTTACCTGATCATCAAGATGGTATTTATTAAAAACACAGATACTCAGACCCTATCCACTTGTACAAAATTAATGTGTCTTTTAGAAGAAGTCTGTGAACACGTAGTTTTTAAAGAAACCCAGGGAGATTTTTAAGATTAGGTAAGTAGGGAAACATTGCTGAAGGTAAGAATTATGTCTATCTTATCAGGGAGGAAACAGACTCAGTTAAATAATTTGTAATAACAAATTCATTGTGGAAGCATAATTCAAATAGCAGTATAACTCAGAAATTCTTCAGACCATGTTATCTTTCTGAAGGTCATGAGGTCAGGCAAATTCATAAGGCCACAATGAAAATTTTATATCATAGGCATTCAATCCTGAACTTGGAAGAAAGCTTGAAATTGTATAGTTTCTTCTTTTGTTTTGGTTAGAATAATTATGTTCAATCAATCACAGAATTATGAAAGGCTTTGTAATTATATATAGAGTATAAAGGGCTCCGACTACTGCTGCAAAAGCACTCCTGATATGCTACTTTTTGAATATGAGATAGAAGTGTTTTCTCATGTATTCCAAATGAGGGGAAAATGGGTCAAAAACAGGCAAAAAAAAAAAAAGCCAGGTAAATTACATGGTTTAGGTTTCTCTAGGTACTAAAACCATATGGGAACAGTTAGCCCAAGATCGATAAAGCAATGTACATGTTACAGTTAAGAATGTGGTCTATGTTCAAAGTAGAGAATTCTCTGAAATGTCCTTTTTGCTTAAAGACACATGGAGAACAGGATGGAACAAATGAAATTAGATAGGACCTAGACTTTATGTCATAGAATTATTGTTAGGCTTTAAGTCAGGTTTAGTGACTATGTTGGGGAAGTTAATGAAATCCATCATTCCTAATTTATAATCCAGGCATTATAAGTAGAAGTTCTTTCAGCTCTGAACATTTATATCAAAAATCAAATGTCTAACAACCTTAGCCTTAAAATGAATATGTGTAAAGATACTCTACGGTGTGCACAGCATGAGTTGTTTTAAAGGTATCAATTTCCAGATCCTCAACTTCTGTGGCTATTTTTCTTAAAATTATCTGGAAGTATGCTGTATTTGTAATAAGTGGATTTTTTTTTTTTGACATTTTATGGGGTTAGGGGAAGCCAAAACCTTCACGCCTTCCAAATCTTGATATACTACTGCATTAGCTTGAGGTACAAAAACCTTCTTTGAATGATGAATTGAAGTAGAATTTGAAATATTGGTTTAACAAAAATATTCTTACTGGTTAATCAGGGCATCCTAAATGCTTGTCTTATCATTAATTCTGTATAAGTGAAGCTTGGCCCCAGTTCTGGATGCAGAACATCCAAAATAGTAGTGATGACTTGTATAATAATGAATTTAGCTGAGTATTTTCTAAGACAATTTAATATAAAAGCTCTCAAATATGTTGTGATTTATTTTAGGATCAATATGCATTGATCAATAAGGTAGGTAAAAGCTCTTTTATTGAATCATGTCAAATTACCATGAACATCATCTAATAAAATGTTTAATGTTATATATCATATTCAACAAATGTAAACTTATGCTGACCATTTTACATATCAAATGTGTGAAAGAATATTTGTTTTTGAAAATTATTTTAAGGGTAACAAAGGCAAAATACCTGTAGATCACAGAACTAGCTGTGCATGGATGATAGTTGGCATTCAATAAATGGATGCTGAATAAAAAGTTATTGAATATTGAATGAATACCCCTAATGAACATATGACACACATCCAAAACATCATAAAGTATCTGAACTTTCCCCTTCACATTTAATATAGCTTAATCCTCCTGGCTTTATGTTCAGAAGTCCTCAAAGATGCATCTAGTATACCCTTATCCCCTAGAGGTAATTTTATATAATGGAAAAAGTTAGATTGCACAGCCTTTGGCTTACTGTATACAACTGCGCATCAGCCAGATTGAGTTGCCTCTGTACCTCCTGCAGTTTCAATTATAGGGTTTGATTTTGAAATGACTACCATCAAGGATAGCATACCTTATGTGTTCATTGAAGTATAGATCTATTACATAAAATATCATGACTAGGGAAATTAATTTTTTCTTGAAGGATCTAGAGGAAGCCAGTCTGATCTGCTTTCCCAAATGTAAATGCCAACCTTCTCCCATGCTTTCTCTGAGACCCCAGACATTCCAATCCCCACCCCTTCACTGCTACCTTTGCTTGCCCCAAATGTTTTTCATTCTCACAGCTGGGTTGCCCCACTGAAGGCTTTCTTTTGCCTGCCCAGCTGATGATGTTTTTCTGGCTCCAGAAAACTTCTGAGGTTGTTACAAACAATGCTTGGGGGTACAAAGGATTGTCCCGATTAAAACAACAACAAAACTAGGACGGTCTTGCAAGAATCTGGATGGGTGGTCATCCCACATGAACACTTTGTGATGCTTCTCTCTTCCTTTCTCCACATCCCGGTGATTAAACAGGAACAATGTTGTTTTTTTTGACAATTTGGGAGTTAAACTTAGATTTAGTTGTATTCAAAGTTCTATTCAATAGCCAGTGCTGCTAAGATACCTAAAACACTTTTTCTCATTTCATTATTCTTAGGGATCTGATTACTGCATTGTTGCATTTGCATATTCTAACGAATGACAGTAATTGAAAAATAAGAATAAATTCAACCCTAAATTTAAGTCTCAAATTAATAGACCTTTTCTCCCTGCAGTTTGAGATTTTAAAAAAAGGCTCAATTAGTTCAAATAAGATGCAGTAACATTTCATTTTCTTTTGTTCATTAGAATATGATGTAATTATCATTATTTGCATGATGGGCTTTTGCTTATAACTCTAATTACATTGAGTTTAAGTGGACATAAATGGTTATCAGGAAATGGAAGGAGAAAAGGCTGTTTATAGTCTTGTCTGTGTTTTCCGCCAGAACTCTGTCTTTCCAACAACTGCAGCAGGATATGCTGTTGGTATTTGGAGCCTTCTAGGAAGGGAAGTGGCCAAGTTTACTTTTCTAATCTCTAAATTCAGCACATAGGTCACCACTCAGATACCTTCTCTATGTGTGCATTAAACTGTGACTTAAATGTTCAGTCATGACACCTCCCAGTGAGGTCTGGAGCCAGGACAGGGCTCTGAATCCCCAAGTTACCTGCCACTGAACACATATGACTTACTTGCAAAAGTTGCTTCACCTCTCTCCACTTCATTAATAAAATTTTAAATAATGATTCCAAATTAGCACAGAGTAAATGGACTTAAAAAAATCCTTTTATACTAAAAAGAAATGTTCATTTCTAATAGACTCTTTTCAAGCTGTGTCCAATGTGTTCACTATTTCTTTTAGTTTATGTCATGGTTGTAATGATAACTAGTACTGCTATTTATGGAAAGAAGTTTATTTTTTGCTCAGAAAAAGGGTTGGGCAAAACTTCTTTGCTTTTGGCCTGATCATAAAGCGCTCACATGTTCTTAATTTATGGCCCATCATTTGCTATGATTAAGTGTCTCAAATAAATTTATCTCTTAACTGCGACTGAGGCTAAGTGAGTGAATGAATCTGCATGAAGGCGAGTATTCCTGGGTGCTCACACAGCCAAATTTCTCATTCAGTTTTGGAGTGTCTTAGTGTAGGACAATGTGCTAAGGACTCCCCCTCACCCTTTCACTTGATTTCCAGTCCTCCACACAGACTATCACTGTTCCTTAGACTATTCACTTAAAGTCAAGTAAATGAAGAACCACCAAAATTCACTATTAATAATTTTCATAGCAGGTAAAATAAATCAGTTTTTTATTCATTTATAAAGTAAGTACCAGGACAGCTTATTATTATTTTTGTTAAAGGGAAACAGACTAAGGTTCTCAAATTCACTTTTTGTTAGTCATAGACCCATCATCAAAGTAAATGGAAAATAATTTTTTTCATGGGAAAGTTTCCGAACGTCACTCTTATTAAATGTATATAATTCCCATGGTTATCACTTCTTTAAGATTCTCCATAACTACTTTCACCAAGTGCTCTCTTTCCTTCCCTCCCCTCTTGTCTACTATGATACCATTTCCAGACATAGTAAGAGGGTAAATGTAGGGGAAAAAAAAACAACAAAAAACTAGCAAGCTGCAGAGCCCTCCTACTTGAGTTGAAAATATCTTGTTTAAAACTACTGAAAAATAATGCATTAGGTTGAAAACACGAGCATTGCAATTAATGGTCAGAATCACACTTCCTCATGTTCTGTGACTTCTTGATAATGGCAATGGCAAGGGGAACTTGATCCTGAGTAGATCTGTGCCGGAGGTCATTGATTTCAGAAGACCAGGCATAGCCTCAAATATCACTTGCTTTCCCTAAGACTTACTTCAATTAATTTGTCTCATCCTTTTTAAAGTTTATTCATATATAAAAGACATTTATTGGAACCAGGAGTTCCATAAGCATACTAGAAGCTGTATAACATAGCCTTGCATTTCAATCATTATAATTTATTTTTCTAATTGTCAGAGAACTCCTCTCAATATAACATTCTGGGATTCCATTCCAACTACAAGTTCACATTAATAACAACCTTCCATTAAAAAAAAAATCCTGCATACTTTTTTTTGCCAGTATCATTTCTGTTTCAAGTCTTCCAATAAAAATATATTGGAATGTTAAACTACCTATCCTCTAACATATTTTCTTTCTTAGACAAAGTAAGTTTTCCCCCACAAAAAATACTGAGTCTATTACTGTGATCCCATTCAAATAAAGGACTACTTTTTTGTAATATGATTCATATCAAGTATTTTCCATTTCAATATTTTTCATTTCCCATCAACTGAGAATGTGCCTTCCACAATTTTCTTTATGAATGAACTGCTGCTTTTAGCAAACAATTTGCTTTCTACTATATAAACTATTTATTTAGGCATGGAACCAAGTGTTATTTTATATTCAAATTCCCATGAAGATTTGTTGTTTGAGTTGTAAATTGCTCATGATGTTTTAGGTAGCACGTGTTTATTTCCATTGAAAGAAAATGTCCTATTTTTGAAGAAGGAAAAAAACTTGTAAGACATCAAATGTTTCTTGCAAAACAATTTGATGAAATAAATGTAAATGAATCAGAACCATGTGAATTGTATTTCAATTAAAATGAGTTTAAATGTGAAGGGAGTAAAGTGCTTGGGGGAAAGAGTGTGGCAAGTCAGGAAGTGACATTTGTTTTGTTTTCATCGGTTTGGGATTCTTAAAAAACTGCGTAGTACTCTGAATTCAACTTCATTCAGCTTCTCCCATATGTCTAATAATGGGGTTCCATAGTGAAGCAATCATATGCAAATCATTTTATAGCTTTATCTGGCTCCGATTATAATATAGGCATCAAATATTGCCACTGTACAATCTTTCAAAAGCACTCTCAATTTAAAGTTAATGTTTTTTTTTTATTTTCTATTTTCTTTTGAGAACAAACTGTAAATTGTAATGATGCTAAAAGTATGTTGTTTTCACGGAACAACATGTAAAGTTTTCTGACTCACATCAATTTCATATTTATTTACTCTAACTGAAGATATTCCAATCTAAATGAAAAACACTTGGGGGCTGAATGTATACACATAACGTCTATACACATATGCAGGAGAAGGGTTGGTGAGAAAAGACGATGGAAAAAACAATAAAAGAAAGAAAGAGAAAGACAGAGAAGGAGAAGAGAAATAAGCACTGCATGCAGAGTTAGGCCATCAAACCTCATGGCATAAGTAAAGCATTCACGTCACACTAATTATTTGAGTCACAAATATTTTATCCCATTGTTTTATATTCATATCATTTATCATATCATTTATGATTGCTTAAAAACAACTACATGACTTCTTTTTTTTTAATTTTTGTATTTTTCAATTAAAAAAATCACCATGCATTATTCTAAAAATCAGGGGAAATGATGAATTACCAAAAAAAAAAAAAAAAAGACAAACAAGTCTCCTTGTCAACATGTCTCAAAATATGAGTAAATTTGGTCTGTAGTGTGACATTTAGGTTTATCAACTCTCAGTCCCTGAGAGTTGTCCCTCAGGAACATTTTAAGTGTTCCAATGACTTCCAACAGGCAAGGAGTACATAACGTAGAATATGTTTTTATTTTGTAAGATGATATGACACTGCTTAAGTAGCCTTCTGAACACATAACTTGGTAGAGAAATGTAGGAACGGAAGTCTTTTCTGTATAACTTGAAGGTGCAGTAGCCCATAGGACTATTCTTGTATGTCAGGAGCCTGCTTTTTCTGTTTCCTGAGAACATGGTGATGTACCTGGCGCTTAGCTCTCTTAGCTTAACTCAGAACAACGCTGCTGCTGCCATTCATCACCAAATTAGAAGCGGTCTCCCCTTTGCTCCTCACAGGCAGAAATTGTGAGCAGTTGCTCATAATATTTGTTCCATGATTGGGCAGATGTGTTATTTAGGTTCTAGCACAGCCCTTTATTGTTTTATTTATCCCTTTCTGCATCCTAGTTTAGCAAGTAAAATCAGAATGGCTAGGCCGACTCAGTCACACCTTAAATCTGTGGCACTATAACTATTACAACTATTTCTGAGCCCCCAAAGTCATGCTTAAGGGCTCAACTAAGTAACACGAAGTCGAAATTTTAACTTCAAGGTTGTGTCAATGAAAACATATAGTGTCAACTTGATCTTTTTCACCATCAACAATCAATATTTACAAGGTCCTCAAGTGTCACTATGTATGTGGAACCTCTGCTCAGAACATTATTACAATGGTACACTTTGAAGAGGCACATGTTGTGACTTATTTTCCATCATAATTTGTGGCAGTAACTTTTCATAAATGTTAAAATGTCTAATGTACTTTGCTCTTGGTATTGTTCCACTTCATGACAGGCCTACCCTTGTAGCAGTGATAAGGAATGTGAAGTTGGGAGATATTGCCACAGTCCCCACCAAGGATCGTCGGCCTGCATGGTGTGTCGAAGGAAAAAGAAACGCTGCCATAGAGATGGCATGTGTTGTCCTGGTACCCGCTGCAATAATGGTAAAGATCTTGCTCAGTGTTGATGGGCCTCTTTCTTTTCATAGAGTCCTGGCTAGTAAGTTAGGCTGCCTTCTTCTTAGACTCCTGAAATGTAAGGAGTCTTTTATAAGTGACAGGAATTCAATCATGGTTTAGATCTGCGTAAGATTTCCTGAATTATCTCCCAAATCTTAATTTTCCTAAACTCTAATTACCTTCTGTATTTAATAATCTATGCTGAGCTAGTATTTGCCATGTTGAAGAGTTCCATATAAATAGCTAGATGTTTTATTTCACTAAATCTATAACTAAACACATGCAAAAGAACCAAAGAAAGAAATCTGCTGTGATTTAGCAATACAGTTGTGAGTCCATCTTCCTATTTTATACCAGTTTCAGTTTCATACCTTGATTCTTATACTCAAGGTGTCCTTTATGAAGGCCTCCCCCCGTGGCACACACAGATGGTGATGGAGTGATTGGTTCCTCCAAAATGAGACATAGGAGTTTATCCCCCAGCCATGCCACCAGCATAGCTTCACCTAATCTCAATGAATTTATAGGTACATATTCAGCATTAATAATAAAACGAAGAACCAGAGAAAACACATGATAAAACTGGTAAATAATTGCAGAAGGTGATTAGAAACATATACTTAGTCATACAATATTCCTATATTTGTTCCTGACCTCTGCAAATACCTTGGTCAGGAGGTGAAGGGAAGCAGACCTCATACCTTTAGAGATGTTTATAGTGTAGACTGGGATTGTGTTGACCAAACAATGAGACCTGAATCCCTAAGACGGATGTCTGGTTAGACAATTTTAAAGTACTAATAGCTAATATTAATTTAATACTTTACTATGTCACTATTCAAAGTACTTCACATGTATCCACAATAACTTAATTAAATAAATCCTGTTTTAATTCCTATTATTGCCCAAGGTCACTTGGTCTTGAGAGAGACAAGATTCAAATCAAGGAAACCTGGTCAGAACCAAACTATTTAATACTCAGTCTCAATAAATATGTAAATAAGAAATGGATGAATGAATAGATAGATGATAGAGAGATAGATAGATCAATAGTTAGATAGAGAGATAGATAGATGGCTTCATATCTCAAATTAGGCGAATACTTGGATAAGAATCACATTGTACAGAGTTGAATAAGACTAACCGCTTACCCAACCATCTCCAGGCATCTGCATCCCAGTCACTGAGAGCATCTTAACCCCTCACATCCCAGCTCTGGATGGCACTCGGCACAGAGATCGAAACCATGGTCATTACTCAAACCACGACCTGGGATGGCAGAATCTAGGAAGACCACACACTAAGATGTCACATATAAAAGGTAGGGATATCTGTAATTCTGTTTACTTTTCCTTGTTTTATGAAAAAGTAAAGAAAAATATAGATAATTAATTCCATTGGTTTTAGAAAAAATACAAAGATACTTTAAAAGCAAGATTTTAACTGAATTTATTAATTCTTAATTTCGGTAATGCTTAGAGGGTTCTTAGAAATCTTAAATTATTAGAAAATATATGTTACAAGAATAGCAGTGCTATGATTAACCATGCCATTTTCTCAACAGTCCTGCCTTTTACAGAGAATGTAGAAGAAATTTCCTAAATAAGCATGTCTGTCACATGCCAAAGGATAAAGCATTCTGAAAAACAAATGGGAAAATGTTTGCTGCCACATGATTAAATCACTAAGTTTTTGAGTTTTATTCTCACCTTCAGATTCAGAAATTTCATTTCATTAAACAATCAGAAAACATACTATTCAAAAACCAGTTTAACTAAAATAATTCATTTTTAGTGAGATTATGATGGCCAGAAAATACCCTTACTTGTATCAAAATATTTGAGAAGACTAATCAGTAATAATAAAATTCAAAAGTATAAAATTATGGAATTTACTTACTAATAGTACATGTTTGAAGCCATGAAACAATCCATTTTTAAAGGAAGCTTTTTGCAAGTGTATTCTTTGGAGCACTACTTTTTCATGGCATTCTGTGAATAAAAGTGCCCTATGACAAGAGTTATATAATAATGTATCTTCCTATTTTTGGTATATTGAAGGCTCTGAAAAGTCTAGTAATGAGGAAGACTGGTTAACTTTTTTTTTTTAAATGCCTACAGCACCTGGTGTTCTTGGTGGTCTCTCATCCAAATACTAACCAGGCCAGACCCTGCTTAGCTTCTGAGATCAGATGAGATAGGACACATTCGGGGTGGCATGGCCATAGACTGGTTAACTTTTTTAAATACTGTATTTCTTTAACTTCCTTGACCACAAAACCATTTCCCCATATTTTCAAGTTCTACAGAGATGGTGTCATATAGAATATCTGACCTTTTAGCCTGACCTGGAATACTAATGGTTATGTGGATAATGCTAGTAAATGACAATTCCTCTTTAATTATCCTTTGTCTACACTGTCTAAAGACCCTTTACCCATGTATCCTGTTTCTATTCTATAAAATTCACATGCATTTGTTAGTACATGAGTATATCTCTTTATTCCAACGGATGTTTATGTCATAACACACTCAAATTTTCTAATTGTCTTTGTATAATTCTATGTATAATTTTACAATGGCAAGTAGGAAGAACCCTTATGCTGATGGCTAATGAGTTGTGTCCACATCCTACAGTGGGATTGATTAAGTCTGGGATGACAGATGACCCGTTAGACCAGGGTTCACACATTATAGTCCTGTGAGCCACATCTGTCCTGTGCCTGTTTTTGTAAATAATCTTACTATAACACAGATTTGCTCATTCATTTAGGCATTATCTATGGCTATTTTTTGTGAGACAACAGCAGAATGGAGTTGTTGTGACTTAGTAAGCCAAAAATATTTCCAGTCTGGGACATTACAGAGGAGTTTGTCGACCCCATCTTTACACAGGTTATACAACAACTGTGATGTATGGGTGCTCTTTGCTGATTTAATCTTTTTTTATTTCTGAGATAAATACCCAGATTTTTTCTTCCACGTGTTTTATGCATTTTTTTATTTTATGATAAGTTCTTGGTTGACCCTGGAGCCATCTGCCCTTTTTCTGTATCACAGCACTTTATAGACTGCATTTCCTAGGCTCCCTCCCGGGGGGTCTTTGGCCACCTGGGTTTGGCTGTGGTAAGAGACTGGGAGGGCAGAAGAAGGAAAAAGCTGACATGTTCACTCTGCTTCTGGCGGTATTTCTGGCAGAGCTCTATCTCTTTGGGGCTTCAGTCCTGCCAGTCAGGCCTATTGAGTTCTCATCTCAGCTGGTGATTCCAGCTCCCAATTCTGCCATCAACTGCTTTTTTGGATCCTCCAGCCCAAAGAGGGAGGTAGTGGCTCCTGCTGTGTTGCTATGCCATCCATCCTCTGATACTTATTAGCCCTGCCACTATCTGTGTGACCAGTTCTCCACATTAAATATCTTCTGTTTTGAACAATTGATTTCTGTCTTCCTGGCGAGACTCTGACACATGATCTTAGGAATCTCTGAGAATTTCAGCCTTCTCCTCAAATCAGAGTTCATTTACACCTTTCAAGAGGGTATCAAAATAATTAATTTGAAAGCAATTATTTTTATTTACTTATTTTTCATTCACCTAGGAAAAAGATAATAATGATCACAGAAATATCAAAAGCAGACCAAGATAAAGTAAAGAGAAGATGAAGTACAGTCTAGCTATTTATTAAACCTGATATTTAGACAGCAAATATGGAAATAAACAAGAATGGATTTACATGATTAGAGAGAGCCAGTCAATGTGAATCTAAGACATAATGGAAGATAGCATAAGTAAAAGTAATTTATGTTCTACAGATCACAAAGTAAAATTTTTTCTAAAGTGTCATGGTAATATCTTTTGATCATCACCTCTGTAGGGCATGAAGGAGACCCCTGCCTAAGATCATCAGACTGTGTTGAAGGGTTTTGCTGTGCTCGTCACTTCTGGACCAAAATCTGCAAACCGGTGCTCCATCAGGGTGAAGTCTGTACCAAGCAGCGCAAGAAGGGCTCTCATGGGCTGGAAATTTTCCAGCGGTGTGACTGTGCCAAGGGTCTGTCTTGTAAAGTGTGGAAAGATGCTACCTACTCTTCCAAAGCCAGACTCCATGTGTGTCAGAAAATATAATCACCTTAGAAGAAAAGCATCATGAACAGACTGTGAATCTGTGCATTTAATGCATCACAGCATGGTGGAAAATAGAATTTGAATCTCAGAAGAATGGTTAAAATAAGGAACATGATAAGTATATAGATCACAGAGTGAGCAAGAGAAAGAAAAAGAGAACTGAGCTGATTGGAAAGGGTGACAAATGTAGTACAACCAGTGTTTTCCATTATGCAAGTCGTTTATGTAAATAATGTACACATTTGTGAAAATGCAGTTACTGAAAAAAAAAGCACAGTGAAAATTACTGACATATACCATGACTTTCCAAAAGTTTAGGTTGTGCTGGAGGATCAGTTTCCTTCAGATTGGTGATCGTCTATAAAATAACCCAAAGCCATATTCTATTCAAAGTTATAGTTTAATAAAATACTCCCAGTATATCTTGGTGTACAATAGGCTCTAGAACATAAAAAAAAGTTGTTAAATAAAAAATGAAAATATGGAGCATAGTAAATTTGCAACACAGAATCACCTTTTAACTTGGAACATTGCTTCTACTGCTCAATTAAAGGCCTTTAGATAAGAAAAAAAACATAGTCAGTATTTTCCAAATAATTTCAGATTATTGCAGGTCTTTTATCAAAGTGTTTAGAAAAATGCAAACTTGTTTTTCCCAAAATTTCTTATTTATATTTTTCAAAATTTAATTTCACCTATACTTAGTAAGAACTGGCATAAGAAGGCAAAAGTAGTTCATTAAAAGTCTAAAGAAATAACATTGCTTCTTTCTTGATTGTATATGATTACTACCTTGAATATATTTTATTTTCCAACCTATCCCATTAATCATGAATAGCACAGAGCAGAATTTTCACAGATGTGCAAATCTTTTTTAAGATATCCAAAATATGTGGGAAACAAAGCTAATAGAGATCATTATTTTTTAAAGCTTTGGCATTCCCTATGTTTTGATAGAATTAGACTGGTAAATACATTTATTCTTTACGTACTCTGCAGTATAGTAGGGTAAAGCTGATAATAGCGACTGGAGTTGTATCTGCCTGCACTGAAACACAGCAAGGAACTGGGGGAAACTGTCAAGTATCTAGGTTTTGGCAGCACACAGATCATATGTCTAAAGCACAAAATGACTTTTTATATTTGAAGCCAAAGGCTGCACAACCTAAATAGAAATTTCCGTGGTTGCTGTTTCAATATTTATCACACAGATGAGTTCAGTGTAAGGTCACTGTTTGACCTCAAATATATATATTTTATATTTTTGAGGTCCTAAAATAAAATGAGAAGTTCTCATGAAATCAACTCCCAAGGCAGGTAGTGCATAATAAGGTTCCACTGTCCTTGATAAGCTTCTAACTGGCCGGTGGCACCATCTGATTTTTCTGCACCATCTTTATCTATAACAGCTGTTTTTTTTTGTTTTGTTTTGTTTTTTTGCCAAAGATATAGTTTCTGTTTTTGCAGCCATTGAGATAATAAAATATATAAATGAAATAACTTTTAAAATCTACATATTGCTAATCCATAAAAACCCCAGGTTCTCAATTCTTTGAAACCATTTTGTTACTTTTTTACTTTACTCAGTTCTAAATATTATGTCCAAAGCATAAGGAAAAAAAAAGTTATAGTTGTTACTTTTGACCTTTTCTTTTAAAGACTGAAAGTCACTCCTTAATTTTCTTTTACTTAAACCTCATCTGCAGTCTCAAATTCAAGTTCTCCCAATAGAAATTGAACCTGAGCCTGCATGTGTATTAAGAATTTCAGCTTCCCACACATATTTACTAGGATGATTAAGATTTATGTTTTCTCCACATATCTTTTAAAACAAAAATTATAAACTAATCTATCCAAGAACCAAAGCCTGTACAAATAGGTTTCTATAAGCTTGGCAACATGAGAATGAAACATTTAAGTCAAACATTTTTTTATATAGCAATTACATTTTCGATCTGGTTTCTGCATTATTTCCCTTATGTACATCCCTTCAAAAATTATTATTTGAAGTAATTTATTTACAGGAAATGTTAATGAGATGTATTTTCTTATAGAGATATTTCTTACAGAAAGCTTTGTAGCAGAATATATTTGCAGCAATTGACTTTGTAATTTAGGGAAAATGTATAATAAGATAAAATATATTAAATTTTTCTCCTCCAAAAACTGAATTCAAATTTCCTTCTTTTGTTTATGGGAAAAACCTTCATAGAGTCATAGGTTCTCAAAGTTCACCTGGGCTTGGTCTGACTTTGCAGTCTGAGTAGGAATTCGTTGGACAACAGCACTATGAGATGATTTGAAGTAGTTTACTATTACCAAAGGCAGCTTATTTCATGGCTTTAGAGCTGTAATTGTTAAAAAGTTATTATTTCATTAAGCTCAAGTATTTCAGCTTATATATTCCACCCATTTATTCTTATTTCTCTTTTGAAACATTTTGGAACAAGGACTCTCTACAAACTTTTTGGAAACACTTGAAGCCACTTAGCATATTTCTTATAATCTTCTCTCCAGGTTAGAACTTTTCAGAATAGAAATGCCAACATGTTTAAGGTATTGGTTCATTCTCTTATGGCACAAAGAAGATACAAAACATCTTTATCTCTGTATGGGCACTGACTGCGTTACCTGGCCCCGAGTTACCTCAAACCTACCTCCTGGGAAGGTCTTTCCTCTGATTCCTGAACACAGGGATGTTGGGGGTGTTTGACAAACAATACTCACTAATTATGAGACTGAGAGTGGTTGTAAGAGCCCATGTTATATTAGAGATGCTAATGGGCTGGAAATGTGGAAAAATAAACATTTGCAACATAGTGGAATAGATTAAGTATAGCTATGGCAGATTAATGAAGCTGAAACAGTCCCAGAGCTAGAGGTCAGAGTTAAATATACCTCAAGCACTGCTGAAATAATCCCCACATTTCTAATTAGTCACTTAATTGTATTCATAAATAGTTATCCATTTCCTCAAATTGAGAACATTTATATTTCCTAGTTACAGTGTATTTTTATAACAATTATATGGATAATATTTTTCTTTTCCACTGAGCTCAGGGAGATGCTCTGAGAAGTGGCAAATTGTCCTGACTTCCTTTTTTTAGCTAAGAAACAAAATACCCTATTGTAGCCTTAGGATTTGAGGAAACAATCAATTATACTTTTATCCTTTCCCAAATTCAGGCCATTTGAGAAAAAAAGTTTAAGAAAGAAAGACAGATGATGACAGATTATTCTATGGCTATAAAGTTAATATTGGAAAATGTGTCATGCATCTGTGGGCAAGGGACACCAAAAGGAGAGATTCTGTGCCATTCTCAAGGAAGACCAGACAATGTAAGTTCTAACTGAGGGAGCTGCCCCTGTAACACTTACAACATGAATGGGAAGAATAGAATGACACACTTGCTTCCGGCAGTGCCAAAGAAGAAGGGTGGGAAAGGGATGAACTATGTATTTCTCATTCAAAAATTTCATTTGAAATTCTCCAAAACTGGATAATTCGTACCACATGAGAGGAGTGAGGGAAGGATGGAGTGAGACAGAGATAATTATACACTCCACATTAAACTGATATTAAGAATTAGATTAAAGAAACTCCTCCTGCATCAGTCCCCAGATTTTTTATATTTTTAACCCATTCATTCTACATAACCACTTGTCTATGGTGAAAATATGGATTTTAACCAAAATTAGCTATCTACTAAAACGACATTTGATGAAGTCATTCTCCCAATGCCAATCATTCCTTCTATATGGATCTTCTCAGGGCCAATGGCAATATCACCCAAAGATCGCAAAATGAATGAAAATAGTTCATTAATTCAATTGCCTTCAAGACCACACTATACTCAGAAGATACTTTCCTTTATTTTAATTATTCTAAATTATGTCTATCATATTATCCAACACAGTCTATCAGAGGTTCTGCAGGAAGATTAAATGACAGATTGGATATCTGGTAATAAAATCTATAAAAGTACTTCAATCATTAAATCCAACAATACTGAGATGCCCCACTTCTGACTATAAATTCTCTTCCTTTAAAAATCCCCTAGGAGTAATAAGTAAATATTTAAATCCTCTTGCATGTTAAAATCAAAATATGTTGAAGTTCAAAGAAATTAAAGTCTATATTTGTTATCTTCCTCTTTACAATAAGGAGTCTCAAGAAATTTAAATCCAAATTCCTCAAGTTAATTAGTGGCTAAATGTTATGCCCTTATTTCAGATTCTGCTCTGTCTCCAGCAGAGGGGTTCCCAATGCCTGAGATTTGTGGGACTCTTTCAGCAGCTATGGCCTGTGCAGTGTCTCACTAAAATGACGGACTTTATTTTTAATAAAGTCCAATGAATTTTTAGAACACACAAGATTAAGCTAAAGCTGTTGCCACATTTAGAAAACAAATCAATCTCAAGCTCTAAATGCAGATATCTCAAGGAATATGCTTGGACATGGTGTTGTCAAAAACCCTAGCAGAGATGCTTGGAATCTGAATGAAGGGAGACAGATGGGGAAAATCTTTGGTTTTGCATTTCTAAAAGTGTCACCTAATCCAAATCAGCTGTTTGGAACCCGTGACCTATATACTTTCATGTACTTGAGAAAAATGTCCCACCAAGGTGTTAGCTACAGCACGATATTTTATCATATGGTAGGGTGGGAGAAGAATTTACCTGTGTGTTCCATATACTCTTAGAGAATGTGTGGTATTTGAGGCACTGCTGCCTTCATGTAAAACTGGTCAATTTAGAAATTTACTATGGTGTTAGCTTCACTGGGACTTCTTTGTTATGTACCTAGCATAGTCAAAGCATCAACAGTGCTTAACAGAGAATAGGTTTGGACAGGTGATGTGACCTCCATGATATCTTGCAAGGTGGCTTTTTTAAAGGGTGTGCTATGGTGACTACTTCCATTGCTTCATGCTGTGAAATTATTCCTCCCTCATTCTTGCATTTGTTCTAGTTGTAGAAGCACAGGGTGTCCAGCGGCACAGAATACACTCTCAACTTACTTTTCTTCATTCAACACATACTCACTGGGAGCAACATCTATGTGGTAGGCAGCTTTTTAGGCACAGTGGGCAGAAGCAGAGAACTAAGCCAATAAATTTCATCTTCTCATTTTTTTTTTTTACATTTCTGTTATTTTTAGAGCAATAGCTAAGGGGGTATAAAATAACTAAATGACAATTCAATATGTGCTATAGGACACAGAAAGGATCTTATGAAGAAAATCAAAGCAGGGTAAAGGAACAAAGGGAGATGAGAAGTGCTATTTTTGATTCTGTGGTCAACAAAGATCTTTGAGGAAAAAAAATTATGAGCAGAAACCTGAGTAAAGTGAGGGGCTGGCAGTAGAAAGAACTGGAGAAACAGTGGTCTAGAAAGGAGAAGAGTAAAGCAAGCATTTGACAATGAGGAGCTGAGGGGGAGACTGTGATGAGGTGGGGCAAGAGGAGAGGTAGAAGATGAAGTCAGAGAAGGAACTAGGTCAGGTTGTGTAGAACGTTATTGACTATCATAAGTACTTTTATTTTGAAAGAGATTTGGTGCTGTTGAGAGCTTTTGAGCAAGGGAGTAGCATGAGCTAACATGTTTTCAAATGATCACCCAGGCTGCTATGTGGAGAAGAGGCTTCAGTGCACCCAGGCAAGAACTGCTTGTGGCTTAGATTAGCAAGGTAATATGCAAGTCATGAGAAATCGTCGGATTTTGGGTCAGTTGAAGATAGAGCCAACTGATTTTGCTGTTGGACTGGATGAGGGTTTTGAGAAAAAGAGCAGAATCTCTCTAGCCTAGCATGAGGACTAGGAACAAAGAAAAAGAAATTGTTGATAAGAAAAGTTTAAAAAATATCTTTCCTGTAGAGCGGCCCGGTATTTAATATATAAAGAAAAAATTGTCCTCAGTAGAATTCCAGCAATTCTTTAGAAAATTCCCCCTTGTAAGTTTCTCACCAGCCATTTTGGAAACTTAATTTTAAAAATTCCATAAAGAGAGATTGCATCAAGAGAGAACTTGTTGGTTGCACTAAGGGAAGCAGTTGCAGACAAATGGAAGAACAAAATGATGGCGAGAAGTTATAGAAAAGGGAATAAACAGGTGTCAGGACACAGAGATTGAGAAGAGGTTCAGGTGAGCACGTAAGAAAGAGATTCATCATGTGGAATGCTGGAAATCCTAAAAGGTGCTAATAAGAAGCTTCAATTTTATGCAGATGTCAAGGGGTGTCAAGAAAAACTTATGGGAAGAGAATAGTTGACTCAAAGCAATAGGCTTAGAAAATTATTTTAGCAAAGGGTGTAGCTCAGGAAACACTCCCATTGACATTCGTCCAATGAATTGCATTAAAAAGCAGTTTGTCAGAGCAAGTCATGGTTCTCTTTGAGTCGTAAGTGATTGCATAATATAGGACCTGGGAATTTTAAAGAAATAACAATATGCAAGTAATTGAGGTACTTTCATGAGAAATACACTTGCCATCATACCTCTCACACATACGTCATGAATACCACAGTGTGCAACCTTTTAAAATTTCCTGAGGGTCAACATTTCTTATAGATGCCATGGACTTGTTTTATTTGCTCCACACCTTCCAAGTTCACTGCACCTGCTACACTAGTCATCATTCTGTGTTTAACGGCCAGTCAGCCTCCGGGGCCTAGTAACAGATGGAGAACATCAGATCAGCTGGTGTATGTAAAAAATTTAAGTCCTACTTAAGCTTTTCAAGCAGACTTTGAAATCGAAATCTTTTAATCTTCCATTTTTTTTCCTACTTTGCCTATTGCTTCTTACAGCTGTGTTCTTGTCTTTTCCAACAGCCATTTATTCTGTGCCCAATCGTATGACAGATTTAGAGATTGTTTAGATAACATGAAGACTGAGCATTGTCTACAGATATTTCACAGTAACATTCAAGCTATTTAACACACATCCATGTCTTATAACTTTCCAAGATACATATATAGTGATGCTGCCTTTTACGATGCCTGAGAGGAAAACTGAGCAAAGCTCTTTTTCACGTTTCAAGGGGTCTTGAATTCTCTATGGGAACTGAATTCCCAATACAGCTTGGGAATTCAGTTTGGGGCTTTTAAAAATCAATGTTAGCTATGGAGAAATGGGGAGATGCTATGCAAAACTTTTCTTACAATAAAAGTGGTAAACACAGCTTGAAAGCAGTTAGAATTTTTTTTTTTAATGAGTATAAAGTTACTCAAAACACTATTTTAAGGCTATGAAGAGAATGGGTGTCTGTTATTTAACAGGGAAAAAAACATCAGGAAAAACCCAGTGTTAAAATGGGACAGACTGAAGAGGTTGACCATCTGGAAGAAAGGGACAGGCAGAGTAACTCGAGAAAAGGCCCAGGGAGCAGAGAATATGTGAACTTTCCTTGGAAAAAGTTTCATTTTGGTAGCCTTGAAATAAGTCAAAAGGAGCACTTAATGGGAAGGATTGATTGGGTGAAAACTGGTGTTAGGAGTGGGGGCTTCTCAGAAAAACCAATGATTTAGGGACTGTCCAAACAGAATATAACGCTAGTTCAACATTCTGATTCTTTAGGTCATCTTACTGAGAATCCAGATCTTATCTGGTCATTAATTGCAAAGAAAATTCTTTTTAAGGACTCTCCCATATGATGTAGACACAAGAGTAATGATAATAGCCATCGCCATTTATATAGCACCTTTTACATTGATTCAGAATGCCATCAAGTATGTTACTATATTTTATTCCTTATAATATACCGTAACTCTTATCTCTTCAAATGTTTACAATATGGACCAGGTGTTGGTTTAATGGTATCTACACCATCTCATTCTTCATACATCCCCTCTATGACCAAGAGGATTGGAGCCAGGATTGGACATCCTAATTTTCTGAGGCCAGAGTTTGCACCCTTATCCATTAATTTACATGGCCTTCATTTGAAAGAACCACCCCTTTTACAATTATGGGAATTCTGTGGCTTGCCTACTGTCACAGAGCTTATTAGTATTATAGCTGAGGCTAAAGGCTGTCTTTCATAACAATATCTCCACTTCAGGATTTACTGAGTGCTTCCTAAAGCAATTTTCTTATTTTCCCCCAAATCATAGCAGTTAGTGCTGGAA
Organism: Pteropus medius; assembly: GCF_902729225.1. Classification (NCBI taxonomy): domain Eukaryota; kingdom Metazoa; phylum Chordata; class Mammalia; order Chiroptera; family Pteropodidae; genus Pteropus; species Pteropus medius. Next base: position 5,194,668 of record NW_024352786.1, on the reverse strand, counting down.
TTAGGGCTAACAATACATCATTTTTCTCTTCCAGCAGATATTCCTCCACAATTTCTTTTGAGAGAACAAACTTGCCCTTTAGTATTTTGGACGATGTTAATAAGAACGGCTTATGAGTATGTAACATTCCACAGTTTCTAAAGCCTACAAATAAACTCTATATCAAATGATATGTAGACAATTGAAATGCTATTTAAAATTTCAAATTTGCATGAAAAGCAGGAATAAAGTTTTCCAAGCAAGATTTGGGGACTAGATGGTTGGAACTAGTTTGGGTATGACTAACACACTAAAATAGTAATTGAATTTCCATCCCACCCCATCTCACATTCTGCTGTGATAATATAGCTCAGAGCAAAAATTAATCACCATTTCTTTAAAAATATCATTAAAAAAAAAGTCAGTTTACTTAACTTGTACTGTGTTCTATGCCCCTTACCAAAATATTAATGTCTGTTTAGATAATACACAGAATTACTAAACTTTTTGGATATGTGTAAATCATTCTTTGACTACATACCTTTAAAAAACATGCAATTATTCTGTTAGGAAAGTGGCAATACAGACTGAACAAAATGACTAGCCCATGTTACTGGTTTGGAGGTCAGAGGAAATAGAGATTGAGATTTGCCCAATCTATGACCAATATGCTTTGATTCTACACCTGCGTTTTACTTGTATGCCAAGTTATTTTGTGTATTCTTCTAAAATATTACCATACTTGTTTATTTGCCTAATGTGGCCTAGAGAATTTATCAGATTCCAGAGGAATGGTAATTTCTGATATTATAAACAGTGCTTCACTGATGGCATCCATTTACTCATCCACCCATCCATCCATCCATCCATCCATCCATCCATCCATCCATCCATCCATCCAAACATTCATTAAGTTTGGCTCTTTACAGAAAAAAGTTAAGTTGATTGTGAATTTTAGATTTTATTTTCTTTATTTTCTTAAAAATTCAATGAGTAATTTTCACCAGAATATAAAAGGCACTCTTGAGCAGTATTTCTTTCCTTGAAGAGAAGCTACAACTTGAAGAATCACAGGCAGGTAAGAAAAGACTTTATGATATTATATGATTATTGTCTTTTTTCATCTGACTTATTTTACTTAGCATAATATTCTTAAGATCCAACCATGTTGTCACAAATGACAATATTTCATCTTTTTTATGGCTGAGTAGTATTTCATTGTATATATGTACCACATCTTCTTTATCTAATCATCATTGAAGGACACTAAGATTGTTTCCATGTCTTGGCTATTGTGAATAATTCTATAATAAATTTGGGGGCGAGGATAAAGAGGGCAAAGGGGGTCAAACATACGGTGATGGAAGAAGACTAGACTTCGTGGTAAGCATATAACAGGATATACATATACTGTATTATAAAATTGTACACCTGGAACTTATATAATGTTATTAACCAATGTTACTCCAATAATTTTAATTTAAAATTTTTGTTAAATAAATGAAAAAACCCATCATGGAAAAAAAAAAGATTTTTTTACTACCATAATTTACTGGTTTAAAAAAAGCTACAACATTTTTGTAACTGGTTTCCACAAAATGTTCAAATTTGGAAAGATCTTTATTGATTATTGGATTGATACATTATAATTATTAAGTCGTGATATACTTGAAATCACTTTTAAAAAAATGTACTCGACTGTGCTGAATGGTCTTCTTTTACTCAAGAAATTGACCGATATCGATTGCTTCAGTGGGCTTCTTAAATTTTTAGCTTCTTGCTGGCTTTGGCCAAAGAAAGATACCTGAGGAAGATCTGACAATGAGACTACAGGGCTTAGAGGGCAGGTCTCCTTGGCTCTTGCCCTAATGTGGCATAGTCTAGTAGTGGCTGTGTTTGTCCAACAGAGGCTCCAGTTGGGGATGCACATCCTTCTTTTAACTTGTCTCCGGGCTTCAGGAAAGGCTCCTTCAGGCCTAGCCATGTTAACACCTGCTGATACTAGCCCAGAGTGCATCGACACCCCTTCTTGCTTTTTCCTAACACTGCCTATACCATTATAACTAGTCCCTTCATTGATTTCTCCTCAATTGCCTGTCTCTATCTACCATCTGTTTCCTGCCAGGACCCTGACTAATATCTGACCCACATATAAATGTTAATGTGCTTTTCCTTTTCACTGTTCTCATTCACAGTCTATGAAAGTCAAGACGTAACATCATAAAAATGGTAAATTAACACGGCCAGGTCATCGTCTGGCTTCCAAACACATTTAGTGTTGTCTATAGAGTGCTGGCTCGTTTACTGATTTTCAGAAAATTTTTATTATTTGTTAACATTTGGAAAATTAAAAGTTCTTACATAAAAATACGGATTTCTAGATTTTCATGAAAAATAAAACAAACAAAACACCTTGAACTATAGGAAAATGCTGGGCCCGCCTTTCTATCAATAACTGATTAGAGTTAAGATGGGCTGGGGTTTTCTATTCTTCAGTTCCCACAATGCTGTCATGTTTCTGAGCACTATTTGCCTTTTGTTTGTTTGTTTGTTTTTTAATTGAGCTTGGGCTTTTTTTCCTATCGCACATTTAGAAAAAAATGAAATGCCACACAACCATTCCAGTCTCCCATTACCCTCAGAATGGCCTCTATGTGCAACTTGACCTGGCCTCTGCTTTCCTTCTTGATACCGTCTCCTGTTTCTCTTGCTCCACTCCAGCCAAGCTTATCTTCTCTCTGTTCCTTGAATGCACCAAGGTTCTTCCCATCAAACTCACCTTTTCTTTAGGCTGTTTGCCTAGTATGGTTTCCAACACCCCTACTTGAACTTCACATGGCTTGCTTCCTTGGTTCTTAGAGGTCCACTTCAAAAAGGTCTCTCTAGAACCAGAAGTTCTTTGTGAGAGGGGGATCTAGTATGTATGCACACAGCTCTAGTATCTTGTTGTTTTCTTCCGAATCTCTTACCTTTTTTTTTATTATTATATCTATTACCACTATCTCTTAGCCTCCTCCAGCACAAATTGTAAACCCATAAATCGTAACAGCAAGTGAACTAATACCACATGACCTCTGCATGTCCAGACCGTGAATGCTGCTTCAGCCCTGGGATTAAGGAGTAAAAGAGTTATTGTGCAGTATTAAAACCAGATGGTATTATTTTAATTAGAGCAATGGGGGTTCTTAATCAGAGAAAGTGCACTAATAAAGCCAGAGTATATCATCATAAGATCGGCAAAGAATTGCAAAGCCATTAGTTGAGAATATCCTTGAAATTTTCCTGTAGAAATATCTGTTTCCATTAATGTGTACTTGTGAGCCTTTTCCAAAATTCCTTCTATAATCTTTTATATTTTTAATTCTTTCAATGATGAAACAAAAGACATAAATGTCATAAAAGGCACAAAACCATAGTTTTAGCGCTTCAGTTTTGGGGTATGGGTATGTATGTGAGCATATTTTACATGTGCATAAGTTATATTTTCCTCAGAAATAAATAAAATAAAAGACAAACCCTCCCTTTGGAACCATTAACCACAAAAGATTCCTATGAGAGAAGTGAAATTTAATTTGGGAGGGATGAATGGAACAGTCTGGTCCCATAAGTAGTGCAATATACTTAGCTCCATTCCAATCATTTTAATAACTCACACCCACTCTTTATCCTTTTCACTTGCCTGTGTTTTAGCACTTCTATGTATATCTCTAGAGACCTGAGCATTCTTTCCATGTTTCTGACACTTGTGCTTATATATATTGGGGCTGATCCTCTCTCCTCCATTATATTTTAAATTTACAGTGCACCAAGAACTTTATAACTCCCCACTCCACTTAGAAACCCCACAGCTGAAGCCTCACCTCCTTCATCAACTCTCCCTTAGACCCTTCTGACTCCTGGTGATCTTTTTCTTCTCCAAATTCATATTGCATTTTTCATTGCATCACATCCCACAGCACTTTGCTGTAATAATATTTAGTGAGCACTTGTTATGTGACACACACTTTTCTCTGTACTTTATATGCATTACTAAATTTAATTCTCACAATAACCTTATGCATCAGGTACTGTCTTTATACTAATTCAATAGACTGCATTAAAATATTTGTTCGTCAATAAATGTTATCACTCACCAAGGTTTCTAAATTTAGAAACATTCTTTTTAACATTCTGCTTGATTGTGTTACACTATCTCCCACATGTATAATGTCTATTTACTTATGAATTATGTTCTATAAATTAGTTGAGTCTCAGCCAAATGTCATACTGTTTTCAAATAGCTCTACCGTGCCCAGGTCTGTATAATGGGAGGTGCTCAATAAATTCGTCTTAGTGAATTCAGAAGCTTTATTTTAACAGTCTTATATTAATCAGTCCTCATGAGAGTCTCTGCAGTTCTATATCAGCTCACCTAGCTGTATATAGCCAAGTTTTTAAAATCGAGGCGACTTTAGCAATAATAGAAATATTTTTTAGATCATTGGAATATTCCAAGGAAATGGATTTATGCTGTCTAATTGAGGTTATTATTTTTAGGATGTAAGGAATAAAAGCCAAGTCTGAAAAACCTCCTATACATTAACAAGACCAGAAATAATATTCCTTTCTGGTGTAAAATGAGTTTCCAGTATAACTACACTTTCTCTGCATATATGCTATGGGAAGAAACAGAGATGATGAGACAAAGAAGAGAAAAAAGAACCACTGTTCATTAAGCTTCTCTTTACCTCATTACCCAAATTGACCTTAAAACTGTATTTTAAAACAATGTAAAGAAATTAATTATAAGGAACCTGGATATCTGGGTTTCTTTCTGTGTCCTTGTGCACGAGTTTTTAGAACCCTATGGTGTCAACAAAGAGACTTCGAGATGCTCAAAAACAGTACAAAATTCTTTGTACAATTTTGTGTGTCTGTTGTTATGTTTGGTTGAGAAGGTTCATAGCTTTTATCAGTTCCTCAAAGGAGCTTTAACCAAAAGCCTCAGAATAAGAGAACAATAAGACCTACTGCTCTTTTGATGATTATAATCCATCATAATAATCTAAAAGTTGTTCATTTTCCCATAATCAAATAGAATAATTAATATTAAACTTGTTTGAAAGAAAATGTTCAGGTTTTAATATAAAGAAAGATAAAACATACCAAATTGTTCCTATTTTAGAACAGCTGTTCTCAGGATACTTTTCCACTCTTAAAAATGATTAAGGATCCTCCAAAGTGCCATTATTTATGTGGGCTATATCTATTAACAGTTACCGTATTAGGAATCGAAACAAAAATTTTTAAATGCAAGCAAACACAAGCACACATTCCAGTTGCCTTCAGACTGATGGCACCATCCAGTGATGGTCATGTAGGCTCTGGAAAACTCTGCCTTGCGATCGTTGAGAGAATGAGACTGAAAAGACAAATAGTTTTGTTTTATTATAAAAATAGTTTCACTTTGCAGTCCCCTGAAGGATCTAAAGGACCCTCAGTTATAGTCAGACAACATCTTAAGGACTACTGCTTCAGAGAAACTAAAATACTGTTTTGCCGTTTCATCTGGCTTTTGGCAACATAAGATTCAAATGTGAGATTCATCTCTGAGAAACTGAGTGAACTTAATGAAAGTGTCTGTGCTATCCTCATTGTAATTTTATTCCTTATTTTCTCTTTGCTTTATTTTTATCATATTTTATTTCATCTACTACATTGTGTATGTATTAACAGATTTCTTAAGTTCTTTTTGGAACAAGATATATTTAAAGAAACAAACACATTTAAAAAATGCACCAAATTACCATAAAATGCTGAGATGAGGACAATAGTTTTTTAAAGTAATTTATTCTAAAATTATTAAGTGCAATGTCATGATACTTTTGGAAAATTTGTAACTTTTAGCAAGTTAAAAAATTGCACAATGGAATAATTTTAAAGCTAGAAGAGGTTATGTTTTAGTCAAATCTCATCTTTTATAGAGGAGAAAAGTGAAGTAATGTTTTTGCATCAGTTTTCTCAACTATTAAATGTGTTTTTTTAATCGTGAATATAGAAATTATCTTAATAGAAATGCAAAATATTTTATTACATTTTAATTAACTGTGATGAATATTTGATAATTCTCTTACACAAATGAGCTGATTATGTGCACGTGATATATAATGGTTAATGTTAAATAGGGCAGAGAAATGGAGGTCCTGAATGGCAGCAGGTATAAGAGAAGCAACTAGTATCTGTACCTGTGTAGTGTTTATCATTGACAGCAAAATACTGTATCTTTCATGAGCAACTAGTGACTTTTCCTCTCTGCCAGTTCATTGCTAAAGATAAATGTTTGAAAACAAGAGATTTCTCCCTTGAAACCATAAATTTGTGTGTGTAGTATTGTCTAATCTGTGTTGTGGGAATGGATCTGACATCATCATCTGAAAATTATGACTTCTTTCAACCCCAAACCAAGATATAGATAACGATAAAGAAAATTTTCTTCCTTATATTCAGGCAAATGTCACAATTGTGTATAATTCTGTTACCCGTGTTGAGAGGGTACTATCTTTTAAATAGAATTATCTTTCCAGGAGATGTCATGGTTTATGTGCTCACTAAAGCAGTGGAACTGAGCTCTTCCTCTATAGCTAATCTTGGGCAAGAAAATGCAAATGTCAGCACTGTAATATTACGAGTTATGGAAACAACCCAGAAAAGGGAATTTTCATCCAAGAGTTCAAATCAAGTCCATATTTTCAGGTCCCCAATCACTTTCCCATCTTCTTTCATCAAACATTTCCAGTTTGTATCACACCTTGCTGGAAAAATTCTTTAAATTCCACTTGTCAGAGTGACATGATGCAAAAGTTGTGCTTTATAGTAGAATAAACTGCCATCTACTTATCTGTTCACCTCTCCTTCAATTCCTGACATCTTCCAAGAAAATAGTGTTGCTTTAGTTATTCTCTCTCTCTCTCTCTCAAAACATCTGAGCATATGTTGGAAGCAATGACATCGTGTTCTAACCTTCCTCTCTCTAAGAGCATACAACACCTTTCAGGCATGATATTCAGAGCGAACATTAAACATACATCCTAGCTCTTTCCTGCACATGGGTAACCATCTCCACATGGTCACAGGGAAGGTCACTGCATGATCTGGAAATAGAAGCCAGAAGTCCTGACTCCCTGTGAGGTGTTACAACTAGAAAAACATTCGGCCTGTTTCTCTGGGGAAAGAAGCTCAAGATCTGGCTAACAGGAGGACAGATCTGGGCTTCTTCACCCTGAACATGCACTTTTCTAGATACTTTATAGTAATTCTTAGGTGGATGTGACTTTGCTGAGTAACTACTTCTAACAGTACAAAGACGATTCAGCTCCATGTTTGATAGTATTATGGAGGCAATTTTCTTGTTTCAAAGGAGACAATCAAAGACTGGAGGAGAAGTGTCATTCTGTTTGGAAAAACTCAAACAGATTTCTTGACCTATAAAACAAATTAAAACAAGCAAGCAAACAAAAAACAAAAAACTCATTGTGAAACTCTGTAAATATCAGGCAAAAAATATATTGACATTTCTTTTTAGAAATTAATACATTTTTATTTCTGTGAATTAAATTAGGCACCTTGGGCTGCTTCTTTAGGTGGCACTGTTAAAAATTGAATATTTTGAGTTTATTCAGACCTTAGACTGAAAGTTTCAGTATATCTCCCACCCTTCCCCTCTATGTCTTCTCTATGCACTTCAATCCACCAACAGGGTCTAGCTCAGCATCACTGGGGGAAAATATTCTGTTAAAAGAAAATCATAATTTGTTTTCCATCTGTATTTCTAGCTCAAAACAGATTCTCAGTAAGTGTTTGTTGACTATAATGATGAAAATTGTTGTCAAAATCCATGCCTGTGAAGGATGACCATTTCCCATGCTCATTTTATGGGGAAAAAAATATGTTTCTAAAGAAAAGGGAGTAGTTATGGGATACTGAAGAATAATTTGATAACATCTGCAGCAAAAATAATTTTGAGATATGTCATTAGTCCTGCAGATGTGGGTGCTATATATTGAATTGAACTTGATTGTGCTTTCCCATCCTCGTAATTATTTTCCATTGGCATTTCTCTATAGACAAGGCAAGCAAGCCAATGTGTCCATATAAGTTTTAATTTTTCAGAAAGGCAAGACCCAAAGGAAGAGTCAGAAATTTTTTCCTTTTACACATGCAGCATGAGAGTCATATTTCAAAGCTATTTTCATTATTTGTAAACTTTTCCTATAAACTAACGACTCTTAAATAGGGTTTAAAATTTTTCAATTTATATAATTATAACAATACAGAGCTAAGCAGACATTTGTCAGCCGGTAGCCTAGAATCCAGTATGCAGTGACATATAAACTTGTATAAAGAAGTGACAAACACAGGTTAATTACTAGGACAATAGGAAGTAGATGGAGGGAGAGGAAAAAAACCAAAATAATTTTTAAGTTAGTAACCTTTCACCTGGCTCACATTGGTTGGAATCCAATATTGACCAGAGGGACTAGAATTCATTCTGATGATGTGATGGTAAAAAGTTGTGAGTTCAATGAGTCTGGTGGTCTTGGCACTATTCCCAGAGAACTCAAGTTCCCAGCACATAACTAAAGGACCTCAATTTTGGTCCAACTGGCAGTCTTTGTTCTGTCAAAAAAGGCTCAGGGTAAAAATGGGCCATAGGGACACATTTTTTCCTCCTTACTGACAGGCTTCATCTCTGAATGAGTGGAAGGAACTCTGGTGGTCACCTCTGGAGAAGTAGTGGCCAAGACCCTATTCTCAGTCTGACCTGGGAATGTAGTGGACTCAGTTTCGAAGAAGTCTTTCTTAGAGCCTAATGCTATCTTTCAGTAACATAAAGGAACATAAAATTTATCACTTGGAAAGATAGAATGATTTCATGTGCAGCCTTCACATCAGAGTCCTCAAGGAGAAGTGATGAATAAGCTGAGAAATTTTATTCAGCAGAACCATTCCCTTGGGGATGGAGAAGAGTGAGCCGAGGTCATCTTTATTAGAAGTTATGCACCTGAAAGCTCCCAGACAGAGTGAGAGAACATGCACAAACTCACTGAAAAACACTTTTAAAAAGTCTTTAGAATGTGTTAGTGCATTAATACACAAGGGTTTAGCTCTGATTGCCTGATATAGAAATCCCAGCTGCTAATCTTTTAAAGGTAACACTTTCTATAATAAAGTGTTTATTTTGTGCTGGTTTTTCTCTTTCTTTTAATTCATGGCATTCATCAAATAGAGTCCTTACGTGGTCCCTATGGTTTCTAAAATTACTACAGGAAGAAACTCTTCCCAAAGTAAGTGGTTGGAGTAAATGATTCTTGTTCATGGAAAAAGCTCCAAAACTATAAGAAAAAAATGCAAGCTAGGTGAAGTAATTCTAGTCTTTGTAATTGTACCATTCCACTGGTGTTCCAATCCAAATGGGTTATCTACAAGAAAATAATGCGAGGCTTAGAAGTTCCTTGGATGGGTTCAATCTTAGTGTGAAAAAAATACAAAATTAATTCTATAATATAGAGGAGAAGGAAACCCTAGACAATATGCACAAAGAAAGAAATAAAAAATTAAGGAAAAACGTGCAAGATAAAAATTTAGTCAGCTTTTCCAACTTGCATTTTATTTTGGCCACTTGATAAAATATAACACTGTTTTCCATGCGATCTGTCTAAAAACATTCTCTTCTCTGGACTCCCATAACACTAATTTTCTATCCAGCCTCCTAGACTGTTACTTTCTGCCTAGAAAACTTGATTTTTTTAGGAATCTAGATCTTATTGTTTTCATATTTTCAGACTCTCCCAAGGATATTCTGTCTTATCTTTCAGCTTTAGATTTCACTCGTTCAATAACTCCTAATTCGGTCAGAACTTTTTCAGAAGCCAAATTTCAAAAAATCAAATTAAACCAAATGAATTTCAACATAGAATATTTATTGATTCACACAACTGGAAAACCTAGGCATAGTTAGTATAGAGGTTCTCCATGTGTTCATTCATTTAACAATTTCTTTATTGAAGCCCTTTTTAAGGATTAGAGATAGAAGAGTGAACTAAATAGACAACAATCTCTGATGTCATGTAGTTTACAATAAGAAAATAAATAACTTAAAAGCACAAAAATAAAATACATTGTATGTTAGATGCTGGCAAGTGATAGGGGAAAAAATAAGGCATGAAAGGTAGATAGGGAGTTAGAGTGGAGTTGGGCTGCTATTTCAAGTAGTTAGTCAGGGAAAGTAATATTTGAGTCAAGAGCTGAAGGGGTAAGATCCGGGAATAGCTAGAGAAAAAGCATTCTGGGCAGAGGAAATAGCAAATGCAAATGCCCGAGTGTCAGGAAAGCTGAGAGAGTGTGCAAACTGCAAGGACTCCAAGGTAACTGCAGAAAAGTGAGTGAAAGAGGGAGTCATAGATGGAAGCAGAGAGGTAGCCAGTGGGCAGACTCTGTAGGGCTTTTGCACCTTTGTAAGGACCTTATTCTTTATTGTGATTGAAATCTGAACCATTGCTGTGTTTTGAGGAGAAAAATATCATGATCTAATTTATGTTTTGATGAGATCGTCCTGGTAGCCAGAATAAAGGAAGCTAAGTTGGAATCGAGAAGACCAGTTGAAGAATATATCACTCCAAAACTCAGGGGTCAAAAACCATAAGCATTAATTATAACTTATGCATCTTTAGGTACTCTGGATGTTTTCTCTGTCTGGTCTCCATTGAGCCTACCCATGCATTGGTGGTTGGCTGCAAGATAGCTCTGTAGATCTTGGTCCTCCCATATTTGAAAGATTGGCTGACTATAGGCTGGCCTCAGATAGTCTCAGCTTGGATGTCTGGCATCTCCCCTCATGTTGTCTCATCCTCCAGCAGGCTGGCCTGGCTTTGTTCATGTGGTGGCAGAGTTTCAAGAGACAGAGCTGGAGAATGCAAAGCCTTTGTAACCTGACCACAGAACTGGCATAGTCACCTCCCCATATTCTGTTGGCCCAAGCAAGTCACAAAGTCAGTCAAGATTTAAGGGATATAGAAGTAATTCCATCAGTTTATAGGAAAAGCAGCAAAATCACATGGTGCAGGGTGTGCTGGGAGGCCAATGACCCACTACAGACTTTTTTTTTTTTTAAACAGGCAACTGAATTCTTTATAATTTGTAGGTAGAGCCAAGAGAATTTACTGAAGAATTGGAGGTAGTATATGAGAGAAAGAGGAGTTGAAATTGACACAACTGTCTTGAGCTATCAGAATGATGGTGTTGATGCTGTTAGCTCATAAGAAGGTAGCAGGAAGAGGAATGACCATCTTCTCCATCAGGATTCTATTTTTAAGCTCTGATTTTCTCTATAGGTAGGCTTTCCCCATATCTGGAAAAAATTATCACCAGAAACTTGAGGCATATACCTATTCCTGGATTAGAAATTGAATAGAAAATGAAAGTCTCTTTTTCCACAGTTTTATTAAAAATTCTGGACTTTCATTAGATCCATTAAGTGCCCATTCCAGAACCAGTCATTATGACTCTAATTACCTAGGTACGGGTCACATGTTCACCCTCTGAGCCTATGAATGCTCTCAGTTGATTTGAATAACATGGATTGAGAGTGGAGTAGTGTTTTCTCAAAGAGAAATGAAAATCCCATTGCCAGGGAGAATGGACACTAGATAGGCCAAAACAACGTGAGTACAACTCTAAAATCTGTATCTACCCACAAGATCTCTTCTTATACCCTGTGTCTTGAAGATAATGTCACTTGGATATTTCCTAGGCACCTCATGCCTAGCATACAAAATAACTGTACAAATTACCTTTCACCCTCCCTTGCAAATACTAGATGATTTCTTATGTTTCTTACCATAGTGAATGGCATCACCATCCCTCTATTTGCTCAAGCAAGAAAACTAGTCATAATACACTTCTACTTTCCCCTATAGTCAGTGAATTATGAATCTCTGTAAATTCTCTCCTTTGAATATTTATCACTTTGGGGCCACCATTCAAGGATTATCCACACAGCTCCCTGACTGCTTTGTCTTTATTCTCATCCTTAGTAACTCCATCCTTTCTTCTAATTCATTTTTCATGTTGTAGACAGTGATATTTCTACAATAAATATAATTATATGTTTTCCTTGACTAATGTCCTATAATTGATTTCTATCACTCTTAGAATAATACAGCTTCAAAGGTCCCTTCTTATCTCTCTAGTTTTCTGTTTTGTTACTTTTTGCCACTCTGATTGTGTTCTAAGCATACTAAATTTATCATTTCCCTCTCTAAGGAACTCAGCATTTCCCTCTCATCTTGGGTTATTGAATATTCTGTTTCTGGAATATATATATTTCAAGATAGATCTCGTTTCTTCTAGAAATTTTTTTTGACCCTTCCTTCCACTGGTCTGGATGCTAATCTTCCTCTATACCTTCCCCATTATAACACTTTTTACATTGCATTTTATCGACTATTTATTTATCAGTAATTAATCACTAGATTTTGCATTTGAACGCCATCGCCAATGTCCTGGCCTTCCAATACACAAGCAAACTAAAGCAAGATGGCAAAAAAGCTCATCAAATCAACAACAAAAAGATGATATCGAATATAACTTCTACTGCCCTCTCTTAAAGCTATACAAAGCCAATTTTCTGACTATTCTAGCATAGTCATTATGTCTTGGCAGTCAGTCAATAAAGTTTCAGATATACTGAAGTACTGTCTTCGAACACTCAAGCAAGTAAATGGTAAACTTGAACTGTTGTTCTCCTAATAAAATTCAGTATGAATTTTCTCAAATCACCTCCCTTTTGCTAGGTGGAACTTCATATAAACTACCTTAGAGAGGTACCTATTGAGTAGATCCGAAGTTCACCTTTGCTAATGTTTTCAAAACCAGAGCCAGACCTTTTATGTTTCATTCGATTCATTTCTACGACCATTTCTCTCACATCTCGCTCCAGGAGAGACTTCTTCTTTGCCCATATTATATTCTTTTGAATAATTGTTCTCAAATACTATCATTCCTTTTAGGGCCTTTTTTGCCATTTCCGTGTTTGTCTTAGTTATTAAGATTTTCTTCCTGGGCACATAAGAGCATAAGAGTCAGAGCACATGATTCTACAGAGAACAAATCTTTTCTGCTACACATCATTACTCATCTGATTCATCAACAAGGCTGGAGGTTTAGAGCTGTCTATTTTAATCACACTTAATTTTCAATAGAACTAAAACAACTATGTTGAGAAATGTCACATTTCAGTTGCGTCGGGGAGAGATGCTGGCCTTTAATACAATGCAGACACTAGAAAAGCTCATGATATACAGTTCTTAAAGATACAACAAAAATAAATTAACAAGCTTACAAGCAACTTCAAGAAAAATCGTGTACTTAACTCAATCATTTTTAGTGAGTTAAATTCTGAAAGTTATTTCCAGGATTTTAATTTTCTTGAATGTTAGTCAAGAAAGAAAAATTATGAATGGTCACTGCCAAAAAAGGAGAGAAAATTTAAACTTTATGAGACTCATAACTTTACCTTTTTAAAAGATAATTCTTTTATTTTTATCATAATTCTTTATCTTTCAAATAGGTTATTAACTGTTATTTGCTATCAATGTGATTATATTAAGAGAGATTTTGGCTTCTGTACCGTAGTAGCTGACACAAACCAAAAGAAAATTTAAGATCGAAGTAGCTACAAAGAGTTATGAAGACATCATTCCCTGGAATTCACTTTTTTCCCAAGAAACCAATTGCCATCTTGGAACAAGTCTCAGTGTCAGAAACTGACTTAAGAAGAAGATAAATTCAGAACATAATAGTCTAACAAATGAATGCATTTGAGATGGGAAGCATAAATTCAGATTTCAAAGTTGGAACTAATGCAGATACTATTTTTGAAAGAGTAATATCAAACATTTCTACTAAATTAAAGAAAAAAAAATCAACATACCAAGCAAACAAAATGAAACTCACTGTGTATATGCATATAAAACTGAAACAGAGAAATTAGACTAACTCCGTGAACATATTCCATTAAAATACTTAAACTTTTTTGAACTAAAATAAAGGGGAAAAAGATGTTATGATATAATCCATCATCCAAATTCTTTATAAAGTAGCATCAGTGCTATTTTATGAATTAATCATAACACGAAATTTAACTTTAGAGCTGAGGCAAACAAGACTCTACTCTTAACAGGACACTAAACGTTCATCCAGCAGAGGGCAATGGTACATGCTTACAGTTTAGCTCTGAGCAGGGAAAGGAAAGAACAGTGGAAAGGAACTTGTGGGGCAGTAAACACACAAAGCACAGTACAGTAAGAACTTATTACAAACAGCTTCAGAGTTTGATGCTAGTGGTAGATAAGGCATTTCAGATGTTTAAGGTTTATTGAGATGTTGGTAGAAAGAGCCAAGATGAAGGGAAAATCAGTTTCTATCTCAAATTACAGAATTAGCCACTTCAACAGTGGCGGGAATTATGCATCTCTCTCTCTCTCTCTCTCTTTCTCTCTCTCTCTCTCCCCGCCCTTTTAAACTCTGTTTCTTACTTTTTTGACTTATCACTTTAAAAGATCAACTTATTACATCGTTGTATACAATAAAAATAGCGGTAACTAATATTTATTGTTTATAACTTTGTCAGGTACGTCTTCAAGTCTTTACATATACTATATGTTATGGACTGAATGTTTATGTTCCTCCAAAATTTATATGTTAAAGCTCTATTCCCCAGTGTGATGGTATAGGAGGTGAGGCTTTTGAGAGGTGATGAGGTCATAAGGGTGGACTCCGCATGAACGGGATTAGAGCCCTTCTAAGAGTCTTGAAAGAGCTTGATTCTTCTCTCTTCTCTCCCCACATGAGGAAAGGAGAAGTGGCACTCTGCAACTCAAAGAGGGCCATCAGCAGAACCTGACCATGCTAACAACCTGATCTCAGACGTCTAGCTTCCAAAACCATGGGAAATAAATTTCTGTTTATAAGCCACCCTGTCTGTGGTAGTTTGTTATAGCAGCCCTAACAAACTATGATATTATATTAACTCACTTATCTTCTCAGTAACTCAGTATTCTTATTACTTCCTTTTTAAAGGTGAAAAAACTTAACTTTTGGACATTTAGTTTATTGCTCCTCACTGGTGAGCTGTATTTCAGAGTATTTCCTCCATCGCATTCTACTTATGTATTATTGTACTGCAGAGGCATAGATTGCCTCCAAGTCCCTACTATGGCAAACTCTACTGCAGTGAACCCATTGAAATATTCGTCCTGTCCAAATCATTATATATATATATATATATAATATATATATACACACATATATATATCATAATATATATATATGTATACACACACACACACACACACACACACACACATATTCACACGTGTGATTACTTGGTCTAAAAGTATATCAGTACTTAATTCCACTAAAAATTGCCAACTTATTTTCTTGAATGGCTATACCTGCTTACAAAGAGAATCGGCTTCCCACATTCCCAATAATAAATAACATGTAACTTTTAAATGTGCTTATTGATTCGCATTTTGCTCATTGTCAATGAGTTATGTCATTTCTCTAAAAACACATGTTAGCCATTTGTATTTCCCATGTAACTTTCCAAAGTAATTAATTTTCTGTGGTTAAATTCAGTTTTCACCTCAAGTTTTCTATTTTGAGGTCTTATTCAAGAAGACTCCTAACTTTCGGTCACAAAGATATAATTTAATATTTTTTTCTATTAGCCTATGGTTTTACCTTTCACATTTAGGTGATAAACCACTTAAAATCCACTTTTGCCAATGGTATAATATAGTAAGGTTGAGGTGTGTGTTTTCTCCATATGGTGGACAGTTTTCCCAATTGTTTTGTATTGACGATTCATCAACTAAGTTCCCACGTACACATACTTCCCTTTCTAAACTCTCAGTGGTGTTCTACTGGTCTAGTTTTCTGTTTTTATGCCAGCTTCATAATTTTTCATTATTATGGCTTTATTGTAATTTTGTCATGTATTAAGGTATCATTTTCAAACATTGAAATTTATCCTCTAGGTAGAATTTTATAATTTTTGACACACAAGTCAATGTACCACCATAACCAAGATATGAAAAAGAATTTCATCACCTTCCTGACAAAATACCCCCATACTCCTTTGTGGTCAACATATACCTCCAACCCAGCTTCTGAAAACCTCTGGTCTGTCTTTTTGTTCCTCCAAATTTGCCTTTTCCACAATAACATACAAATGGAATCATACAGCATGCACTTATTTGAAAACTGTTTCTTTCACTTAAAAGAATTCACTTGAGATAATCCATGTTTTGTATGTCAGTAGCTTTTTCTTTTTTATAGCTGAGTAGTAAGCCATCTTTTATATATACCACAATTTATACATTCACCAGTTAAAGAACAGTTTTGGTGACATGAGTAAAGCTACTATAAATACTCACCTAAACAGTATTGTTGGGTTATATGTCTAAACTTATAAGAAACTACCAAACTGTTTTCCAAAGTGGCAACTACACTGTGCATTCTCTCAGCAGTGTGAGATTTCCAGGTGCTCTGCATCCTCTCCAACAACTGATACTGTTCTTCCTTTCTCTCTCTCTTCTTCCTCCTTCCTTTCCTCCCTCCCTCCTTCCTTCTTTTTTTTTCTCTTTCATTCTCTTTTTTATCATTCCAGTAGGTGTTTACTAGTCCTGATTGTGATTTTAATTTACGTTCCTATTATAACTAATAATATCATAAGTATTTTCTCTTGTGTTTTCTTGCCCTCCTTATATCTTTTTCTGTGAAGTGTCTCAAAATTGCCTCTATTTTTTATTGGATTTTTTGTTTACTTACTACTGAGTCTTGAGAGTTCTTTAGTCTACATACAGTGCTTTTTTTAGATATGTGTTTTGCAAATATTTTCTGTCCATTTGTGGCCTGACATATATTTTCTTAACAATGTCTTCAGAAGAACAGAAAACTTTAATTTTGAAGAAGTCCAGTAAATCAATTTTGTCTCTTATAGATAGTGCTTTTGAAGAGTTGTGTAAGAAATATTTGCCCTATCTCAAAGTCACAAAGAGTTTTCTCATATGTTTTCTTCTCAAAGTTTTATAGTTTTAGGTTTTACAATGAAGATCATAGCCTATCTTGACTTAATTTTTGTATATGTTGTGAGGCTTACTTTGTGCAAACTGATATTTAATTTTTCCGGTGCCATTTGTTGAAAAGGCTGTACTTGCTCCTTTGCATCTTTGTTGAAAACAGTTGACAATATGTGTGGGTCTATCTGGATTCTCTCTTCTATTCTGCTGTTCTATATGACTCTCCTACCGATATCACACTGCCTTGATTACTGTACCTTTAGAGTAAGTCTTGAGATCAGATACTGCATGCCCTCTTTGTTCTTTTTCAAAGTGTTTTTGGGTATTCTAGTTTCTTTGCCTTTCTGTGTATATTTTAGAACTTTTGATTTCTAAGGTTCCTGGGATTTTTACTGGGATTACAATAAATGTATACATCAAATTAAGGAGAATTAGTACTTGGCAGTACTAATATTTTACTCTGTAGATGAGAAGAGTCCAGGTAGATTCAGTGCCTTTACCTCACCAGCAGTCTGACCCTCCTTCAGGCTTACACTACAGGCAGGAGCTTTCCTGCTTTCCTGCCTGACTCTTAATTTTTCTTGTGAGTGCCCACTTGAGGTCTGTGGAGAAGAGCTTATAAGTTTATACAAACTCCACTTGTGCCTGCAGCTTTCACACTTGCCCTTCATACTAGGCCAAGAACTTAACTTTCATACTCACCTACATCCAGCCTTTAGCAATTTGTAAATGGCAAATTCTTCCTACCCATTTGTAAGGCAGTATTGTTTTCATGTCATGCTCAGGCACAAGTTGGGGACAGCTGTCCATCTTTAGACTAGAGATGAATAAGTCACCCTGCAACATCAGCTCACTGAGGAAGTAAAGGGCAATAGTGATTTTATTGATACTTTCAGGGTTTCTTGTCAGAGTGGAAGTGATGCTTTCTCCATCCTTCTACATACTGGGTAGATGCCAGAAGCTATTGCAATAGCTTTATACTATGCTTTAATACCTGACAGTAAGTCCCCTCTCTTTGCTATTTGTGTCTTCCATATAAACTCTTTCCATATAAAAATTTGTTGGAATATTAATTGGTTATACTGTGGAATAGAATTTGTGGAAAATTTGGAGACAATGGCATATTTTCTAAGTATAGTTTCACATCTATAAACATGGTTGATATCACAATACAAATTCAAAAATTTATGTCCTTTAATATATTTTTATTTATTTACTTATTTTTAATGAGGAGAAAGTCATATGACATCAAATTTTTGTTACAGCACACAATTCAATGGCATTTATACATTCACAATATTGTATAACCATCACCTCTATCAATTATCAAAATATTTTCATCACCCCAAAACAAAACCTAGTACTCATTAAGCAGTCAAACCCCATTCCTGCTTCTTTCTAGCCACTGGCAACCACCAATCTGCTTTCTCTGTCTATAGATTTGACTATTTTGGACATCTCATGTAAATAGAATCATACAATATGTGAGTTTTTATGTCTGGTTTATTTTACTTAGCATACTTTTATAATTTATTTATGTTGTAATACATATCAATACTGTATTCTATTTTAAATTTTATTATTAGTTTCGAGTATGCAGTACATTGGTTATACATTTATGTAGTTTATGAAACAATGCCCCCTCCCCGATTACTCTTTCTTTCCTCTGGCTCTTCAACCAAGCCATTACATTAATGCTGACTGCATTCCCTATGCTGTGCTCCCCATTCCCATGACCATCTATCAACTACTAATTTGTACTTCCTTAACCCTTCACCCCATTCTCCCAGTCCCCCACACCCTCCCCTTAGACCATCACCAGATTGTCCTTTATATTTGTGAGTTTGTTTTCAATTAGTTTGTTCTTTTTGTTCCTTAGATTCCACATATAAGTGAAATCATATGGTATTTATCTCTCTCTGTCTGACTTATTTCACTCAGCATAATAACCTCTAGGTTCATCCATGTTGCAAATGGTAGGATTTCATATTTTTTATTGCTGAGTAATATTCTATTGTATATATGAACCATAACTTCTTTATCCAATCGTCTGTTGATAGACTTTTGGTTGCTTTCATATCTTGGCTATTGTAAATAGTGCTGCCATGAACATAGGGGTGCATAGATCTTTATAAATTATTGTTTTGGTTTTCTTTGGATACATACCCAGAAGTGCAATTGCTGGGTCAAAAGGTATATCCATTCTTAATTTTTTGAGGAACCTCCAGATTGTTTTTCATGGTGGCTACACCAATTTGCAGTCCCACCAACAGCGTATGAGGCTTCTCTTTTTTCCACATCCTCGCCAACGCTTGTTGTTCTTTGATTTATGGATGATAACCATTCTGACAGGTGTGAGGTGATATCTCATTGTGGTTTTCATTTTCACTTCTCTGAAGATTAGAGATCTTGAACATCTTTTCATATGTATATTGGCCATCTAATACTTTATTGTTTTTTATGGATGAACAATATTCCATTGTAGTATTCCATACTACATTTTGTTTATCCACTCATCTGTTGATGGACCTTTTTTCCCCCCACCTTTTAGCTATTGCGCATAGTGCTGCTATGAAATTTGTGTACAAGTACTTGAGTATCTGCTTTAAATACTTTACATTTCCACGTTGGAAAGGAATTGCTGGGTCTTATGCTAATTCTATGTTTAGCTCTTTAAGGAATCACCAATTTTTTCCACAGTGGCTGCGCCATTTTACATTTTCACCAGCAATGTATGAGAGTTTCAGTTTTTCCACATCCTCTGCAACACTTGTTATTTTCTGTTTTCTTTATTATAGCCATCCTAATATATGCAAAAAGTTTTTCATTGTGGTTCTTATTTGTGTTTTCCTAATGATTTATGATGTTGAAATCTTTTTATTTTTGCTCCTTTAATAAATTTTAATAATTTTCTCTGAGGTTTGTGCATTGTTTGTTAAGATACTTTACAATTTAATTATTTATTAAAAAGTTATATATTTTATAATATTTTTCTCTTTTAAATGGAATCACATTTTAATTAATATTTTAGTTGTTTATTGCTGATAATAATATCATTGATTTCCTAAGTTTAACTTGCTGATAATAATATCATTGATTTCCTAAGTTTAACATCAATGGATTACACCATTGATGATACCATTGTTGTTAAGGTGAACTCTCTTATTATTATTTTAAAAATTGTTTATTTTTGAGTTGTCTATATAGATTTTTTTCTTCTCTTATAATCCTTATGCCCTTTCTATTTCTTATATGGTGGGTATCCGGGTTACTTTGAGCTTCCATAAGAAAATACCATGACAGGGTGAATTATTATAAACAGCAGAAATGTATTGCTTATGGTTCTGGAGGCTGGAGATCTGAGATCAGGGTCAGGTAAGGACCCTCTCCTGGGTTGTAGACTTCTCTTTGTATCTTCATATGATAGAAGGAGGCATGGGAACCCTCTGGCTCTCTTTTGTAAAGAAACGAATGACATCCATGGAGGGCTCTGCCCTTAAGACCTAATCACTTGCCGAAGGCCCCACCTACTACTCCACCACAATGGTCATTCAAATTTCAACAAGGAATTTGAGGGGGATGAAAACTTTCAGACCATAGCAGTTGGCAAGAATCTTCAATATTATGCTAAAAAGAAATTGTAATAATGAACATTGACATCATATTCTTGATCTCATGCATCTCAATTCATCTAAATTTTCTCCATTAAGAAGGATGCTTTCTGTAGGTTTAAAGCATACAGAGTTCTATTGGTAAGAACGTTTGATTTAGTTCTTATTTTCTGAGATTTTTTGAAATCATATACAGTTGACCCTTGAACAACATATGTTTGAACTGCACGAGTCCACTTATACTCGGATTTTTTTTTCAATTAATATAAGAAAATTTCGGAGATGAGCGACATTTGAAAAAAGTCACAGAGGAATGTCATAGCCTAGAAATATTGAAAAAAATTAAGAGAAAGATATGCATGCATAAAATATATGTAGATACTAGTCTATCTTATCATTTACTAATATAGAATATACACAAATCTATTATAAAAAGTTAAAATTTATGAAAACTTACACACACAAACATAAACCATACATGACAGTGAGATTCTCAGTAGATAAATGTAAACAAATGTATATATTCAGTATTAAATTATAACTGCATAAAATTAACTGTAGTACGTACTGTACTACTGTAATAATTTTATAGCCGCCACCTGTTATTGCAGTGAGCTCGTGTTGCGCGTATCCTCTTAAGCTGCCGTGTGACGTTAATCATCCCCATGTGAGCAGTTCATCTCTCCAGTAGATTGTGTAACACAGTAAAAAGTGATCTCTCTCAGTTCTTATGTATTTTTCATTGTG